>NC_134782.1:34411997-34669497 GCF_046742065.1 Oratosquilla oratoria
CCTTGCATGACAGTAGGCCAAAACTCTACCGACTGAGCTAAAGGAGCTCTAAAAGTCTCCAACTTGGAAGTTGTTCTAACTCCCGAAGAACTAAGTTGACTGGTAACTGCCATCTTAACGTAATTTTATGGGGATTTAAGCTCAGAATTACTTGATTAACATACACCATCAATGGCTATTCTATTCAGGTATTACAACAACAAAACCCCATCAAGAATTCATACCAGCTTCACCACTAGCTATAAGTTGAGCTCAAGTCTCCATAAAATTAAGTTTGGATAGCAGTTAGCAGTCGACTTAGTTCTTTGGGAGTTAGATCAACTTCCAAGTTGGAGACTTTTAGAGCTCCTTTAGCTCAGTTGTAGAGCTTTGGCCTAGTGTCATGCCAGTTCGAATCCTGGGGTGACTTTTGGAATTATTTGATTGACATACACCATCAATGGCGATTCTATTCAGGTATTACAACGATGAAAGCCCATCAAGGATTTGTACCAGCTTCACCACTGTCTATGAGTTGAGCTTAAGAGCCTGTAAAATTAAGTTAGGATGGCAGTTAGCAGTAGACTTAGTTCTTCAGGAATTAGATCAACTTTCAAGTTGTAGACTTTTAGATCTCCTTTAGCTCAATTGCTAGAGCTTTGGCCTAGCATCACGCAAGGCCCCAGTTTGAATCCCGGGACAACTGTCGGAATTATTTGATTGACATATGCCATCAGTGGTGATAATATTTAGGTATATATATATATATATATATATATATATATATATATATTTAATATGTAGCTAGGTAGGGGTTACATGTGAATTAAGCCTTAATTGGTCATAGCATTTGTGTTCCTAATAGGACATATGATGCAGGGAATCAAGAGTATGGTCTATTAAGAATTATGTGTTATAAAAAGGATAAGTAGGTCCAAAAATGTCCTATTAGTGTGGCATTGGTATGGTAAAAGGAATACATGCCATTAGGTTTAGTAAATAAAATAGTAAATTTCTATGCATTGTGGAAAATAGGATAGGTCTCATTCAGAATGTATTTGAAAGTAATTGAAGGAAATATTAGATATTAAGAAACTGCAAGAACATGTATGTGTATTTATGATATAAGCAAAAAGATCAGGGAATGAACAGTGCATGAACTTGGAAATTGCAACTGCATCAGGGATACATTTTGAACTGAGTAATTTGAATTGGCCCAGTATTTGCTTGCATTTGTTAAACCATTGCATCATCCAATTAGGTTGTTTAGGATGAGATCAGGTTGCAGGTCATGAATTGGCTTGTATTGCAGCATTGGAAGCAGTTGGATAATTTAATCAAATGAGGTGCTATCAAGCTGTTCCTGGGTTAGGACTGGAAAAGTATAATCCTACTCTAAATTGTCTTTCATCAAAATCTTCCCCTCCCATGGTTATATGTAAACATATTCCAGTGCAACTTGTGCAAGCTCTTCTGGAACTTTTATTTGATGGTGTTCATTACCCTCTGCAGTTCAGCCTAGATGTCTGCCATGTTATCAAAATGCCGGGTTGTCATGGTATCATTTATAGAAAAAGAAAATTAGGGACCAGTGACAGGTACCTGCATGTAGTTGTCCTGCAAGGTGGACATTTTCAAAACCCATCTTTAACCCTCTCATCTCCATCAGGAGGTCCAAGGTCTCTCTCTCTCTCTCTCTCTCTCTCTCTCTCTCTCTCTCTCTCTCTCTCTCTCTCTCTCTCTCTCTCTCTCTCTCTCTATCAACTTCAGCTGTATTTCTTATATTTTTTCACACATGGAGAGCTGACAACTGTTAACTGTTCTCCTCCTACAACTTGAGCCAGTAACATAGAAACAGTCCCATATTGATACACCATGGACAACAGTTCAAAGTTTATTCCCAGAGAGATCAGTGAGAGGTTTCAAGGACCATTGCCAGCCTCATTGGGGCTGTGGGTTTTCCACATTGTGAAACTCGAGGTAATGATTGATTGAGAGAAAGTTATGCAGTAGGAATATGGGTGATAGTGGAACATTGCCTTCTTGTTGATAATGAGAACCTGCTGACCACGCAGGGGTGTGTTGCTACATTGACAACAATTGGATTTAATGACTCAAACAAGAGTGACAAGTAGGTAAGGGAGGGAAAGAGCAGCAGGTTTGGTGAGTGATGAAATAGGAAAGTATAATAGAGTAAAAGGAAGTGTCTTCAAGGATAATGTGGGTAAAGGTGAAATTGGGATGGGAGGTATGAGCTTTTATGAGCGCATACAGTCCAGGTAATGAGGAGAAGGCCTTTTAGATTGATCTAAATGTGTGAATAAAGAGTTTTGGAAGGAATATAAATGTAGTGGTTTTGGGGTATTTCAATGCAGGGGTAGATGAGCTAATGGATGGAGTAGATGGGAGGCTCAGGGTGTCACATAACAACTATAGTGGAGAAAAGTTATTAGAGATGAGTTTGGAAAGGCAGTTGATGATAGTGAATATTTAAGAAGAGAGACAAGCATAATGATATGTGGGAAAGGGTGGTGGAGTGGAGGATGGTTGAGAGGGCATTAATGGACTATGTAGTGGTACCCAAAGGGAGGATTAGAAGAATTCTGGACTTTAATGGTTTCAGGGAGAGAGCCGGGGATTATTGGATCAATATCTAGTAGAAGGGAAATTGAGAGTGGAAAAAAAGGGAGGGAGGTAGAGAGGTTTTGATGGTAAATGAATTAGATGAAAAGGAAGAAAAGAAAGAATAGAGGGTCATACTGTACATCATACTTGGTACGTCACCAATATTTAGAAGAGTTTACAGTGAAGAAATACAGTGCAGGAACTTATTGATAGCACCTCACCTCGTAGAGCTACCAAAGTTGATCTATTGTAAAGAAAGACATGTACAATATGAACTTTGGTAAGATCTAAGAAGGCAGACTTAAAAGGGTTGGCATTTATGTCATCATCACTTTCAAGAGTCAAACCTTGGGATCTTTTACCTAATGCAGTACTCACAGTACTATAGTAAGTTTATGAAGTTCAAGGTATAAGAAAATCTGCAATAGAATAGTGCAATGGTAGTCAAAGAAAAATGTCAGGTGAATGGAATTCATACTGGATGAAGGGATGCCTATCTTTCAAGCGATGATAATCTGTTGCTAATGAAAAAACTTTGTCCCCATGGAGGTAACCTTAGAAAACCAGTCAAACTAAGCCTCAAGACTCCCACTTACCATGACAAGAAAGGGTAGTCACTCACTGCACTTGTTATGTACAATGGGACTCACAGAACTGGTTTAGATGGTTGCTGTTGCTTTACTGTATTGTTTGCTGCACATTCCCAACCCCTCAGGTAACAGAAATTGTGTTGCGAAAGGAAAGGACACAAAACAAACTTAGCAAACTCCTGGGGACGCAGTTTAAGGAAGACAATGCAGGTGCAGGGCCGGAAGACAAGAAAAACGTGGATAAAAAGATGGAAGAGGTAAGTATGTTGAAAAAATGAGAGGGAGGGTCCTGATGCAGATGGTTTATTAAACTTGAAGCATAAGTTTGATAGGGAAGCTGCTGAATGATAGCATATTTTTTTCCTGAAGAGAAATAGATTCTTTAGGAAATTGGAGTTCAAGGAGTCAGAAATTATGAAGTATGTGATAGAAGAAAGGGAAGTGAAGTATTGTTTCAAGTAATAAATACAAGCATGGGAGAGCAATTAAAAGAAAACATTATAGGAAAAGTTTGAAAGTAGGAAAAGAACTTTCCCTTTATCAAAGTTTTCTTCAAAGAGGAGAGTAGATTTGTTGTTAAGATTTTTTTCAGATCTTAAGTTTATATACTTGATAAATTTAATGGAGTACACTGTTGCAGTCTATTTTGAAGAGTAGGGTAGTTCAAACTAGATACCATGAGTAAATGAAACAGCAGCTTCACTTTTTCTTTACTTCAATACCTACGGTTATCAGATGTTAGTGTTTTAAGGTAGGGAGTTTACATGGAACTGATTATGCGAGTTCACTATAATATTTCTTGTACTTTTTGATGTGGCTGACATTGGAGAGTGTGTTTTGAGACTGTGTGCAAATTGTAACTTTGACTTAGTGATGGATGTGTATACAGGGACATTGTGGTCAGGTCCTTCAGTTTTTGTGACATAACCATGACATGCATGTTTACATTTTGTTTACTTGGCTTTCTGTGGTTTAGGGTTAGCATGATAATACAGTTTGGTGATTGCTTTAATTGTATATAGTTCAAGTGTAGATGCTGTGAGCTTTTTATTTTTTTCATTGTACAGCAATTTGTTAAGTAGTGTGTCACAAGAATGACTCACACACTGTCTATAACTCAACATTTGGTTGTACATAGTAATAAAATATAGAAAATAACTTGTAATAAGGCATATTGTGATTATAATTCTTGAGTATTTAATGTGAAACATGTTAATAATACAAATATATATTTTTTCTTTCTTTTTTATTGTCTCTTCATATTATACATTAACTATAAAATGATATTTTTTTTTTTTGTTCTGTGTGTTTCTCACATATCTGCTGTGGCACAGTTGGAGCTTTGCGTCAATATCCTTGGAGATATTTTGGATGTGCTCTTCTCTTCAACAATTGGACCAACACACAAAGATGTCAGCCTCCTTAGTAAAGAAATTCTCAGGGACATTCTTAACATTGTCTACAAAATGACTCGGGAAGACCCATTGCTGGTAGGTATTGGTATCCAGCAGTAAAGTTTTTCATTTGTTTGATACTATATGGCAAAAGTGCTTTATATATTGATGACAAAAATATAGATAGACAATGCTCATGCATGTATCAATAATTAATGATACTATCTCTTGTGCTATTCAGTCTTTTCACTGGCAATATCCTACCCCAAGACCCAGAACTTAACCCCAGTGTATTTACACAGATGACCTGACATTTATAACCCAGCATAGAAATAACAAACTGGCCATGAAGAACACTCAAGCCTACAACAATAAATACAGACATACATACATATATATACCAATGGCTTTTTCTCCCTTACAAGGGAGGTAGCCAAAAAACAAAGGCATAAAATCCACTCCCACCCATTCCATCCCTACATACTCCACTCCCATTCACCCCCCTCCCTCCCTCTTATCTTGGCTCCTCCTCTTGGTGTAGAGGCTTTTTGGATAGATTTAAATGAGTGCATAGAAAATTTAGAGAGAAATATCAGTGTGGTGGTATTGGGAGATCTACAACAATGAAAAAAAAAAGTGAACTTAAACAGTCAAACCCTTCCATTGGAAAGAACAACTTATATTTGAGGCCTCATTTATTATACACATATGACATTCAGTTCACATGTCAAAGATATGATGGTGAAAATACATACATATACCAAAGGCTTTTTTCCCCTTACATGGGAGGTAGCCAAAAAGAAAAAGGCATAGAAACCACTCCCACCCATTCCACCCCCTACATACTCCACTATCCTCCACCCTCTTCCCTCCCTTAGCAACTCCTGGATGGCAAGTCATCCCTGCATCCTGTCCACAGCCCTGGGTCAGAAGCAGTGTCACAGGACACAGCACATCCACAGCAAAGCTGCTTCATTAATTCAGCGACCTCCCCCTCTCCGCCCCCTCATGCAGAAGAGAAGATGGGGAGAAATCCCTTCGGGCTGCATCAATTTATTTCTCATACATACTTCCTCACCCCCTATCCCCCACCTCATGCATCACAGCATCATCCATACACAACCCTTCTCCATTCACCCCTATCTTCTGTCCTCTCCTGTCCTTCCTCAACAGACATTACTCTCTTTTGTAAAGCCCCTTTTACCCCATCCATCCATCCGTCTCATCCTAGGATGCCTCCTCATATTCACTCCTTCCACCTCTGCCTTCCACACCTCTTTTACTAATTTTTCTTCACTTATTCTTTCCATGTGTCCAAACCATCCTAATACTCTTTCATCAACCCTATCTCCCAACACCCTTTCCACCCCTGTTCTCCTCCTCACCTCCCCATTTCTCACTCTATCCAGCCTTGTAACCCCTATCATACTTCTCAGACGTTTCATCTCAAACATGTTCAAACTCCTTCTCTCTTCCTCTCTTATGTTCCATGTTTCTGCCCCATACAGTGCTGTTGGCACAATCACTCCTTCGTATAACCTCTTAGCATCCATTCCCAGATGTCTATTCCTCATTACACTTTTTAATCCACCTAGACATTTACTCACTTCTCTTAATCTACATTCTACCTCCACCCCCACTCCTCCCTTTTCTGTCATATTTGCACCCAAGTATCTAAAACTATCCACCTCCTCCAGTCTCTCTCCCTTAATATTCAGTTCCAGTCTGCTGCCACTCTCTCCCCTTGTACATCTCATCACCTTATATTTGCCCACATTTTTCTTCAGCTTCCTTCTTTCACACACCTTCTCAAACTCTGTCACAAACTTCCTCAATTCCTCCTCTGATCCCGCTACAATCGCAGTGTCATCAGTAAGCAACAACTGACTTATTTTCCACTTTTCTCCAATTGCTTTAACCATTTCCAACCCCTGTCCCATCACCCTTGCATTCAACTCTTGCACCACCCCATCCATGTATAGATTGAACAGCCAGGGCGACATAACACACCCCTGACGAAGGCCCACCTTTACCTGAAACCATTCACTCTCTCCATTTCTAATCCTAACACAAGCTCTACTACTCTCATAAAAACATTTAACAGCTCTTAACAGCTTTCCTCCTATCCCATATATCTGTAATACCTCCCATAGTGCCTTCCTGTCTACCCTGTCATAAGCCTTTTCCAAATCAATAAAAGCCCAAAAAACATCCTTACTTTTTCCTATAGCTTTCTCACATATCTGTCTTACCACAAAAATCTGATCTACACAACCCCTACCTGTCCTAAACCCACTGTTCCTCACCAATTACTCCCTCTGTTCCTCCCCTAATCCTCTCAATCAAGACCCTCCCATAAGCCTTCCCAACTACACTCAACAAGCTGATCCCTCTGAAACTACTACACTCAAACTTGTCCCCCTTTCCCTTGTAATGTGGAACTATACAGGCACTCCTCCAGTCCTCCGGCACTCTACCCTCTCTTAAACAAACATTAAATAACCTCACCAGCCAGTTCATCATAACTGTACCTCCTTTTTTCAGACATTGTGCATGGCATCCATCCAACCCAGGTACCTTACCTGCTTTCATCATCTTAACAGCTGCTTTTACTTCATCTTTCCCTATTTCTCCTCCATTTTCCTCACTCATCACTCTCATTTTCCTAGTGCTTCCCACTGCAACTACCTTTCCCTCCCTATCCTCCTTCACATTTAGCAACTCCCTAAAATACTCTGCCCACCTTCCCCTCACTACTCTCTCTACTTGATACGCCTCCTTTTCCTCTTTTAACCACTTCACTACGGGACTTAAATCTCGCGGGCAGCAGCCAATGCCAGCCGTATGACGTGTCGTAATAATACTCGCATCATAAAATATAGTCACAGCTTCATATAGATCGTTCTCTCTTTCACCCGTGAATTTTGAAAACCACAGAGAATGGGATTAAGAGCAGATTAGGGAGAATGTAAAAACACAGGGGCGACTACAATAAATATAATCAAGATGCCGATATGGCAGCATCGTGAATCCACTTGCTCCTCATGACGCCTACGTGTGCGGCACCGTATGGAAGGGGTTAATTTCTTTCCAAAGCATCTTTTTATTACTTTAAAAATTTTCTGTCATACTCTTACCCCATTTCATATCTGCTCTCCTCTTTGCCTCCCTTTATCTTATGCTTGACTTCCCTTCTCTTTACTTTGTATCTCTCATATGATTCCCTTGTCCTAATTTGTAGCCAATCTATGAATGCCTGCTTCTTCTCTTCTACAGCCTTCTTTGCTTTCTCATCCCACCATTCACTACCCTTCCTTCCCTTCCTTCTATTTCCTCCTGCCCTCCTTGTTCCATATACCATCTTTGCACACCTTATGATTCCCTCCTTGAACCATCCCCATTCCTCCTCCACTCCTAGTTCTACTCTATCCTTCGTTCCCTCCCACTCCTCTCAGCTTCTTATACTCCTTTTTTTTTTTTTTTTTAAACAGTTCACTCTAAGTACCTCCCTACCTTCTGCCCTTTTCCTCTTTCACCAGAAAATGATCTGATATTCCCCCACCCTCTCCCCTTAAAACATGTACATCCTTAACTTTTCCTACCATACTCCTGGTCACCACTATATAGTCCATTAAAGTTCTATCTGCCACCCATCCATCCACCACCCTCTCCCATTTGTACTTATGCTTGATTTTTTTCCTAAACACTGTATTTGCTATCATCAACTCTCTCCCAAGACATATCTCCACCATCATTTGTCCACTTCAAAAGTCTATCACTCATTAACAAGCTATATAAATTGTTAGTTCGTCCACATTTGGAATATGATGTTTCCATATGGTCACTGAATCTCATTAAAGACATTGACAGATTGGAAAAAGTACAATGGCTAGCCACAAAACTGATTCCAAATATCAAAAATAAATCATACGAAAATCGACTAAAACATATGAATCTGTTTTCCCTAAAAAAGTGTAGACTCAGAGGTGACTTGATACAGGTCTTTAAAATTCTAAAGGGAATTGACAATATCAAAAGTGACAAAATTTTCACACTGAATGAGAATCAGACAAGAAACAATGGTCTCAAACTGTCTGGAAATAGATTCGATTTGGAAGTGGGTAGAAACAACTTTGCCAACCATGTAGTTAATGAATGGAATAAACTTCCTGCAGAGGCAGTGCAATGTAGTTCAGATTGAAGCTTTAAGAATCATTTAGGTAAACACCTAAGCAAGATGCTGTAATTATTATTGTAATGATTATTATATTATTTGTTTTTGTTTTGTTATTTGTCTGTTTGATTCTCATTTATTATTAATTATATGTCAAATTATTATTATTTACTATTTACCTGTGCTTATTATTTAACTATAACTGTGCATTTATTCATGTATTTTATTTGTTATTTACATTATTAGTTTTTTTTTTATTCTTTTATTATTATCATTATCGTTTTTTTTTTTTCGCATCCGACCTAGATATGGACCAAAGAATCTCCAGTCAGCATACTCCGTCTTTGTAATCCTTTGAAATCCTGGAACTCCATACTTCCCAATCACTTCGTGTATTGGTTCATTTCCTACCCTAGTATTAAGGTTTCCCAATACAACTACATTGACATTTCTCCCTAATCCCTCTATGCACTCATTTAAATATACCCAAAAAGCCTCCCTTTCCTCTATGCTCTTCTCACTACCAGGCCCATATGCACTTACAAAAACCCACATCTCCCTTCCCAGCTTCACCTTCATCCACATCAACCTTGAAGAAACCTCCTTCCACTCCACTACATGCTTACTTATCTCTTCACTTACTAGTATAGCCACCCCTTCTCACCCTCGTTCACCTCTTCACTCCTGAGAACCTCCCAACTACACTCCCAAACTCTCACTCACCTCACCCTTTCAATTTAGTTTCACTCAAAGCCAACACATCCATCATTCTTATCACAAACATACTGTCTATCTCTTCCCTTTTACTCTCATCTGTACCACATCCATGCACATTAAAATACCCAAACCTTAGGATACTGGTTGGAAAACTCCTAGACCAGGGGTTCCCAAACTTTTCAGCTCATCGACCCCCTAGTAAAGTTTAAGATTTTCCATAGACCCCCAAACTATTAATTCACGAATTATGTCAGTTTATTATTATTATTGGTGTTGTTATTGTTATTAACGCTAGTAATATTGTTATTATTATTATATTTATTATCATTATTGTTATTATTATTATTTTTATTATTGTTATTATTATTATAAATTTAGTTATCAATAGTGTTATTATCATCATTTTTGTTGTTAATATTATTGTTTTAATTCTTTACTGAAGTTCTTGTTTAGTCTCATAAATCACTTATGGCAATTCTAAACTACCATAGTCACAGTTTTTGTGTTTGTGGATTTTACTTATTCCATTCGTTTATCTTTATTTATTTATTTATTTGTTTATTTTTTATTGTGATCCGTTATAAAAGGGCCAAATGGCTACATTCATCAAGGTGATGGAGTTCCAATAATAATAGATACTTTCACATATACATAAACATAAGTGTTTTAAAATAAATATCTATAATTTTCCAATAGCTTTAAGAGTGATATTATATATTTATTATATTACTATGAGTAGTATTCAAGCCAGTAATATTACACTTTGAGAACCCCTGTCCTAGACCCTCTTATGCCTTTAATTTTTTTTTTTTTTTTTTTTTTTTTTTTTTAATGTCCCCTGTGAGGCTACAGGTAGCAGGATTCCTAGTCCTAACCCCCGGCCTGTTTTTTGTTGCCTTTTACGACTCAAGTGGGAAGACTTGGGAGCATTCTTTTCCTCCACCACAGGGTAGATGAAAAAAGGAAATGAATATTCAGAGAAATGGTATAGTAACAAGGGGTTGGGGGACAGCATAATGGAGGGACAGTCGTAGTATAATAAAAGTGTCATCAGTTCTCTATGAACAGAGTCTTCCTCTATCACAGACAAAATGATGTGTGGCTCTCGTCCATAGCGCCCCATATAGACCCTAAAGTATCAATTGCATGCTACTTTGCCACAATAACATGCAGCCAATACCCCAGACGAAAATAAACCTACTGTTATCCAACATAATCATCGGCACTGGACAGGCAGAAACTTTAATTACTGTATACAACCAATTCATAAAGACCACCCGCAAATATGCTTCCACAGTATAGTTCCCAACAATTAAAAAAAATATATATATACATAGATGCCTTACAAACTATACAAAATAAAGCTATAGCTATCTATCTATATACCAATGGGTTTGTCCCCATTATAAGGAAGGTAGCCAGCCAAGGCATGCTTCCACCCCCACCCATCCCACTCCTATCTGTCACCTATTTGTTTTATTTAGAGTAATAATAGGCTACACCTAAACTACCCCAATAGGACACCTCCATACAAAAACCAAAATTCCCCCCATAGAATACTATGAAAATGATAGGTAAATAGTTCTTTGCAAAAGTCCTCAATTTCATTCACCATCTCATATCATGTATCACCCTCTGGCTGAGCATAAAAAAAAGAAAGAAAAAAAGATTCAGCAGTGTATCCACACCCAGATTGCTAAACAAGCTCTTCATGACAAACCATCAAACTCAATACTTTGCTAACATCCCTCAGAAGTCTCAATGAAAAATCCTTCCCAAAAGAAGCAAGAACCAAACTAGCACATTTGCATTTAGGTCACCCTTCACCACTAAGACAATATGAGCACAGAGTGAGCCTGACCCAGATGCAACCATCACACAAAGGATACTGAATACATCATCTTACTCTTCCCCACCTTAGTTATACCCAGACAACACAATATTCCTTCTTTAAGTGACTTATGGGCCAGTCCAGTGGTTGTTGCTGGTTACCTGGGAGACATGTTCTTGTGCAAGAAGAGAGACCTGGGGCAATGGATTGATTTATCTGCTCCCATAAGTTTTTAAAATGGAAATGGAAGTGGGGAAGTTGCTGTATGATGAAACAATAGGGGTAAACCAGCTTCAGCTGTCAAAGCCTGGTGTAGTGTATATTTTACTGGATTATCTTTGACCTGAGCAATGTAGGGTGGGACAAGTATTTTCATATGATGAAGTGTAAACATGGGAGGAGTAATGAAAGAGTTATAGATTAGTATGGAGTGGGTGTTTATACTGATTCTGGTCCTGTGATATTATGTGCTTTATGTCAGAGTATTTATGTAATTTCTTGTCTTTGCAGTGTCAGTTTGTGATATTATGTACTTTATGTCAGTATTTATGTAATTTCTTGTCTTTGCAGTGTCAGTTTGTCTCGGTGCTGATCTCACTGTTACGACTAATGACAGACAAACATTTTGTAAGTTTTCTAAATGGCTTTACATCACTTCTTCTCTTGAATGACTTCCTGTTTGAGTTGTTGATGGTGATCAAAAACTTGGTGACAAATAATGTCTTCCCAGCAGACTGGGCAGAGATGATCCTCTTGCAAAATAGGTAAGGTTTTTATAAAAAAAAATTGGTGTGCTGTTGTGCTATCTTTTTGCATGAAACTGCCGTGTTCATAATGTTTTTTTTTTTTTTTTTTTTTTTGGCAGTGTGATAGTGAAGGTGCTACGGCAATGTGCTCGGATTATCTCAGAGAAAATGCGTGATCCATTTGATGAGGTTGTATGGAACAGCTTCTTCCACTGTGCAATTGCATTCATCACACAGGTAAGAACAACACTTTTCCACTGAAGCAGATGAGGGAAGCTGTGTAATGTGTGGTGAGCGGAAGGAGGTTTCTTTAAGGTTAATGTGGATAAAGGAAACTGGGAAGGGAGATATGGATTTTTGTAAGTGCATATGGGCCTGGTAGTGAGAAGAGTGTAGAGGAAAGGGAGGCTTTTTTGAGTGCATAGAGGATTTAGGGAGAAATGCCAATGAAGTGGTATTGGGAGATCTAAATGCTAGAATAGGGAATGAACCAATAGATGGAGTGGTTGAGAAGTGTGGAGTGCCAGGTAAAAATCGTAGTGGAGAGTTGATGATGGAGATGTGTGTAGAGAGTTGATAATAGCAAACACAGTGTTTAGGAAAAAAGTTAAGCATAAATACCGTCTGGGGTATTGGCTGCTTGTTATTGTGGCAAAGTAGCATGCAGTCGATACTTTAGGGTCTATATGGGGCGCCCCTACGGACCAGAGCCACACATCATTTTGTCTATGATAGAAGAAATTCTGTTTATAGAGAAATGATGGCACTTTTATACTACGACTGTCCCTCCGTTATGCTGTCCCCCAACCCCTTGTTGCTGTCCTGTACCATTTCTCTGAGTATTCTCTTTCTGATTGGGGGAATTCCCTGTGGTGGGGGAAAAGAATACTGCCACCAAGTTTTCCCACTTGGATCGTAAGAGGCGAGAAGAAAGGGACGGGGAGTGGGACTAGGCATCCTTCTCCCTGTAGCCCCACGGGGCACACATCCTAAAGACAAAAGTGAAGGCATAAGGGGTGCTGGCGGGCCTCGGGCCAGCACCCTAAGGTTTGGGTCTTTTAATGTGCGTGGATGTGGTACAGATGAGAGTAAAAGGGAAGAGATAGGTAGTATGTTTGTGAGAAGAAAGTTGGATGTGTTGGCTTTGAGTGAAACTAAGTTGAAAGGGAAGGGTGAGTGTATGTTTGGGAGTGTAAGTGGGAGGTTATCAGGAGTGAAGAGAGGGCGAGGGAGGGAAGGGGTGGCTATTCTAGTAAGTGAGGAGATAGGTAAAGGGGTAGTGGAGTGGAAGGAGGTTTCCTCAAGGATAATGTGGATGAAGGTGAAACTGGGAAAGGAGATGTGGGTCTTTGTAAGTGCATATGGGCCGGGCAGTGAGAAGAGCAGGGAAGAAAGGGAGGCCTTTTGGATAGATTTAAATGAGTGCATGGAGGGTTTGGGAAGAGGTGTCAATGTAATGGTACTGGGAGACCTTAATGCTAGAGTGGGAGATGGTCCAATCGATGGAGTGGTTGGGAAGTGTGGAGTTCCAGGAAAGAATCGTAGTGGAGAGTTGATGGTGGAAATGTGTCTAGAAAGAGAGTTGATGATAGCAAATACAGTGTTTCGGAAGAAAGTCAAGCATAAGTACACATGGGAGAGGGTGGTGGTGGAGGGAAGGGTGGTAGATAGAGCGCTAATGGATTATGTAGTGGTAAATAGGATTATGATAGGAAGAGTTAAGGATGTACATGTGCTAAGGGGAGAGGGTGGGGGAATATCAGATCATTTTTTGGTGGAAGGTAAGTTGAGAGTGGAGGATAGATGGAGAAGGAGGAAAGGGACAAAAGGTAGGGAGGTTCTTAGAGTGAACTCCTTGAATGAAAAGGAAAAGGAGAAGGAGTACGAAAAGAAGCTGAAGGAGGAGTGGGAGGGAGTAAAGGATAGAGCAGAGATGGGTGTGGAGGAGGAATGGGGATGGTTCAAGGAGGGAGTCTTAAAGTGTGCAAGGATGGTGTGTGGAACAAGAAGGACAGGGGGAAATTGAAGAAAGGGTAGTGAATGGTGGGATGAGGAAACAAAGAAGGTTGTAGAAGAGAAGAAGCGAGCATTCACAGATTGGTTACAAAAGAGGACAGGGGAGTCATATGAGACGTACAAAGAAAAGAAAAGAGAAGTAAA
Source organism: Oratosquilla oratoria (assembly GCF_046742065.1). Taxonomy (NCBI): domain Eukaryota; kingdom Metazoa; phylum Arthropoda; class Malacostraca; order Stomatopoda; family Squillidae; genus Oratosquilla; species Oratosquilla oratoria. Next base: position 34,426,214 of record NC_134782.1, read on the forward strand.
ACAAAAGGTAAAGGAGGCAAAGAGGAGAGCAGATGTGAAATGGGGTAGGAGTATGACAGAAAATTTTGAAAGTAATAAAAAGATGTTTTGGAAAGAAATTAAGAGAGGAAGAGGAGGCGAATCAAGTAGGGAAGAAAAGGTAAAAGGTACAGATGGAGAGTTGATAATGGAAGAGATGGCAGTGAGGGGAAGATGGGCAGAATATTTTAGGGAGTTGCTGAATGTGAAGGAGGATAGGGAAGGAAAGATAGCTGCAGTGGGAAATACGAAAAAAATGAAAGTGATCAGTGAGGAGAATGGAGGAGAAATAAGGAAGGATGAGGTGAAGGCAGTTGTAAAGATGATGAAAGCAGGTAAGGCACCTGGTCTGGATGGATGTCATGCAGAATGTCTGAAAAAGGGAGGTTCAGTGATGGTGGACTGGTTGGTGAGATTATTTAATGTTTGCTGGAGAGAGGGTAGAGTACCGGAGGACTGGAGTAGTGCCTGTATAGTTCCTCTTTACAAGGGAAAAGGGGACAAGTGTGAATGTAGTAATTTCAGAGGGATTAGCCTGTTGAGTGTAGTAGGGAAGGCTTATGGGAGAATCTTAATTGAGAGGATTAGGAGAGGAACAGAAGGAGTAATTGGTGAGGAACAGTGTGGATTTAGGACGGGTAGAGGTTGTGCAGATCAGATCTTTGTGGTAAGACAGATATGTGAGAAAGCTATAGGAAAGGGGAAGGATGTTTTTTGGGCTTTCATGGATCTGGAAAAGGCTTATGATAGGGTAGACAGAAAGGCACTGTGGGAGGTTATGCAGATTTATGGGATAGGAGGAAAGCTTTTGGGAGCTGTCAAGAGTTTTTATGTGAGTAGTAGAGCATGTGTTAGGATTGGAAATGGAGAGAGTGAGTGAGTGGTTTGAAGTAAAGGTGGGACTTCGTCAAGGATGCGTTATGTCGCCCTGGCTGTTCAACTTATACATGGATGGGGTGGTGGTGCGAGAGGTGAATGCTAGGGTAGTGAGTCAGGGATTGGAGATGGTTAAAGAAAATGGAGAAAAGTGGGAGGTGAGCCAGCTGTTGTTTGCGGACGACACTGCGCTTGTGGCAGGGTCAGAGGAGGGATTGAGGAAGCTGGTGGCAGATTTTGGGAGAGTATGTGATAGAAGAAAGCTAAAGATAAATGTGGGTAAAAGTAAGGTGATGAGATGTACAAGGGGTGAAAGTGGCAGTAGACTGGAAGTGATCATTAAGGGAGAGCGACTGGAGGAAGTGGATAGTTTTAGATACTTGGGTGCAAGTGTAGCAGGAAAAGGTGGAGTGAAGGTGGAGGTAGAATGTAGATTGAGAGAAGCGAGTAAATGCCTTGGTGGTTTAAAGAGTGTAATGAGAAATAGACATTTAGGAATGGATGCGAAGAGGAGACTGTATGAAGGAGTGATTGTGCCAACAGCACTGTATGGGGCAGAAACGTGGAACATAAGAGAAGAAGAGAGAAGGAGTTTGAATGTGTTTGAGATGAGGTGTCTGAGAAGTATGGTGGGGGTTACTAGGCTAGATAGAGTGAGAAATGAGGAGGTGAGGAGGAGAACAGGGGTGAAAAAGGATTTGGGAGAGAGGGTTGATGAAAGAATATTAGGATGGTTTGGACACATGGAAAGAATGAGTGAAGAAAGACTAGTAAAAGAGGTATGGAAGGCAGATGTGGAGGGAGTGAACATGAGGGGACGTCCTAGGATGAGGTGGATGGATGGGGTGAAGGGGGCTTTGGGGAAGAGGGGAATGTGTGTTGAGGAAGGAAGGGAGAGGACGGAAGACAGAGGTGAGTGGAGAATGGTTGTATATGGATGATGTTGTGACTGCATGAGGAGGAATGGGCGGGGGGGGGGGGGGTAGTATGTGTGAGTAAATTTTGACGCAGCCCGAAGGGATTTCTCCCCGTCCTCCCTTTATATGCAAAGGGGGACGGAGAGGGGGGGTCGCCGATTAAATGAAGCGGCCTTGCTGTGGATGTACTGTGTCTTGCGACACTGCTTCTGACCCAGGGCGGTGGGCAGGGTTCAGGGATGACCCGTCATCCAGATGGTGCTCAGATGAGAGGAAGGGTGGGAGGGGTGTGGAGTGTATTTAGGGATGAAATGGGTGGGAGTGTTTTTATGCCTTTCCCTTTGTGGCTACCTCCCTTGTAAGGGGGAAAAAGCCTTGGTATATGTATGTATGCACCTAGTTGTATTTTACGGGACGAGAGCTATGCTCGTATCGACCCGTTTTCATATCTCTCCACATCCAGTTTATTCTTAAAATCATGTATAGTTCTGGCATTGACTGTTTCTCCATTCAGTTTGTTCCACACATCAATCACTCTATGTGGGAAGCTATTCTTTTTCAGGTCTCTTCTGTAGCTGTCTTTATTTAGTTTCTCTTCATGTCCTCTTGTTTCTCTTCTGTCCCACTTTAATAAGTCATCTCTGTTGAGAATTTCCATCCCTTTCATATTTCTGAGAAGCGAGTAAATGCCATGGGGGAATAAAAAGTGTAATGAGAAATAGACATTTGGGAATGGATGCTTAGAGGAGATTGTATGAAGAAGTGATTGTGTCGACAACACTGTACGGGGCAGAAACATGGAACATAAGAGAGGAGGAGTTTGAATGTGTTTGAGATGAGGTGCCTGAGAAGTATGATAGGGATAACCAGTATGGATAGAGTGAGAAATGAGGAGGTGAGTAAGAGAACGGGGATGAAAAGGGAGTTGGGAGATAGGATGGATGAAAGAGTATTGGATAGGGAGAGAGTGGTGGTAGTGGTGGGAGGCACTAAGAAAATAACAGTGATGGATGAGGAAAATTGAGGAGAAATAAGAAAAGATGAGGTGCTAGTACATACACCAAAGGCTTTTTCCCCCTTACAAGGGAGGTGCTAGTAGTTTATTAACCACTTCAGTACGGGACTTAAATCTCGCGGGCAGCAGCCAATGCCAGCCGTATGACGTAACGTAATAATATTCGCATCATAAAATATAGTCACCGCTTATATCGATCGTTCTCTCTTTCACCCGCGAATTTTGAAAACCACAGAGAATGGGATTCAGGGCGCATTTGGGAGAATGTAAAAACACAGGGGCGACTACAATAAATATAATCAAGACGCCGATATGGCAACGTCGCGAATCCACTTGCTCCTCATGATGCCTACGTGTGCGGCACCGTATGGAAGGGGTTAAAATGATGAGAGCAGGTAAGGGACCTGGGTTAGATGGGAGTCATGTGGAGTGTTTGAAGAAAGGAGATACACTAATAGTAGACTGGCTAGTGAGATTGTTTATTGTATGTCTGAGGGAGGGTAGAGTGCTGGAGGAGTGCCTGTATAGTTCCTTTTACAAGGGAAAAGGGGACAAATGGGAATGTAGTATTTTCAGAGGGATCAGTTTGTTGAGTGTAGTTGGAAAGGCTTGGGAGGGTTTTGATTGAGAGGATTAGGCGAGGAACAGAGGAAGTAAATGGTGAGGAACAGAGTGGGTTTAAGAAAGGTGTTGTGTAGATCAGATTTTTGTGAGAAAGTTTGATGAAAAAGTAAGGATGTTTTGTGGGCCTTTATGGATTTGGAAAAAGCTTATGACAGGGTAGACAGAAGGGCACTGTGGGAGGTTTTGCAAATATATGGGATAGGAAGAAAGCTGTTAGGGGCAGTCAAGAGTTTTTATGAGTAGGTGAGGGAGGGAGGGGTGGTAAATGGGAGTGGAGTATATGGGGATGAATTGGCTGGGAGTGGATTTATTTTTTTACTTTGGCTACCTCCCTTATAAGGGGGAAAAAGCCATTGGCACATGTATGTATGTAGTAGAGCGTTAGAATGGAAAATGGGGAGAGTAAGTGGTTTGAGTTAAAGGTGGGACTGCATCAAGGATGTGTCATGTCACCATGGCTGTTCATTATGTACATGGATGGCATGGTGCGGAAGCTAAAGGCAAGGGTAATGGGCAGGGGATTGGAGGTGGTTAATGAAAATGGAGAAAAGTGGGAGGTAAGCCAGTTTTTGTTTTCTGATGACACTGTGCTTGTAGCAGGGTTAGAGGAGGGATTATGGAAGTTAGTGATGGAGTTTGGGAAGGTATGTGATAGGAGAAAGTTGAGAGATATACAAGGGTAGAGGATAGCAGTGAATTGGAAGTAAATCTTAAAGGAGAGAGGCAGGAGGAAATGGATAGTTTCAGGTATTTGGGGTTGCATGTAGCAGGAGAAGAAGGAGTGGAGGTAGAGTTCAGTTACATACATATACCAAGGCTTTTTCCCCCTTACAAGGGAGGTAGCCAAAAAGGAAAAGGCATAAAATCATTCCCACCCATTCCATCCCTGAATACACTCCACACCCCTCCACCCTCCCTCTTATCTTAGCATCTCCTGGATGACGGGTCATCCCTGCACCCTGTCCACTGCCCTGGGTCAGAAGCAGTGTCGCAAGACACAGCACATCCACAGCAAGGCCGCTTCATTAAATCAGCGACCCCCCCTCTCCGTCTCCCCATGCATAAAAGGAGAAGACGGGGAGAAATCCCTTCGGGCTGCGTCAAAATTTGCTCCCACATACTACTTCACCCCCCATCCCCCCACCCATTCCACCTCATGCATCACAACATCATCCATATACAACCATTCTCCATTCACCCCTATCTTCTGTCCTCTCCCATCCTTCCTCAACAGACATTCCCCTCTTCCCCAAAGCCCCCTTCACCCCATCCATCCACCTCATCCTAGGACGTCCCCTCATGTTCACTCCCTCCACATCTGCCTTCCATACCTCTTTTACTAGTCTTTCTTCACTCATTCTTTCCATGTGTCCAAACCATCCTAATACTCTTTTATCAACCCTATCTCCCAACTCCCTTTCCACCCCTGTTCTCCTCCTCACCTCCTCATTTCTCACTCTATTTAGCCTAGTAACCCCCATCATACTTCTCAGACACCTCATCTCAAACACATTCAAACTCCTCTCTTCCTCTCTTATGTTCCATGTTTCTGCCCCATACAGTGCTGTTGGCACAATCACTCCTTCATACAGTCTCCTCTTAGCATCTTAGCATCCATTCCAAATGTCTATTCCTCATTACACTCTTTAATCCACCAAGGCATTTACTCGCTTCTCTCAATCTACATTCTACCTCCACCTTCACTCCACCTTTTCCTGCCACATTTGCACCCAAGTATCTAAAACTATCCACTTCCTCCAATCGCTCTCCCTTAACCCCTTCCATACGGTGCCGCACACGTAGGCGTCATGAGGAGCAAGTGGATTTGCGACGCTGCCATATCGGTGTCTTGATTATATTTATTGTAGTCGCCCCTGTGTTTTTACATTCTCCCTAACCTGCTCTTAATCCCATTCTCTGTGGTTTTCAAAATTCACAGGTGAAAGAGAGAACGATTGATATAAGCCGTGACTATATTTTATGATGCGAGTATTATTACGACATGTCGTACGGCTGGCATTGGCTGCTGTCCGCGACATTTAAGTCCCGTAGTGAAGTGGTTAATGCTCACTTCCAGTCTACTGCCACTTTCACCCCTTGTACATCTCATCACCTTACTTTTACCCACATTTATCTTTAGCTTTCTTCTATCACATACTCTCCCAAACTCTGCCACCAACTTCCTCAATCCCTCTTCCGATCCTGCCACAAGCACAGTGTCTTCTGCAAACAACAGCTGGCTCACCTCCCACTTTTCTCCATTTTCTTTAACCATCTCCAATCCCTGACCCACTACCCTTGGATTTACCTCTCACACTACCCCATCCATGTATAAGTTGAATAGCCAGGGCGACATAACGCATCCTTGACGAAGTCCCACCTTTATCTCGAATCACTCACTCTCTCCATTTCTAATCCTGACACAAGCTCTACTACTCTCATAAAAACTCTTGACAGCTCCTAGAAGCCTTCCTCCTATCCCGTATATCTGCATAACCTCCCACAATGCCTTTCTGTCTACCCTATCTTAAGCCTTTTCCAGATCCATAAAATCCCAAAAAACATCCTTCACCTTTCCTATAGCTTTCTCACATATCTGTCCTACCACAAAGATCTGATCTACATAACCTCTACCCATCCTAAATCCACACTGTTCCTCTGTTCCTCTCCTAATCTTCTCAATCAAGATCCTCCCATAAGCCTTCCCAACTACACTTAACAAGCTAATCCCTCTGAAACTACTACATTCACACTTGTCCCCTTTTCCCTTGTAAAGTGGAACTATACAGGCACTCCTCCAGTCCTCCGGCACTCTACCCTCTCTCCAGCAAACATTAAATAACCTCACCACCCAGTCCACCATCACTATACTTCCTTTCTTTAGACATTCTGCATGGCATCCATCCAGACCAGGTGCCTTACCTGCTTTCATCATCTTAACAACTGCCTTCACTTTATCCTTCCTTATTTCTCCTCCATTTTCCTCACTCATCACTCAATTTTCTTCGCATTTCCCACTGCAGCTATCTTTCCCTCCCTATCCTCCTTCACATTTAGCAACTCCCTAAAATATTCTGCCCATCTTCCCCTTACTGCCTTCTCTTCCATTATCATCTCTCCATCTGCACCTTTTACCTTTTCTTCTCAACTTGATTCGCCTCCTCTTCCTCTCATAGATTGAGAAAAGCAAGTAAATGCCTTGGGGGAATAAAAAGTGTCATGAGAAATAGGCATCAGGGAATGGGTGCAAAGAGGAGATTGTATGAAGGGGTGATTATGTTAACAGCTTTGTATGGGCCAGAGACTTGGAATTTAAGAGAGGTAGAGAGGATTTTTTTTAATGTGTTTGAGATAAAATGTCTGAGAAGTATGGTAGGGGTTGTTAGGTTGGATAGATTGAGAAATGAGGAGGAGAGTGGGAGTGGAAAAGGAGATGACAGGGCTGATGAAAAAGTATTGGGATGGTTTGGACTCGTGGAAAAAATGAATGAAGAAAGATTAACCTCTTCACTCCGGGGCACATCGCACGTCTGGCAGCATTAGCTGCCCGACGTGCGATGTTGCGTCATAATAATCGCATTATAAAAAATAAAGTCAGTGCTCAATCGTTAGTTCTCTTTCACCCATGAATTTTGATAACCATAGAAAATATGATGAAGCCAGTTTAGAGAGAATGGAGGTTATGTAGGTACGACTACAATAAATATAATCAAGATGCCGACGTCGGCATCATCGCGTACCCACTTGCTCCTCATGACGCCTACGTAGGCGTCACCATATGGAAGTGGTTAAAGAGGTGTGGAAGGCAGAAGGAAAGGGGATGACCAAGGATGAGATGGGTGAAAGGGGCTTTCAGCAAGAGGGGAATGTCTGTTGAGCAAGGAAGGGAGAAGGCAGGAGATAGAGATGAGTGGATAGTGTGTATAGATGATACTGTTGTGGAAGGGTGCTTATGTGTGAATGATATTTTGATGCAGCCTGAAGGGACCAGCACTTTTTCTGCTTGAGGGGATGAAGACGGGGGAGGTGGCTGATTAACCTCTTGAATACAATGATGCCTGTGTATGCATCTTGAAGATGCTGACATCGGCTTCCTGATTATATTTTGTAGCTGTAACTGAGTGATCCCCATATTGTGTGAACAGGGCTGATAATGTTTTCTTTGACATTATATTTATTCAGGGTGAACTAGAATGAGTATAACATCAGTAACTTAATATTTTGTAATGTGTGTATTGTGATGCATCATTGTACATCAGGCAACCTGATGTGTGCATGAATATTTGACTTGTATTGAAGAGGTTAAATGAAGTGGCCTAGCTGTGAATATGCTGTGTCTCATATTGCTTCTGACCCAGCACAGTGGGTAGGATACTGGGATGACCCATCATACATGATGAGCTGAGATGAGAGGGAGGAAAGGGTGAGGGGAGTGGAATGGGTAGGAATAGGTATGTGGCTTTTGACTTGGCTTTTTCCCTTATAAGGTGGAAAAAGCTCTTGGTATATAGATAGATAGAATTATTATAGCTGCCACCAAGCAATTATGTTCAACTTAGGGAAACCCCACTGTAGTGAAAAGGTGATTTATGATTGAAATTTTAGGTAACAGAATAGAACATTAATAGGAATAGGAAATAATTGATCAAAAAAATATATTTTTCATCATGAATTTTACTTAATTGATTTCCTTTTGTATTGCCAGCCATCTTTGCAACTTGAAAACTTTAGTCCAAGCAAGAAGATGAAAATCCTAAGTCGGTACCGAGATATGCGGAGAGAAACGGCAAATGAGATCAAGTCTCTTTGGTTTAGTCTAGGTAAGGTACTAGTGGTTTCTTTGATACTGATATATACTATTTGAAATTATATTGCAGTGACAAGAAATGACTAACTAACTTCTTAGCAGTTATTAAGTGCTGAGTAACCCAAAATAATCAAATTTCTAGGACAGATATGTTGTACAATGAAGTCCCACAAGGAGCAGTACTCTCACACATGGTCTCTCATATTATCTTCATGTAGCTTCTCTAGATCCATATAACACAGATACAGATGCTTCTCTTTATGACAGGTCTTCTCACAGAGTTGCCTAATTGTGAAAATCTGATTGACACAGCTCTTTCACATTCCCAACATTATGTTCAATATTGCTTTGCATTGTTATGAGTTTATCCCAGATTTATTGTAATAAGGAAATTGAACTTGAGTAGCTTTTATCATTATTACAGTCATGAGCTACATTTAAGTTTTCTTGTAAGGTATGCAAATATCAAAGAGTGTCTTATTTACCCACTAGGAATCCAAAGGCATTGTATGTAATTTTTTGGCATAATTTTCTCCATGAAAAAACAGTATCATAGAATATAATGCTATATTCACATAAAATAACACTTGACAATCTTTTTTCATTGCCAGGCTCTAAAGCTCCAGATGACTTCAGGGCACTTAATAAGGATTCTTGTGTGTTACTTGCTTCCAGAGTGAATTTAAAGTAGATCTTGGTAAAGAGACACAGAGATGAGAACCCATGATCTATCTACATATCTATATACCTTATAAAGGAGGTAGCCAAGCCAAAAGTCATGCACCTACTCTCTTCCATTCTACTCCCACTCATTCCAAAGTGCCAACAAAGGAAGGAAAAAGCCAACCAGGCAACCCCTGCCACAGAGACCCCATGAACCTAGTTTTAATGCTCCATTGTTACAGTTGGCAAAACACATTAGATCAGTTGGTAGGGAAGTAAGCCACTGAGCAGAAGATTGCCAGATTGAAACCTACTAGGCCCAGTTGAGTTTCTAGATGCCTGTTGCTTAAGGTTACCTTTGTGTTGCTCATACGTTATAACTTCCTTTGTGGCTTTGTATTTACCTAGTTGTATTTTACGGGACAAGAACTGTACTCTTGGTGACCCGTTTTCGTATCTCTCCGCATCCAGTTTATTCTTAAAATCTTGTATAGTTTTGGCACTCACTGTTTCTCTGTCTAGTTTGTTCCAGACATCAATCACTCTATATGGGAAGCTATTCTTTTTCAAATCTCTTCTGTAACTGCCCTTCTCTAGCTTCTTTTCGTGTCCTCTTGTTTCTCCTCTGTCCCATTTTAATAAGTCATCTCTATCAAGAATTTCCATCCCTTTCATGATTCTGTAAATGGTCACCAAATCACCTCTTTCCCTTCATTGTTCCAGTGTTGATAGATGTAATTTCTCCAATCTTTGTTCATATGTCAAATTTGATGGTGTTGGTGCCATTTTTGTCACTGCTCTTGGAATTCTTTTCTATTTTTTTTTTTTTTCTTTCTTTTTTTGGGCTAGGTGCCCATAGTGTTGCAGCATACTCTAGTTTAGGTCTTATCAGTGTAACCACTATTTTCTTTACCATTTCTTCATCCATGTAGTTGATTTTATGCCTTTTCCTTTTTGGCTACCTCCCTTGTAAGGGGGAAAAAGCCTTGGTATATGTATGTAGTTGAAGGCCACTTTCATTGATCTTAATAAGTTAAAAGTCTCTCCAAATAATTTATTGACATGTTCATCAGGCATCAAGTCATTTGAAATAATCACTCCCAGGTCCATTTCTGAATTGACTTTTTTGATTTCCTTGTTTCCAATTTTATATTGACCTGATATTCTATTTTTGCTTTTAATGTTAAAGTTCATTTCACATCCCTGACTCCATTCCCATATCTTGTCCAGGTCTTCTTGTGGCGACCTGTAATCTTCTGTGCTTACTCTCTTGAGTAATTTGGCTTCGTCAGCAAAGAAGTTCATGTAAAAATTAGCTCCCTCCTCCATACCGTTTATATATATGGCATACATTAAAGGAGCCAATACAGAGCCTTGCGGAACACCACTCTTCACATCTTCCCAGTTCGAATTTTTGTCTCTAAGTACCACTCTCATTTTTCTCCCACTTAAGAAATCCTTCATCCATTCCAGTAGCTTACCTTGTATTCCTCTTATTATTTCAATTTTTCTTATTAACTTTTTATGTGGTACTTTGTCAAAAGCCTTCTGCAAATCCAAGAAGGCGCAATCTGCCCATCCATCTCTTTCTTGCATTATCTCAATTAATCTTGAGTAAAAGCATATTAAGTTTGTGGTACACGATCTTCCACTTCTAAAGAAAATTGTTTAGGTTTAATATTTTATTCTCTTCCAAGTGTTTGATCCATTTGTTTCTGATAACTTTTTTGCATATTTTTGCTACTGTGCTTGTAAGGGATACTGGTCTGAAGTTTGTAGGATCTTTGTTTCCTCCTTTATATATTGGTACTATGTTTGCATCTTTCCAATCTTGCAGTACCTTTCCTTCTTTGAGTGAAAAGTCTATTATCTTGTATAATTTGTCTGTCAGTTCGTCTATACACTCTTTCATTCTCCAATTTGCAATTCCATCCAGTTATGCGATTCCCTAACATCTAGGTTTTTTATTTGGTCTCTTATTTCTTTCTGTGTTACCTTTATTTCTTTCATTTTAGGGGGTCTTTCTTGTTGTCCATCTTCCCAAATTTGTGAGTTCTCAAGTGTAAAAACTGACTTGAAATGTCTGATCATAACTTCTGTCATTTCTGTGTCATCCATATATTCTTTATCTCCTTCATGCATTTTTACAATTTCATGTTTATCCTTTAATTTGTCCTTTACATGTCTGTAAAAGAGTTTAGGTTGATCCTTACATTTGTCTATAATATCTTTTTCATCATTTCTTTTTTCTTTACTGTGTATATTCACATATTCGTTCCTAAGTTTTATATATGTTTACCATTTGGATGTTGTTTTGTCTCTTTTCCATCTTTTCCAGGCTTTGTCTCTTCAGTTTTTAGCCTCACTGCACCTTTTGTTATTCCAACACTTTATATAAATCTCTTTTTGCTTCTTTTTTGGTACATATTTATCAATTCCTTCCTTGTACTTTTCTTTGAATGTGTTCCATTTGTCATCCATCTTTGTTTCTTCTTTGGAGGATTTATCCCAGTTTGTGTTATGGAATTTTTTTTCTTAGTTTTACAAAATCCATTTTGTTATACATTAATCCTCCTTCTCTATGTTTGTCATTCCTTCCTACATTGTTTTGTTCTTTTAATTCAGACTATTAGTATATGGTCACTCTTTCCAATTGGTGTTTTATACTCCATTTTGTTCATGATATCTGGTTCAGAAGTTAATATTAGGTCTAGTTTCAACGGTTCCTCGTTGTTTCTCTATCAAGTATTTTCCTTAACCCATCATGTTAAGGTATATTCAATGGTCATATCCAGTAGAATGTTGCTCCAATGATCTTCTCCCCCTTTTACTATAATTTTTTCCCAGATTATATCCTTTGCATTAAAATCACTCATAATTACTATGTTACCACCCTCTTTCAGTAACTCGTTTAGCACATTCATTGTGTCTTCCAGTAAATTTAGAATGATCACTATCAGACCAAGCCTGTGCTTTTGGTGGCACATACACTGCTACAAGTTTTCTGCTTTTCATATTGTGCTTGTAATAGAGTAAGTTTCATGGGCCTTGCAGGGATGTGGGTGAATAAATATACCCTGCTGTAAATGAGGACTAAAATCCAACTCCTTGAGGGATTCCAAAATAACCTACTGAACCTTGGGTCTGAAGTTAGAAAAAAAAAAAAAAAAAAATTATACTAACTGCATCTTCATGTAGAAGCAATGCAGTAATACACAGCACATCTACAGCAGGGCCAGCTGCTTCCTTGTAAAAAAAGTGGCTGGTCATGCTGTGGACATGCTGTGCCTTGCTGATTTGCTTCTGACCCATGCAGTGGGCAGGAGACTAGAATGATTCTTGATCCACAAGGATAGGCAAACAAATGGGTGTTGGATGGGAGTGGAATGGGTGGGGGTGGATGCATGCCTTGGCTGGCAATATCCCTTATAAAGGGGAAGAGGCTCTTGGTATATAGATAGATATACATCTCAATGCAGTTGATCTTAACCTCTTCACTCCGGGGCACATCGCACGTCGGGCAGCTAATGCTGCCAGATGTGGGCACATCACACGTCTGGCAGCATTAGCTGCCCGACGTGCGATGTTGCGTCATAATAATCGCATTATAAAAAATAAAGTCAGTGCTCAATAGTCTGTTCTCTTTCACCCATGAATTTTGATAACCATAGAAAATATGATGAAGCCAGTTTAGAGAGAATGGAGGTTATGTAGGTACGACTACAATAAATATAATCAAGACGCCGACATCGGCATCATCGCGTACCCACTTGCTCCTCATGACGCCTATGTAGGCGTCACTGTATGGAAGTGTTTAACTTTCATTTCTTTCAGTAGGTCAGCACAAAATCCGCTTTGTGCCATCCATGGTGGGCCCCTTCTTAAAGATGACCATGCTTCCGGAAGTAGAACTACGTCGGGCCACTATTCCTATCTTCTTTGACATGATGCAGTGTGAATTCTACTCTCCAAAATGTCGTGGGCAGAGCCAGTTATCTGAAGCGGCTCGAAAAGATCGAAAGGAACAGAAAATCAAGGGCAGGTTTGATGAGGTGAGAGATTGGGTACTGTCAGAACATATTGCACAGTGACAAGAAATGGCTTTTAAACTTAATAGGTAGGCAGTGTAGAGTAACTGAAACTAATTAAATTTCTAAGACAAATACTATTTCATGCTCTTCAGTCTGGACTTCTATAAAGCTTAGGAAGGAGTAATATAAAAAATAATGTTAAAAATCATTGTGCTATGGCCTATGCCGATACTCATTCTCATTTTTTAAAATATGAACAGACTGAAAAAAAATGATAATAAAGTAATTGCATCATATGTTCTCTCCTTAGTTTGAAAATGAAATCCTGGAGAAGCTGGATCATCTGATTGAAGGTGGACAAGGTGATGAACATTTCCGAGATATTTTCCAAAACATTATGAGTTCCCTCTGTGAGGATCACAAGACTATGCGAGAGCCTGGAATGAAGCTGGTGAGAACAGTTTCGAGACTAATGGAAAGATTATTCCAGTACCGCACTATACTCAACACACCAGACAACTCTGCTGAATCACGAATGAGTTGCACTGTAAATCTGTTGGTAAGTTGACCTGTTGTTTTCCTCATACATAATGCTTACACACACACACACACAAAATAAGAAAAGAGGTAAAGCAAAAGGAGGCAAGTCTTGGTGTACTGAACTCTATATGTGAAAAACAGAAATAAAAGAGCGAAAAATATTTAGTGAAAAGTGATAAAGGGAATAGAGATTCAGAGATCAGGTGCCTCAAGGCCACACCTTGGTTTTCCATCAGATTTCCATCTTCTTCCTGATAGTGGGGTGGCCTCTTGCAGGCAGGACAGAATAATTGTGGGAAGAACACAAACAAGCTCGAAATTATTACATAAGAACCTGAATAGAAATGGAAAAGAACTTTAGGTTTACCAGTGGTAAATTGGGGCATAGGGAAAAACTCCTAAGCTAATGGTGGATGGTGAAGTTCTTGAGGAAGCATCAAATCATGCTGCAATAAGGAATAGAACTTTTCAATGTGTTTTCACTAAGGAGATTGATTTTGTATAGAAGGGGATTTGAGCAATAATGTTGGGTTAGAGGATATAAATGCAATGTTGAAGAGTGTCTTAAGATTACAAGATGTGAAAAAAGCCTCAGAGACTAGGATCTCAAAATGGATACATAATAAATGCAGGAAACAATTTGCAGACAAGATTTGTAGTCAAATTCTGTGTTCATGAAAAGGAATAGTGCCTTAGGATTGGAAAAGTAATTATGTGGGATCAGTTCATATTTATGGGGATTTCTCCCGTCTTCTCTTTTTCTGTATGAGGGGATGGAGAGAGAGGGTCACCGATTAAATGAAGCAGCCTTGCTGTGGATATGCTATGTTTTGCTACATTCCTTCTGACCCAGGGCAGTGAGCAAGATACAAAGATAACCTATCATCCAGGAGGAGCAAAGAAAAGAGGGAGGGGTAGTGAATGGAAGTGGAGTATGTTGGGATGAAATGGGTGGGAGTGGATTTATGCCTTTGACTTTGGCCACCTCCCTTGTAAGGGGGAAAAAGGCATTGGTATATACATACATACATATACCAAAGTTAGTTTCACTTTACAAGGGAGGTAGCCAAAAAACAAAGGCATAAAATCCACTCCCACCCATTCCATCCCCAACATTCTCTAATCCCCTCCACCCTCTTCCCCTCTTATCTTGACACCTCCTGGATGACGGATCATCCCTGCATCTTGTCCATTGCCCTGGGTCAGAAGCAATGCTGTAAGACACAGCACATCCACAGCAAGGCTGCTTCACTTAATGGGCGACCCCCCCCCCCCCCCCCCCCCCCCCCCCCCCCCCCCCCCCCCCCCCCCCCCCCCCCCCCCCCCCCCCCCCCCGCTGTCTCCCCACACAGAAAAGGAGAAGATGGGGAGAAATCCCTTTGGGCTGCATCAATTTATTTCTCACATATACTCCCTCAACCCCCCCCCCATCCCCCATCCACTCCCCCTCATGCATCACAGCATCATCCATACACAACCATTCTCCATTCACTCCTATCTTCTGTCCTCTCCCATCCTTCCTCAACAAACATTCCTCTCTTTCCCAATGCCCCTTTTACCCCATCCATCCATCTCATTCTTTGTCACCCTCTCATGTTCACTCCTTCCATGTCTGCCTTCCATACCTCTTTTACTAGTCCTTCTTCACTCATTCTTTCCATGTGTCCAAACCATCCTAATACTCTTTCATCAACCCTATCTCCCAACTCCCTTTCCCACCCCCGTTCTCCTCACCTCCTCATTTCTCACTCTATCCAGCCTAGTAACCCTTATCATACTTCTCAGGCACCTCATCTCATACACCTTCAAACTCCTCCTCTCTTCCTCTTTTATGTTCCATGTTTCTGCCCCATACAGTGCTGTTGGCACAATCACTCCTTCATACAATCTTCTCTACGCATCCATTCCCAAATGTCAATTTTTCATTATACTTTTTAATCCCCCAAGGCATTTACTCGCTTCTCTCAATCTACATTCTACCTCCACCCCCACTCCTCCCTTTCCTGCCACATTCACACCCAAATATCTAAAACTATCCACCTCCTCCAGTCTCTCCATTAACCCCTTCCATACGGTGCCGCACACGTAGGCGTCATGGACTTAGATCTCAGTGGCAGCATCCAATGCCAGCCGTACGACGTGTCGTAATAATACTCGCATCATAAAATATAGTCACCGCTTATATCGATCGTTCTCTCTTCACCCGTGAATTTTGATAACCATAGAAAATGCGATTACAAAAGAATTAGAAAGAATGTCATTATGGAGGGGCGACTACAATAAAATAAAATCAAGCCGCCTATTTGGCATCTTCGCTAATACACTCGCTCCCCATGATGCCTACGTGTGCGGCACCGTATGGAAGGGGTTAATACTCACTTCCAGTCTGCTACCACTTTCACCCTTTGTACATCTCATCACTTTACTTTACCCACATTTATCTTCCAACTTCCTTCTTTCGCACACCCTCCCAAACTCTATCACTAACTTCCTCAATCATCAGCAAACAACAACTGGTTTATCTCCCACTTTTCTTCATTTTCTTTAACCATTTCCAATCCCTAACCCACGACCCTTGCATTTACTTCTTGCACCACACCATCCATGTATAAATTGAACAGCCAGAGTGACATAACACATCCTTGACGAAGTCCCACCTTCACCTCAGACCACTCACTCTCTCCATTTCTAAGCCTAACACAAGCTCTACTACTCATAAAAACTCTTGACTGCTCTTAACATCTTTCCTTCTATCCCATATATCTGCAATACTTCCAACAGTGCCTTCCTGTCTACCCTGTCATAAGTCTTCCAGGTCCATAAAAGCCCAAAAAACATTGTTACCTTTTCCTATAGCTTTCTCACATATCTGTTTTACCACAAAAGTATGATCTATGCAACTCCTACCTGTCTAAAACCCATACTCTTTCTCACCAATTACTCCCTTTGTTCCTCTCCTAATCCTTTCAATCAGAACCCTCCCATAAACATTCCCTAATATATATATATATATATATATATATATATATATATATATATATATATATATATATATATATATATATATATATATATATATATATATATATATATATATATATATATATATATTGAGTATGTATGTACCAATTCTTATAGGAGGAAGTGAAGAGACTCATAAAAGATGACTCTATGGTGTGGAAGAAGGGAACTAAGGACCCCCTATTTCCAATTTTTTTTTTTTTTTACCGTTTTTTGTTGGGGCAGAAAATTTATTCTTTGACTTGGCCACCACGAATATAATTGGAATTAAAGCCTTTGTATATGTATTTATTTAATTGAATGGATTTTATAGAGGTTGCTATGATTGAAAGCTTTAGTCCTTTATTATATGTCACAGAGCTAATTTTTCTTCAGGACTTTTATTCTGAAATCAACCGGAAAGAGCTCTATCTTCGGTATGTCTACAAATTGGCTGAATTACACTTGATGTGTGACAATTTTACGGAAGCAGCATACACACTTAAGCTTCATGCAGAGCTGCTGAAATGGTCACAAGACCCAATTTATCATGCTATTACATCTCCACGTCATCCATCTCTCGGAAGACATGAAGACCTCAAGGAAGCTCTCTACCATGACATAATTTCATACTTTGATCAAGGCAAGGTAAGATTTGACTAAGCCATGACATGAATTTTGTTTATTTGGTTAAGGATGTCTTACTACATATGACGGAGATGTGACTGATTGTTTTATGAAATTGTACATACCCTGTTGCAAGGACTACTGATGAATACCTGCAAGAGGTAGTCCTGAGAGATGGTTATCAAAGAGAATCCTCTCCTTGGTACATTGCCTCAAAACTCATTAACACCCTCACTTACTTCTGTAGGTGGAGTCATAAGGAACTTGTACTCAGTTGTTGGACTGGGCCCACACTCTCTCTCCCTGTCAGCTTCAAATGTGTATCTCCACCTTTTCACATAAATGAAACTGAGAATCAGGGACTGTTCCTCTCTTTATGCTACTATGAACTGGTGACATGGAAACTATCCTGCATGAGTACAACACAGACACCAATCCAATCTTTTACCGAAGAGCTGTATAAGATGGGCTGATTATTATTTTTTTATTACCTAATTATGAAAAACAGTATTGGAGCTACATTCATGGGCTCCTGTCTGTGTGTCTTCTCTTCACAAACTTTGCTTTGGATGTACATTGTCTCCATCTCTCAAACTCTATCTCTCTCTGCTTCTCTCTCTCTTTCCCCTCTCTCTCTCTCTCCCTCTCTCTCTCTCTCTCTCTCTCTCTCTCTCTCTCTCTCTCTCTCTCTCTCTCTCTCTCTCTCTCTCTCTCTCTCTCTCTCTCTCCCTCCCTCCCTCCCTCCCTCCCTCCCTCCCTCCCTCCCTCTCTGTCCCTCCCGCTCTCTCTCTTGCTCTCTCGCTCTCTTTCTCTCATTCTTTCTCCCAATCTCTCTTTCTCTCATTCTTTCTCCCTATCTCTCTATCTCTTTCTCTCTCTCTATCTCTTTCTCTCTCTATATTTCTCTCTATCTCTTTATCTATCTCATTCTATCTCATTCTCTCTCTATCTCTTTCTCTCCCTCTTTCCCTCTCTCCCTCTCACTCTTTCTTCCTCTCTCCCTCACTCTGTCTCCCTCTCTCCTGCTCTCTCACTCTCTCTCCCTCTCTGTCACTCCCACTTTCTCGTTCTCTCCTGCTCTCACTCTCTCTCTCTCTTTCTCTTTATCTCTATCTCTATCTCTTTATCTCATTCTCTATCTCATTCTCTCTCTATCTCTTTCTCTTTCTCTTCTCTCACCCTCCTTGTGTATGCATAAAAAAGTGGTCATATTAAAGAATCTATATTCTCACATACTTTTAACTCCCTACAGATGTGGGAAGCTGCCCTGAATTTATGTAAGGAACTTGTAGTACACTATGAGGAGAAAACCCTTGATTACATTAAACTGGCAGAGCTCCTTAACCAGATGGCAAGTTTCTACAACAAAATTATGAATCCTCAGAATCTGAGACAAAACATAAGGCCAGAACCAGAATATTTCAGGGTTGCATATTATGGCAGAGGCTTTCCAGGGTTCCTTCAAAACAAGGTATATGCATGTCAGGATTTCAGACAGTTTTTCCTTGTTCAAATATATTTATTTTTTATTTTTACTGGTACCTCCAAAGTCCTCTCATTTACTATCTATCTATATCTATATCTATATATATATATATATATATATGTATGTATATATATATATATATATATATATATATATATATATATATATGACACACAGGAAACCCACAGTCAGAGAAAATAAACTTAGAATAAAGAAGAATCCTATATTTCGGCTATCAACTGTAGCCCTCTTCAGGGTACTTTCCTGAAGAGGGCTATAGTTGATAGCCAAAATATAGGATTCTTCTTTATTCGAAGTTTATTTTCTCTGACTGTGGGTTTCCTGTGTGTCATTTACAAATGTGCTACTACATTTCTGTTTAAAAATATATATATATATATATATATATATATATATATATATATATATATATATATATACAGGTAATCCTCGTTTTACGCGGGTTCACATTACGCGATTTCACATTAAAGCGGTGTCCAAAACTAGGGGGTATTCCTCACATTACACAAATTCCTCAGAGTAACGCGAAATCCGGAAAGTTAAAATACGCGGGCTGCGATTTAGTTCCGTAAGGCAGCCGCAAACATCACACACACACACCGAGTCCGATATAGCGCGCAGTGACACGTCAGGGGGTGAAGCCTAGTTAGGAATCTACAATAGTACACAGCGAGCGGTGAGTGTTGTGTTGTTGTCAGTATGGAAACGTGTGAGAGCAACATCTCAGCTTGCGGGATGGTTTCCTGACCCATGATTTTTTTCATTGTCCAAGGGTAATTTTATTTTCATAAAAGTAAAATAAAAATGAATGTAGAAAAAAACTTGAAAGAAATTTATTCATCCTTGAATCGCAATAAGCTGCCGCTACAACAACAACAACAGCGTGCAGATCAGCAGAGGGACGCTACTTATCAAGGCGTAAAGGCCAATTAACCCGTGATCCCATATGTGGTGGTAAATCAACAACAACAAGGCAGGTCAGAGGTTATATGCTTAGCTCGTGGCTCAGCTGCAGGAAGGATTATGGTATTGGAAACACTTGTAACAGCAAAGTAGTGAGTTTAATTCCTCACATTACGCGAAATTCACATTACGCGCTGCCTTTTGGAACGCATCTAGCGCGTAAAGTGAGGACTACCTGTATATAATTTTTTATGATCTTGTGAAGTTTCTTTATTTCCTTCATTTTATAATATAGTTGTGTGGGATATGTTATAGGGATGGAAAATATATAACCAAATTTTAAATATAAAAAGGATACACTTCATTCTTAATATGTTAGATATTTTATATGACTTAATTTCCTTTAGTAAGTTATTGTGCTTGTCACATGTAATTTGCTTAAGCAGATTCATTGAACTATTCTTGTCTTGCAAAGGTTTTTGTATATCGTGGTCATGGCTATGAGAGGTTGAGTGATTTCACAACACGCATCATGGACCAATTCCCAAATGCAGAGATGATGAAGAAACTTACTCCTCCAAGCAATGAAGTGAAAGACTCACCTCAGCAGTGTAAGGCTAATATACATTTTTTTTATAATTGCTTTTTAGATGTGCATATTTTATGAAGACCAGATTTGGGATTGATATTCATAGGACCTTTGATAATTAAGCAAATTTAGGGGTTAGACTATGCCTAATTAATCATACTTTTGAGCTATGCAAATTCTGATAGTTTATGTAATATGTTATGAAAAGGAGTAAAAATAAGGAAATTCATTCCAAGATGTCACACTTCTTTTTGAGAAGGCTTGGGGAATGCCTCTATACAGAGGACTTTTTGAAGCAGGGAATTTGATATAGTTTGCCCTCACTAGGAACTCACAGACTCCTTAATCTGCTTCCACTCCTACCTAGTGGTCAGGTAGGAAGGCTCTAAACTGTTCAGCCAGTGAGCATCCACAATTCTTCTTAATTTCATAAAAAGTATTGATCTTAATACCACACTCTTCTCAAAGCATATTTATGTACTTAATTGTATAAAATACTCATAGATTGTTTTTTGAGATGAGGGTAATAGGAGGGAATGAGGAGATGAAGGCAGTAATTGGATAAAAGGAGCGATCTAATGAGGATTGGTTGCAGGGTAGAACAAGGAAAGTACATGGGAGGTACAAGAAGAAGAGAGGAGAAGCAAAATGCAAGGTGAAGTAAGCAAAAAGGAGAGCAGAAATAGAATGGGATAGTATTTTGACCCAGAATTTTGAAAAGAAGTAAAAGATGTTTTGGAAGGAAATGAAGAGAGTGGAGGTGGGTGGGTGAGTCTGATAGAGAGGAAACAATAAAGGGTGAAAATGGCTGGATGTTGATGGAAATAAAGCCAGTAAGGGGAACTGGGTAGATTACTTCAAAGAATTGCTGAATGTGGAGAAGATTGAGAAGGAATTGATTATGGCAGTGGGAGTTGCTAGGAAAAATGACTGGTGGGAGAAAAAACAGAGCATTAGAAAAAGAAAAGATACAAAATGTATTGAAAATTATGAAAGCTGTTAAGGGACCTGGGTCGGGTAGGTAACTTGTGGAGTGTCTGACAAAGGGAGGAACTGTTATAGTGGATTGATTAGTAAGGTTATTTAATGTATGCCTAAGGAAAGGGAATATGACCAAGGACTGGAGAAGTTCTTGTATAATTCAACTTGACAAAAGAGAAGGGGACATATGAATGCAGTAGTGTTAGAGGGGTCATTCTGTTAAGGATATTTGGGAAGGCTTTCAGTTGAATGTGAATTCATACACATTTATTCTCTTCCTTGTGTTTTTTATTATTTAGTCATACAGATCAACAAAGTACATTGTCAGATGATGGAAACACGGTTCTCCTCACCAAATGTTGCTGAGCAGATACAACGATACTACAGGGCTAATCGTGTTAAAACATTCACCTACTCTCGCCCCTTTCACCGTGGCCAAAAAGATCCCACCAACGAGTTTGCCACTCTTTGTGTAGAGAAAACAGTTCTTCATACCTCATATGAACTACCTGGTTGGTTTTACTCATGTCTCTTAGTATAAAAGCATTACTAATACAGTTTAAAATAGTTTTTGAACTTGAAATGCAGATAATTATTTTTTATAGAAGAATACTGTAGTTTTATATTTTTTTCTTAAATTTTGTTTAACCTCACAGCAGTGTTTACAAGTGTTTATTTATGCAGGAATCTTGAGGTGCTACCCTGTTGTCTCCCAAGAATCTGTTGAGCTTTCTCCTTTAGAGAATGCTATTGAAACCATGACAGGAGCCAACAAAGATGTGTATGATTTGACCCGATCCTTCATTAACAACCCTTCTCAACCCCTTGATCCACTAACTCGTAAACTGTCCGGCATGGTGGATGCAGCTGTGATGGGTGGAGTGGCTAACTATGAAAAGGTATGCTGTGAGGAAATCACCTTACCATTAACACTTCTTTGTTTATTATTGAAGGATGGTGTTTTTTGAAAGTATACTTTGCTTTTGTAAGGGAATGAACAGCATAGAACATGAAAACTATTAATGTTTTGTATGATTTTATATTCTAATGCATTTTGTATCATACTCTTTGAGGCATTCTTTTCTGCCACCAAACTTGAAATTCATCAGAAATTTTTTAGTAGGAGTACAGTCAAACTCTGTATAGTGAATGCCCCATTTAATGAACAAATCATGTGATGAACAAATTTTGTGAAAATTTTGTCTCTGTTAACAAACTCTGGGTACAAACATTACATATGCCTATACCCATAATCCCACTGGCTCAGTAGTGTTTTAGCATGTTTGGCAAATATGCGAGAAAGCTTTAGGAAAAGGTAAAGATGTTTTTAGGGCCTTTATGGATTTGGAAAAGGCTTACGACAGGGTAGACAGGAAGGCACTGTTTGAGGTATTGCAGATATATGGGACAGGAGGAAAGATGTTAAGAGCAGTCAGGAGTTTTTATGAGAGTAGTAGAACCTGTGTTAGAATGAGAAATGGAGAGAATGAGTGGTTTGAAGTAAAGGTAGACTACACCAAGGGTGTGTTATATCACCTTGGCTGTTCAATTTATACATGGATAGGGTGGTGGGAGATGGTTAAAGAAAATTATGAAAAATGGGAGATAAGCCAGTTGTTGTTTGCTGATGACACTACCTCCCATACTTCTCTCAACTTCAGTATTTCTTTTCCACTATTACTACACTCACTTCTTCATGCCACCACTACTGCACATCTCTTCATTCAACCACTCACTGCCCTTTCTTCTGTTCCCACCTAACCTCCTCATCTTGCACACCATCTTTGCACTTTAAAACTTTCTCCTTACATTTATGACAGTATACAATTAATAAGCACACAACTCACATTATTGAAATTTTTATGCATGGAATGAAACCTTGAAGAAATAGGTTTGCAGAATGTGTATGAATTTGTATGGATGTTCTTAAATCAAAATGTTTGATAATCATAGCATTAAGGTCTCCCAGTACTATTACATTGACATTTCTCCCTAAATCCTCTATGCACTCATTTAAATCTATCCAAAAGGCCTCCCTTTCTTTTACACTCTTCTCACTGCCAGGCCCATATGCACTTACAAAGACCCACATCCCCTTTCCCAGTTTCACCTTCATCCACATTATCCTTGAGGAAACCTCCTTCCACTCCACTACACGTTTACGTATCTCTTCACTTACTAGTATAGCCACCCCTTCCCTCCCTCGCCTTCTCTTCACTCCTGATAACCTCCCACTTACACTCCCAAACTTACACTCACCCTTCCCTTTCAACTTAGTTTCACTCAAAGCCAACACATCCATCTTTCTTCTCACAAACATACTACCTATCTCTTCCCTTTTACTCTCATCTGTACCACATCCACGCACATTAAAAGACCCAAATCTTAGGGTGCTGGTCGGAAAACTCCCAGACCCTCTCATGCCTTTACTTTTTCTTTTAGGAATGTCCCCTGTGGGGCTACAAGAAGGATGACTAGTCCCACTCCCCGTCCCTTTGTTCTTGCCTCTTACGATCCAAGTGGAAATACTTGGTGGCAGTATTCTTTTCTCCCACCATATTTAGCAACTCCCAAAAATACTCTGCCCATCTTCCTCTTACTGCTGTCTCTTTATAATCTCTCCATCTGCACTTTTTACCTTTTCTCTACTTGATTCATCTCCTCTTCCTCTCTTGATATATTTCCAATTTTTTTTTATTACTTTCAAAATATTCTGTCATACTCTTACCCCATTTCACATCTGCTCTCGTCTTTGCCTCTGTTATGCTTTACTTTTCTTTTCTTTGTACCTCTCATATGATTCTCTCATCCTATTTTGTAGCCAAACTGTGAATGTTTGTTTCTTCTCTACAACCTTCTTTGCTTTCTCATCCCACCACTCGGTACTCTTCCTTTTATTTCCTTCTGTCCTCCTTATTCAACACACCATCTTTGCACACCTTATGACTCCCTCCTTGAAACATCCTCATTCCTCCTCCACTCCTAGCTCTACTCTATCCTTCACTCCCTCCCACTCTTCTCTCAGCTTCTTCTTGTACTCCTTTTTTTCTTCCTCATTTAAGCAGTTTACTCTAAGCACCTCTATACCTTCTGTCCTTTTCCTCTCTCTTCATCTATCCTCCTCTCTCAACTTACCTTCCATCAAAAAATGATCTGATGTTCTTCCACTCTCCCCATAGAGCATGTACATCCAAAACTCTTCCTACTCTTCTCCTGGTTACTACTGTATAGCCCATTAAAGCCCTATCTACCATCCTTCCATCCACCACCTTTTCCCATGTGTACTTATGTTTGACTTTCTTCCTAAACACTGTATTTGTTATCATCAACTCTCTAGACAGATCACCATCATCACCCCACTATGATTTTTTCCTGGAACTCTAGACTTCCCAACCACTCTGTCTATTGGTTCATCTACCCTAGCATTGAGATCTCCCAGTACCACTACATTTCTTCCCAAACCCTCTATGCACTCATTTAAATCGATCCAAAAACCTCCCTATCATCTACACTCTTCTCACTACCAGGCCCATATGCACTTGCAAAAACCCGCATTTTCCCTTCCCAGTTTCACCTTCATCCACATAACCTTGAAGAAACTTCTGTCCACTCCACCACATGCTTACATATCTTTTCACTTACTAGTATAGCCACCCCTTCTTTCCCTCATCCTCTCTTCACTCCGTAGACCCTCCCAACTACACTCTTAAACTCTAATTTGCCCCTCCCTTTCAACTTTGTTTCAATCAATGCCAACACATCCATCTTTCTTCTCACAAACATATTGCCTATCTCTTCCCTTTCACTCTCATCTGTACCACATCCACACACATTAAGAGACCCAAACATTTGGGTTCTGGTTGGATAACTCCTCCCAGACCTTATGTCTTTGCTTTTATTTAATAATGTCCCCTTTGGGGCTACAGGGAGGATGCCTAGTCCTAATTCCTGTCCAGTTTTTGTTGCCTTTTATGACTCAATTGGAAATACTTGTTGGCAGTATTCTTTTCCCCCACCATAGGGTTTGGCAAAATGAGAAAATTAATATTCAGAGAAGTAGTACAGGACAGTAATGAGTGGGGGGACAGCATAACGGAGGGACAGTTGCAGTATAATAAAGTATCATCATTTCTCAATGAATAGACATTTTCTCTACCACAGACAAAATTATGTGTGGATCAGGTCTGTAGGCTTGCCACATATAGACCCTAAAGTATCAGCTACATGCTACTGAGCAGGTTTCAACCTCACAATAACTTGCAGTCAATTCACCAGACTGCGATATGTATATATATACATACATACATATATCAAGGCTTTTTCCCCCTTACAAGGGAGGTAGCCAAAATGGAAAAGGCATAAAATCATTCCCACCCATTCCATCCCTGAAAACACTCCACACCCCTCCACCCTCCCTCTTATCTTAGCACCTCCTGGATGATGGGTCATCCCTGCACCTTGTCCACTGCCCTGTGTCAGAAGCAGTGTCGTAAGACACAGCACATCCACAGCAAGGCCGCTTCATTAAATCGGCGACCCCCCCCCCCTCTCTGTCCCCCCATGCATAAAGGAGAAGACAGGGAGAAATCCCTTTGGGCTGCGTCAAATTTTGCTCCCACATACTACCTCACCCCCCATCCCCCCGCCCATTCCACCTCATGCATCACATCATCATCCATATACAACCATTCTCCATTCACCCCTATCTTCTGTCCTCTCCCGTCCTTCCTCAATAGACATTCCCCTCTTCCCCAAAGCCCCCTTCACCCCATCCATCCACCTCATCCTAGGATGTCCCCTCATGTTCACTCCCTCCACATCTGCCTTCCATACCTCTTTTACTAGTCTTTCTTCACTCATTCTTTCCATGTGTCCAAACCATCCTAATACTCTTTCATCAACCCTATCTCCCAGCTCCCTTTCCACCCCTGTTCTCCTCCTCACCTCCTCATTTCTCACTCTATCCAGCCTAGTAACCCCCATCATACTTCTCAGACACCTCATCTCAAACACATTCAAACTCCTTCTCTCTTCCTCTCTTATGTTCCATATTTCTGCCTCATACAGTGCTGTTGGCACTATCACTCCTTCATACAGTCTCCTCTTAGCATCCATTCCCAAATGTCTATTCCTCATTACACTCTTTAATCCACCAAGGCATTTACTCACTTCTCGGGGGAAAAAGCCTTTGGTATATGTATGTATGTAAGATTATAAGTCTGAATTTAGTACCAAACAGTATATATAATGTATGTTTTCATATATCACAGGCCTTCTTATGTGATGAGTATGAGGACAATCATCCAGAGGATGCCCCTCTGTTGCACAGGCTAAAAGAACTTATCAGTGAACAGGTGAGTTTTTTTATTTATTTATTTCTTTTTTATTTATTTATTTTTTTGTGTGTAATTTATATATCTTGTAGCTTTCAGCTTTCAAACCACCCACTTTAGAGGGTTTTCTGCTGTCATAAGACATGGGTAATGTCATCAGATTTCATAAATCTAGACTTTTTTAATGTTATTTTAACTATATATACTGATGTGTTTTTTATTTATTTTTATTTATTATTATTATCATTTATTTATTTATTAGTATTATTATTTATTGATTGATTTATTTATTTTCTTTGAACAGATACCTCTTTTGGAGGCAGCTCTTCACATCCATGCCAACAAAGTTGTGAAACAGTCACAGATACAAGGTTTGCATGAACATCTAATCATGTCATTCAATCGTATGAAGACACATGTTCAAGACAAGTATGGCACTGCGGTAAGGAGGCTTGTTTTTTATTCAGTTCAATTGTTGCCTCAAATTTCAATCAGTGGAAAACCCACAGCCCAGTGGCTGGCTTTAGTCCTTGGAACCTCCCACAGATCTCCCTGGGAAGAGGTGTTCAACTTTTGTTTGTGTTTTATCAACGTGGGACTTTTTCTATATCGTGGATTCAAAGTGGTAGGGAGAGGAGAGCAGTTACCAGTTGTCAGCTCTCCATGTGTGAAATAGCATAAGAAATACAGTTGAAGTTGATAGAGAGAGATCTTGGGACCAGTCTGGAGACTAGTGTCAGCTCCTCAGAGCTGCATCTCCTGATGGAGGTGAGAGGGTTGATGGGTTTTGAAAATGGGTAACTTTGCTGTCCATCTTGCAGGACCACCATAAGCAGGTACCTGTCATAGGTCCCTTGGTATTTATTTCTTTTAAATTATTCTTTGTAAACTTTGTATGAATTCATGGATTATATTTGCAGGGTATTGTTGTGTATAAAGAAACTAACACTGGCTGATCACTGACATAATTGATGTCA
Organism: Oratosquilla oratoria; assembly: GCF_046742065.1. Lineage (NCBI taxonomy): Eukaryota > Metazoa > Arthropoda > Malacostraca > Stomatopoda > Squillidae > Oratosquilla > Oratosquilla oratoria. Next base: position 34,453,622 of record NC_134782.1, read on the forward strand.
TTCAAAAACTCCCATAGGCTAATTGGTATTTACATAACTGAACTTAAAAAATACAATTTTTTTTTCTATAAATGTCTCATCATTATATATACATATACCAAGGGCTTTTCCCCCCTCACAAGGGAGGTAGCCAAAATCAAAAGGGATAATTCCACTCCCACCCATTCCATCCCCATTCACCACCCCTTCCTCCCTCCCTCTCATCTTGGTTCCTCCTGGATGACAGGTCATCCCTGCATCTCGCCCACTGCCCTGGGTCAGAAGCAATGCAGCAAGACACAACACATCCACAGGAGAGCCAGTTCATTGAATCGGTAACATTGAAAATGGGAAGAAATTCATTCAAGCTGTGTCAAAATATCATTCACACACAACCACTCCCTAACCCCCCTCCAACCCCCACCCACTCCTTTCCATACATCACAGTATCATCCATACACAGCCATTCTCCACTCACCCCTATCTTTTGCCTTCTCTCTTCCACAACAGACATCACCCTCTTGCTCATTGCCCCTTTTACTCCATTCATCCATCTCCTTGGTTGTCCCCTCACGTTCACTCCATCTACCTCTGCCTTCCACACTTCTTTTACTAATCTTTCTTCACTCATTCCTCCATGTGTCCAAACCATCCCAATATATCATTATGGGTCCTAATATATTGCCACATAGAACAAATATGTAAAAGTATATACTTCTTCCAGCCTCCCCCACCTTCATTCTCACAACCAACCTGCCATCCTCATCACTTTACTGTTGCCCACATCTGCTTTCAACTTTAATTCCACTATTCACTGCCCTCTCCTGTATTTGAGTACTTCCCCATGGAAGCTCATTCATTCCATTACTCCCACTTCCCCAGTCTCACTACATTCCTTACCCCTATCAGTGTTGTCTGGTACTCTTCCTCTACCCTTCTCACTCAGCTTGCTCACACTTGGGAACCTTTCTCTCCGAATGTGTTAGAGCATCCCTACTTATAATGGAGGTTGAGGTGATGGCAGTTCAAACCCTGCCACCAGTGAGTTGGACCAAGGGCATGGTTGATTAAATTCCACACTACAAAGTCTTTTGTAAGGGGCACTATCAGAGCCTCCTGATAGGGGGAAGTCATGATGCTAAAGCGAATCATCATCAGTTGTTATATCTACTCTTAACCTCCTCCATATGATGACACCTATGTAGGCATCATGAAGCATGAGTGGGTATACAAAGATGCTAGCATTGGCATCCTGATTATATTTATTTTGTAGTTGCAGCTGAATGACCCTTGAATTCTGTGGACTGGCTTGATTGTGCTTTCTATGTTTATTATTACTCAGAGTGAAAGAGAATGAGTAAATCAGCAGTGACTTTACATTTTATAATGCAAGTATTGTGATGCATCATTGAATCAGCATACATCAGGCATCTAATGCTGTGTGTGAGAATTTGACTCGTATGGAAGAGGTTAATCTTTCTTTCACTAGATGATAATTAGACATTCCACCACCATCCCACTTCTTAAACACTATATTTCCTATCATAATCTCCCTTTCTAAACACTTCTCTAACCCCTCTCTCCTATAATTCTTACTTGACATCCCATACCTCCCAATTACTCCATCTGTCAGCTCATCTTGTACTATAGTATTAAGATCCATGAACATCAATATATTTATTTTCCTCTCAACACTCTTGAGAAACTCATTTAAATCAATCCAAAAAGTCTCCCTGTCCTCTCTATTTCACCTTCATACATGACCACACTTCTCTCCATTCCATCAAGCACTTCCCTGTCTCACCACTTACAAGCAGTGCTGTTCTTTCCTTCCCTTGCCCACAAGCAGTGCTGTTTTTGCCTTCCCTTGCCCCCTTGCCACTCCTGACACCCTACATACTATGCTTCCAAACTCCAGCTCACCTCTCCCTTTTAATTTAATTTCATTCATAAGAACATAAGAATGAAGGAGACTGCAAAAGACCATAAGGCCTACACTAGGCAGCTCCATATCCATCACCACCTGTCATCCCCATCTATAAAGTTGTCTAATTGTTTCTTAAAACAATTGATAGTTTCAGCGTTTACTACATGGTTACTAAGTTTATTCCATTCGTCGACCACCCTATAAGTAAACCAATTCTTGCCTATTTCCTTTTTAAATCTAAATTTGTCCAGTTTATAACCATTACTGCGAGTCCTGCCCTGTTGTTTTAATATGATTACCTTGTTTGCATCACCCTTGTTAAAGCCTTTGATCCACTTGAACACCTCTATTAGATCACCCCGCACTCTGATTTTTTCCAGAGAGTGTAAGTTAAGGTGCCTAAGCCTCTCTTCATAAGGCAAATTTCTGAGTCCATGTATCATTTTGGTCATTCTTCTCTGTACTGATTCTAGTGAATTGATGTCCATTCTGTAGGACAGAGACCAAAACTGTACCGCATAGTCAAGGATGGGTCTAGCTATCGCTAGATAGAGTTTAATAATTACTTCTGCACTTCTATTCGTTACTGTCCTAGCATTGAAACCTCATGCTCTGTTAGCTTTATTCCTGGTGCTAATGCACTGTTTCCTGGTTTTAAGGTCCGGACTCACTAGAACTCCCAAGTCTCTCTTGGACTCAATTTTCTCTAAAAGCGTGTTATCTAAGCTGTATCTATTTTTGGGGTTGTGTAGCCCTACGTTTAACATGCTACACTTAGAGATATTGAAGTTCATTTGCCATTTCACTGACCATGTGAACAATTTGTTAAGATCATCCTGCAGAATCTCTGCGTCGTCTCCTGACCTAATTAGGCGTCCTATTTTAGTGTCGTCCACAAACTTACTAACATCACTATTTATCCTGTCGTCTAAGTTGTTTATGTACATAATGAACAACAAGGGACCCAAAATCGAGCCCTGGGGGACCCCGCTAGTTACATTGCCCCACCTAGATTTTACTCCATTTATAGTGACCCGCTGTTTTCTGTTAGTAATCCAAGCTCTAATCCATTCTAATACTGTTCCTCCTATGCCATGGGCTTTGATTTTATTTAGTAGTCTCTGGTGTGGCACCTTGTGGAACGCTTTGCTAAAGTCAAGGTAAATAACATCGTAATTATCATTGTTATCTGACGCCTTATATACTTTAGTGTAAAAGGATAGAAGATTAGTCACACATGACTTACCCTTGGAGAAACCATGCTGTGAATCACAAATTAAATTATGTCTTTTGATGTGTTCTCTGAGTCTATTTACTATAATTGATTCAAGCATTTTTCCTATAACCAATGTCAAACTGATTGGCCTGTAGTTGGATATAGACGATCTATCTCCCTTCTTAAAAACGGGAACGGTTGCTTGGCTCCAAGCAGTAGGCACAAAACCAGTGTCTACTGATTTATTAAACATTTCAGTTAACTGATCACAGATTTCAAATTTACACTCCTTTAGCATTCTCAGAAAAATTTCATCTGAACCCGGCTTTAAGTCTTACAATCTGCTTGACTACTACTTTACTAATGCTGATATTAGATAGACTACTTTTTTCATCCCCTCTGAAAATCGGATCGCAGTCAGGTACTTTATCTAACCTCTCATTAGTAAACACCGATAGAAAATAATTGTTAAACTCCTCACTCATTTTTTCCTCCGATTCTATCATGACATTTTCATTGTTTTTAATTGGTCCTATTCTTTCTTTATTTCTTGTTCTATAGAGATGAAAGAAACCCTTTGGGTTGGATCTTGCTTGACTAGCAACCTTAATTTCATAATTACGTTTCGCTGTACATGTATTCTTTTTAACCAGCTTTGCCATTTCGTTATATCTTGATCTAAGGTGTGTTTCCCCATTTTTTATTTTTACGTAAAGTCCTCTTTTCATTCCGATCTCATGTTTCAATCTGTCCGTCATCCATTTGGGAGTATTACTATTTTTCCATATTGACTTCAGGGGGATAAATGTATTTTGTGCATTAATAATTAAATCAGTTAGATTGCTATACATTTCATCCAAATCGCTGACCTGTCTGTTGAGCCCTCGCCCCCAAATGACCTGACCCAAGGTATGCATATTACCCTCCATGACCCGACCTCTAGTCATGACCTGACCCCTGGTCACGCACTGAGACTCTACAATGTCCGAAACGTCCACATGACATTTCATATTCAATGTACATCCCTTTTACTTTCATCTGTACATCCACACATTCAGTACCCCAGTCGATGTTCTGGTTGGAGTCTTCCTCTGAGATACTTATATGCATTGACAGTTTGTAGGAGAAAAATACGGAGTGGGTGATCTTTAGTCCTACACAACAACCCATTTAGTTACCTTCTCTGATATGTATAGGATCACTTTGATGGCATTCTTCTCCCCCTACTACAGGGGGATGTATACCAAACACAAGCTCATAATATTATTTAAACTTTCTCCAGGGTATGCCTCATGACCTGCAGGACCACATCACCAGGATATCAAGATTTCAAACTCAAGTCAGCTTGAACAATGAACATTCAATCAGAAATTCTCATCACTCCACAAGTTCACATGAGTAAGTGGGTGATTTATTTTTATCAATGGGCATTTGCCGTGGACTTCAAACTATGAAACTCTTGGTAAACCAAGGCAATCCCACACTGCATTCTGAATCTAAACTCTTTCTATTGCATCTTGGTTTTACAAAATCTTTATTTGCTTACATTTTTAGTCTTAATTGGACTTATGTTTGAGCAATATGGAAAGGATCCCTCTTCACAATGCAGCTCTATACTCAAGTCTCTGCAGACATCCCTATATTTCAGAACTTTCTAACATTCACGTCCTTTCAGTAAATGGATGCTTCCTTGAACTCGCAATCTCTTCACTCAGTCCAGCTCTTAGAGACCATCAGTAAAGTTTTTCTAAAACTTCAATTATGTCATGATAATCATTACTAACCTCAAGATTCCTAGTTTCAGGAATCTCAGTCTTCATATAATTGGGATCTTACAACATTTAGTATAAATCCACCCCACTTTTTTTTTTTTATATCTTGTACATGAGGGCTCAAGCCCATAGGAGCTTATGCATTGTAAAAGTTATGTAATTTAGATCCCGTATTGGGGTCTTGACCACATAGTTATATTAGGTCATTACTTACAGACTTCTTTTCAGTCAGTCTGTTGTTTCATAATTCCTATAGAAGACCCATGGCAAACAGGTAACTGGCAACAGCCTCCAGATTGGCCCATGAGTCACTCAAGGAAGGAATTGTCATCTGAGTATGGCTATGATGGGGCAATTTAATGATTGTATCTGGGGCAGCCTATTTCTATAACCAGGCCTATTCTGTGTAGGTATTTAGTGCTGGACGGATCTGAATGTAGATGTGCTTGTGTGGTTCTTGCTTCTCTTTGGAGAGATCTTATATGATCTTGGGGTTGGAGTAGGATGTTTGGTAGTCAGTTTTGTGGTTCTTGTTTTGTAATCTGGAGTGTGAATGTCTTTTCTACGGATGAGTTATATGATGTAAATGGTAGGTTGTTGATGTTTAATGATTGAGTAGCACACACTGATGAGACCGAAATTAGAATATGCTGTATTAATGTGGGCACCTACAACAAAAAAGAACACAAGAAAATTAGAAAGAATCCAAAGAGCAGCAACAAAAATGGCACCCACACCATCAAATCTGACATATGAACAAAGATTGGAGAAATTACAGCTGTCAACACTAGAGCAGAAAAGGGAGGCGATTTGTTGACCATCTTCAGAATTATGAAAGGGATGGAAGTTCTCAATAGAGACGACCTAAAATGGGACAAAAGAGAAACAAGAGGACACGAAAAGAAACTAAAGAAGGACAGTTTCAGAAGACCTGAAAAAAAAGCCTCCCACACAGAGTGATATCTGGAACAGACTGAACAGAGAAACAGTGAATGCCAGAACTATGCATGATTTCAAGAATAAACTGGATGTGGAGAGATATGAAAACGGGTCACTACGAGCATAGCTGCCGTCCCATAGAATACAACTAGGTAAATACACAACCACCCTTTTCTCACCCCTATCCCCAGCTTTCTTATTTGCTCAATAGACATTCACCGGTTTCTCTAAGTCTCTTTCACCTCATTCATCCATCTCATCCTTAGTCATCCCTTCAAGTTCACTCTATCCATATCTGCTCTCCACACCTCTTTTGCTAATAATTCTTCACACATTCTTTCCATGTGTCCAAACCAACCCAATAATCTTTCATCATCCCTATCTGCCAGCTCCCTTTCCATCCCTACTCCCCTCCTCACCACGTCATTTCTCATTCTATCCAACCCTTACCATACTTTTCAAACATTTCATTTCAAACAACTAATTATATTAATGAACTGACGGACAAATTATTCAAGATAATAGACTTTTCACTCAAAGAAGGAAAGATACCATAAGATTGGAAAGATGCAAACATAGTACCAATATATAAAGGAGGAAACAAAGAAGATCCTACAAACTTCAGACTGGTATCCCTTACAAGCACAGTAGCAAAAATATCTGAAAAAGTTATCAGAAACAAATGGATGAAACACTTGGAAGAGAATGAAATATTAAACCCTAATCAATTTGGCTTTAGAAGTGGAAGATCGTATACTACAAACTTAATATGCTTTTACTCGAGATTAATTGAGATGATACAGTGAGTCCTCCTTATACAGTAATTCTTTAAGTGGTAAATTCAGATTTACGGTATTTTGTAATTACTTCCCTCAATTCTATTTATGGTAAGAAAAATTCACAGATACATCCGCTAGATATTTTGAAGAGGAAAGAGCAGAGAGAAGGTACATCTGCCATATCCTATTATTACATGTTATAATAGGTTCGGTATACGGTAATTTCAATTTGCGGTAAGGTTTTCAGGAATGCATATGTACCGTATAATGAGGACTTACTGTACAAGAAAGAGATGGCTGGGCAGATTGCACCTTCTTAGATTTGCAGAAGGCTTTTGACAAAGTACCACATAAAAAGTTAATAAGAAAAATTGAAATAATAGGAGGAATACAAGGTAAGCTACTGGAATGGATGAAGGATTTCTTAAATGGAGAAAAATGAGAGTAGTACTTGGAGACAAAAATTCAAACTGGGAAGATGTGATAAGTGGCATCCCACAAGGCTCTGTTTTTGCTCCTTTAATGTTTGTCATGTATATAAATGATATGGATGAAGGAGTGAAGTGTTACATGAACTTCTTTGCTGACAATGCCAAATTACTCAAGAGAGTAAGCACAGAAGAAGATTGCAGATCACTACAAGAAGACCTGGACAAAATATGGGAATGGAGTCAGAGGTGTGAAATGAACTTTAACATTAAGAAATGTAGTATAATGGAATTTGGAAAAAGCAAAAATAGAATATTGGGTCAATATAATTTTGGTAACAAGGAAGTCAAAAAAGTTGACTCAGAAAGGGACCTGGAAGTGATTATCTCAAGTGACTTGCACCTGATAAACATAAAAATTAGCTGGGGAGGCTTTTAACTTATTAAGATCAATGAAAGTGGCCTTCAACTATGTGGATGAAGAAATTGTAAAGAAAATAGTGGTTTGCACTAATAAGACCTAAACTAGAATATGCTACAACACTATGGGTACCTAGAAAGAAAGAAAGAAAGAGAAAAAAAAAAAAAAAAAAAAAAAACGGCAACAAAAATGGCACCAACCCTATCAAATTTGACATACGAACAAAGATTGGAGAAATTACATTTGTCAACACTGGAACAAAGAAGAGAAAGAGGTGATTTGGTGACCATTTACAGAATTATGAAAGGGATGGATATTCTCGATAGAGACGACTTATTAAAATGGGACAGAAGATAAGCAAGAGGACACAAAAAGAAGCTAAAGAAGGACAGTTACAGAAGAGATTTGAAAAAAGGATAGCTTCCCACATAGAATGATTGATGTCTGGAACAAACTAAACATAGAAACAGTGAGTGCCAAAACTATACAAAGTTTTGAGAACAAACTGGATGCAGAGAGATATAAAATCAGGTCACTACGAGCATAGCTCACATCTTGTAAAATACAAATAGGTAAATACAACCAGGTAAATACATTTATATTTTCCTGTCTCTTTTAAGTTCCAAGTGTATGCCCCATACATTGTCATATTGTATACAGTACAATACACATCATGATATAGTAGCGATGGCCATGGGTCTTCTGCAGAAGGGACCAGGGGCAACAGATTGATTGATATTGTGATATAGAAATATGCCATTGATGTAAAAAAGGAGAGGTAGATGTAATTATAACCCCCAGAACCCATCAATATAAGGTACTCCTTGATATTTGGCCAGTCATCATTTTGACCTTTGTGCATACATTATTATCCAGTCATATATAATTATTACCATTGATAATTCTCTTTAAAGGTGGAATTTATATTATTGTCAGTATTCAGGTGATCCTTACCTTTCAAGCATAGAGGTGCCATACCTCTATGCTTTTTTTTTTAATCTATTTCCCTCGTCATAATTTGATTAATACTGTTCCATCATATTCTGTGTCTCCTTCATTTTGGACAGCATCATTGACAGTGTTGTGGGGGCCATCAGTCATGCATGAGGCTCAACATCAGTAACTTCATTTCATCATAAGTAATACTAACAACAGTGTTCCTACTCTACTCATTTCCTGCTGCAACCACAATTGCTTTCATTTTTTTCCTCCACCTTACATTCTGGCTCAGCTTATGCCTGAAATGCAGCTTTATCCTGCCCACTCTAATTTTTCCCTTTTTGCCCCTGCCTATCTTCTCATGAAAGTCAACTCTTCCCCCATTACCTTTTTTTTTTTTTTTATTTGATTCACTCCCTTTGCATCAAGTTTTCTTTGTACTTCATTGTTGTATTTCCTTTTCTGTTACATTTCCTTTATTTAGTATTTATCTAGTAGGGGTCAATGATAAGTATTACAAGTGGTGGTTCTGCAAGATGGGAATCAAAGAGAATCATCTTGATACTCGTCTTCAGAACTCATCAACACCCTTCAAAACTTGCCAACACCCTCACCTTCATCCAGAAGTTACCCCAAGGGATTGACACTCAGTATGGGCCCAAGATATCTATCAACATCAACTGTATTTCCTTAATTTTTTTCACACAAGGAGAGCTGACAACCACTGACCACCTCCCTCCTCATACTATTTTAAACTGGTGTAATAAATAGTTCTGCACTAATACAACATAGATAACTGGCTCTTGCCAGTTACTTGAGTGCTGTGGGTCTTCTGCAGGAGAGATGTGTGGCAATGAAGTGATTGATTAATTTGTACAGGTGATTTACCCTCCCATATGAACACCCTCCTAGATTTGTACTATTGGTTTACCTATGTTTAACAACCAAAAATGTGCATGGGTTACGGAGAGATTTAGAGAAGATTGTAAAGACTAAGTTAGTATCCTCTTCAGTGAGAGGGGTACACCAGGGTTGAACTGGCAGTATTGCTGGAAAAGTGATGAGGTGCATCCTTTGCATCGTGGAAGCAGGAAGGAGTGAAAGGGTTGCATGTGATGGGAGTGAAAGGAGGGTTGAGGATGTTCTAGTCCCATGCCTATCCACTTCACTGTTCAAGTTACAACTGATTGTTTTTTATGACAATATATTCATCCTCATCTATGGCTGCTCTCCTTTCCCTCCAGCATCAGTGTTGTTGTGTCAGCAGTGATACTCTCCTGGTGCCAGTTCTGTTGAGATATTTTTTTCTTACTTAGTACCCTCTCTTCTCCTTACTAACCAATCCCTCAAATCCCCATTTTCTCCATCAACTCCCTTATAATTGCCCCAGGAACCTTGCCTATTGAAGGAATGTTCTTTTGAACCCTGACACTACCCATTAGTACAAATTTGCATGTGTGTAGCTGCCTGGCTTGGCATGATCCATTGCAGTGTGAGTGTAAGCAGTGAATTTGAGGACCAGCAAAAGTCCAAGGAGAATTTTGGCCCTTCTTCCCCTTCCTCGCACCGCTCAGACGGTTTCCGCAACAGCCTCAGCCGGAGTCTGCATGCCCACTCTGAGCTGATCCTGTGAGTAGATGTGTAGAGTCATAAATTTAGTGAATTGCAGTGTCTTATTGCTTCCAGCACTGAATATCTTTGACTTGCTCTCACAGTCCACTAACAAAGTTATACTTGGGTTTTATTCGTTATTATAGTTTGAAGTTACTCTAGAGATTTTCTTTAAAGAAAATTTACAAGGATATTTGGTACATACATATACCAAGGCTTTTTCCCCCTTACAAGGGAGGTAACCAAAAAACAAAGGCATAAAAACCATTCCCTCCATTCCATCCCCAATACACTCCTCTCCCCTCCACCCTCTACCTTCCCTCTTATCTTGGCACCTCCTGGATGATGGGTCATCCCTGCATCTTGTCCACTGCCCTGGGTCAGAAGCAGTGTCACAAGACACAGCACATCCACAGCAAGGCCACTTCATTAGATTGTCAACCCCCCTCTCCATCCCCCCCATGCAGAAAAAGCGAAGACGGGGAGAAATCCCTTCGGGCTGTATCAAATTTTTCTCACACATACTGCCTCACTCCCCATCCCCCATCCATTCCACCTCATGCATCACAACATCATCCATATACAACCATTCTCCATTCACCTCTGTCTTCTGTCCTTTCCCGTCCTTCCTCAACAGACATTCCCCTCTTTCCCAAAGCCCCTTTTACCCCATCCATCCATCTCATCCTAGGTTGCCTCCTCATGTTCACTCCCTCCACATCTGCCTTCTATACCTCTTTTACTAGTTTTTCTTCACTCATTCTTTCCATGTGTCCAAACCATCCCAATACTCTTTCATCCACCCAATCTCCCAACTCCCTTTCCACTCCTGTTCTCCTCCTCACCTCCTCATTTCCCACTATATCCAGCCTAGTAACCCCTATCATACTTCTCAGGCACCTCATCTCAAACACATTCAAACTCCTCTCTTCCTCTCATATGTTCCATGTTTCTGTCCCATACAGTGCTGTTGGCACAATCACTTCTTCATACAATCTCCTCTTAGTATCCATTCCCAAATGTCTATTTTTCATTACACTTTTTAATCCCCCAAGGCATTTACTAGCTTCTCTCAATCTACATTCTTCCTCCACCTCCATTCCTCCCTTTCCTGCCACATTCGCACCCAAGTATCTAAAACTATCCATTTTCTCCAGTCTCTCTCCCTTAATGCTCACTTACAGTCTCCTGCCACTTTCACCCCATGTACATCTCATCACCTTACTTTTAACCACATTTATCTTAAATTTCCTTCTTTTACACACTTTCTCAAACTCTGTCACTAACTCTATCAACCCCTCCTCCGATCCTGCTACAAGCGCAGTGTCGTCCGCAAACAACAGCTGGCTGTTGTATAAATTATTTGCCCTTTCGCTTTTATATGGATGGTATCTTAATCAAGACATACACTCAACCTTCACCCATCCCACACCCATTGAAAAACCAAGGTACAAGTGGGTTTTGGAAAGATGCAGGATAGGTGAAGGACAGATGTGGTGTGCCCTTGGCCACCTCCTCTATAAAGGTGAAAAGGCCTTTGGTATACTAATGAATTTGCCTTCTAGTATGATCAAGACTAATGTCAGTGTTTTTTCAGTTTTTCTGGTACACTGTTGCCTCTTAGTATATTCTTTTTCCTCTTCTGTCTTCTTTCTCTCGTCTCCTTTTCCTCTTCTTTCCTTTATCTTTGCCTTTTTCTTCAATGTTTTGCTTCTTCATCTTCCTCTCCTCCTCCTTCTCCTTTTCTTCTTCTTCTTCATCTTCATCTTGTTGTTCTTGTTCTTCATCGTTTTCCTTCATATTTAAATTTAAAAATCTTATTTTGTCTCTCCCTATTTTACCCTCTCCCTGTCCTTGCCCTCTAACTTTGCCAGCTCCTTCAATATTAATGACTAGTAAAAAAAAAAAAAAAATCCTTTTTAAATTTTACTTTTCATTTTCTTCCAACTCTCTGTCTCTTCCTTATTTTGTGCCACAATTTCCTGTTTTTCCTCCTTGTTCTACTCCCTACCCCACCCCATACACCTGTATGTGTTTTGACTGCATATGCCTTATGTTGTCAATACTTTTGGGGTCTTTGGTAATGCCCCTGTGGACCAGAGTCACACAGTATTCTTTTATGATTGGAATCCATTATCCACTCAGAAGATGCTGATTACTTTGAGGTTCTACTTTACCATCTGTCTACTGCTTTCATTAAATCTCTCCTTTACCACCTGTACACCTCTTTGGCATGATGTCATCCCTGAGGATAGAAACACTGGTTGTAAACAATGAAATACAATGTCCTCTTCTTCTTTCCCCTTCTCATATTTGGCATCCTTCCTCCTACTCCTCCTCCTCCACTATGTCCTTTCTCCTTTCTATCCTCTTATTGGTCATCCTTTTCTGTCTGTTCTTCCTCATTCCTCCTCCTCTTCTTCCCCCTGTGCTTCCTTGTCTCCCTTTTCCCTACTGTCCCTCTTCCCCTTTGTTATCTTTCTCCCTCTTTTCCTTCTTTTCTTCCTCATTATCATTTTTCTGTGAATGTCTGCCTTTTTTCTCCACTTTTGATCATGTTTTTGACCTCCCCAGGTTCATCCTTTTTTTCCCCACTTCTGTCCAGTTCCTTTGTATATATTTTTCATTCAATTTTAAATATTTGTCAGGCTATCTTTGCATACTGTACTGTGGAATGAACAAAAATAATTGTGTAATTGTAGCATGTTAATGATGATTGTTGCCTCAAGTTTCACTGCCTGGGAACCTTCAGCCCCAATGTGACTGGCAACAATCCTCAGACCCTTCCATATAGATCCTGGGAAGAAACATTGGAATGCTGTCTGTGTTGCAGAAAGTGTGCACAACATCACAGAGAAACTTATTGAAGTGGGATTAAAAGAAAAACAAGGGGATATGAAAAGAAATTCAAAATATAATTATAGAAAAGATCTGAAAAAAAAAGTTTTTCAGAGTGGTGGATGTCTGGAACAAATTGGAGAAACAATAGTGTGTGCAAACACCACACAAGAATTTAAGAACAAACTAGATACTGCGAGATACAAAGATGGGTCACTATGAGCATAGCTCCCCATCCCACATAATACAGCTAGGTAAATACTTAATTATGAATGGTGTGCATCTCTAAAAGTCACTCCTCCTAGATACAATAGCTAAAATTTGTGAATCATCAAAGATAGATGGACAAAATATCTGGAGGAGAATAATATACTGAACCTGAGGCAATTTGGATTCAGACAAGGAAGATCATGTACCACTAATTTAATTTGTTTCTATTCAAGATTGATAGATATATTGCAAGAAAGGGATGGCTGGGCAGACTGTGCATTCCTGGACCTACAAAAGGCATTTGATAAGGTACATACATACATACATACATACATATACTGAAAAACAAACAAGAAATAGAAAAACTGCGCCAAGATAAAAAGGAATATACAGAAGAACTGGAAATGGCTGAAATTATGAACAACCACTTCAGATCAGTATTCACAATAGAAAACTCACCTAACAGTGTAGATAGAGAGAGAGAATTATCCCCAGCAATGAAAGAAATAAACGTAACACAAAAAGAAATCAGTGATCAAATTAAAACCCTTGATGTCAGAAAATCACATGGCCCAGACGGAATTGCAAACTGGATACTGAAGGAATGTATGGAAGAATTAACTGACAAAATATATAATATAATTAAATCCTCACTTAAAGAAGGAAAAGTACCATTGGACTGGAAAAAAGCAAACATTGTACCAATTTATAAAGGAGGTGATAAAGAAGATCCATCTAACTACAGACCGGTCTCACTAACAAGCACAATAGCAAAAATTTGTGAAAGAGTTGTCGAAAACAGATGGGTTAAATACCTGGAAGAAAAATCTATACTGAACCCAAATCAATTTGGATTCAGACAAGGGAGATCATGTACAACAAATCTGATCTACCTTTACTCAAGATTAGTAGACATAATACAAGAAAGAGATGGATGGGTGGACTGTGCTTTTCTGGACCTGCAAAAGGCATTCAATAAGGTACCTCATAGGAAATTAATAAATAAGATAGAATCAAAGGGTGGCATCAGAGGAAAATTATTGGAATGGATGAAAGACTTCCTGATTGGGAGGAAAATGAGAGTTGTAATTAGAGAAAAATTCTCCAACTGGGAAGAAGTAAAAAGCGGTGTCCCACAAGGATTGGTACTGGCCCCGATCATGTTCGCCGTATACATTATTGACATGAATGAAGGTGTGGAGTGCTATATGAATTTTTTTTGCAGATGCAAAATTACTTAAGAAGGTAAAAACGGAAGAGGACTGCAACTCATTGCAACAAGATCTGGACACGATATGGAATTGGACTCAAAAGTGGGAAGTGAAATTTAATATAAAGAAATGCAGTATAATGGAATTTGGAAAGAGTAAAAACAGAATATCAAAAGATTACAGAATTGGAGAAGAAAAAAAAAAAGAAGCAAACTCTGAAAAAGATCTTGGAGTGATGATTGGAAAGGACATGAAACCTGATAAGCATATAAATAAAATATTAGGAGAAACCTACAATTTATTGAGGTCAATCAAAGTGGCATTTACTTATATGGATGAAGAAATGATAAAGAAAATACTAACTACACTAATAAGACCAAAACTTGAGTACACAGCATCACTTTGGACACCCAGTACCAAAAAGAATATTAAGAAACTAGAAAGATTACAAAGAGCAACAACCAAACTAGCACAGACTCTTGCCGAACTAACATATGAGCAAAGATTATCCAAACTGAACCTACCAACTCTGGAACAAAGAAGAGAAAGAGGAGATTTGCTGACTATCTACAGAATAATGAAAGGAATGGAAGTTTTAGACAGGAATGACCTGTTAGTGTGGGACAACGGTAAAACGAGATGACATGGAGAAAAACTGAAAAAAGATAGTTATAGAAAAAACTTGAAAAGGAACAGTTTCCCACACAGAGCGATTAATACATGGAACAAATTAGACAACAAAACAATATGTGCAAACACTATACAAGATTTTAAGATAAAACTTGATGCGGAGAGATACAAAGACGGGTCACCACGAGCATAGCTCCCCTCCCGTATATTACAACTAGGTAAATACCAAGGCTTTTTCCCCCTTACAAGGGAGGTAGCCAAAAAGGAAAAGGCATAAAATCATTCCCACCCATTCCATCCCTGAATACACTCCACACCCCTCCACCCTCCCTCTTATCTTAGCACCTCCTGGATGACGGGTCATCCCCGCACCCCGTCCACTGGTAAGGTACCACACAGAAAATTACTATAGGAGGCATATATGGAAAACTATTGAGTTGGATGGAGGACTTCCTACTTGGAAGAAAAATGAGTGGTGCTCGGAGGCAAATATTCAAAATGGGAAGAAATGAGTAGTGGTGTCCCACAGGGGTCAGTACTAGCTCCGATAATGTTTGCTATATATGTAAATGACATGGACAAAGGCATTGAAAGTTACATGAACTGCTTTGCGGGTGATGCAAAATTATTAAAGAGAATAAACTCCGAAATAGACTGTGACTCATTGCAGAGTGATCTGAACAAAGTCTCAGAGTGGAGCAAGAGATGGGAGGTAGAATTCAACATCAAGAAGTGCAGTATAATTGAATTTGGAAAAAGCAAGAAGATAATAAAAGGACAGTATAGAATTGATGGAAAAGAAATAAAGAAAGTAAATTCTAAAAGGGACCTAGGAGTAATCATCACCAAAGACATGTCGCCAGATAAACATATAAATAAAATAGTTGGAGAAACATACAATTTGTTGAGATCAATAAAAGGTGACCTGGATAAGGAAATGATAAAGAAAAGAAAATATTACAAACACTGATAAGGCCAAAACTGGAATATGCAGTGCTGATATGGTCACCCAGTACAAAAAAGAATATAAGAAAATTAGAAAGAATACAAAGAGCAACGACAAAGTTGGTCCCAACACTAGCAAACCTGACATATGAACAAGACTGGTCGAACTGGAATTGCCAACCCTGGAACAAAGAAGAGAACGAGGGGACCTAATAACCATCTACAGAATTATGAAAGGAAAAGAATGCCTTGATAGAGAGGACTTATTAAAGTGGGAGAGAGGAAATACAAGAGGACATGCAATGAAACTCAAAAAGGATAACTACAGAAGAGACCTGAAAAAGAACAGCTTCCCACACAGTGATAGATACAGACGCTCCTCAACTTACGTTTTAATTATGTTCCGAACTGCCGAACGTAAGTTGAAAATGAATGTAAGTTGTTACTGTACTATACATCCGTAAATTCTATTACCGTATCTTATAAAACACCCCTAAATAATTAATTATGCACATAACATTGTAAAATAATAACATTAATTTCAAATTAATTGAATTCAAGCAACATAAATTGAGACGGTGGAGGAGGAGGATGAGGCAAGGCATGTTCAGTTTGTCGTTTGTGCAATGTAAACAATGGACGCAGCGTCGTGCGCAAGTATCGTTTGAACTACGGAGAGTGCGCTAAACTAAAAAATTCACTTAAAAAATTTTTTTTTTTTACAATTTTTTTTTTACAGTCAGTTCAAACGTAAAATCGAAAAAACGTAAAACGAATGAACGTAAGTAGAGGAGCGTCTGTATATGGAACAAATTGGATGAAGAAATAGTGTGTGCAAACACAATACAAGAATTTAAGAACAAACTTGATCTTGTGAGATACAAAAACGGGTCACCACGAGCATAGCTCCCCTTCCTGTATAATACAATTAGGTAAATAGAGTGGCGTTCCAATATTCTGGGTAACATACAACAGACCTATCTCTTCTCCAATAGATCTAAACTGATGGAAAGGTTTATCCTGGAAAGAATCAAAACATATGTATAGTTGAAGCCCAATTTGGCAATTTAATTCACTCAAGGTTGGGTTTGCTAAATAAATTTTTCTGCTAAATTGGATGTTCATTATACACATACATACATATACCAAGGCTTTTTCCCCCTTACAAGGGAGGTAGCCAAAAAAGGAAAAGGCATAAAATCATTCCCACCCATTCCATCCCTGAATACACTCCACACCCCTCCACCCTCCCTCTTATCTTAGCATCTCCTGGATGACGGGTCATCCCTGCACCTTGTCCACTGCCCTGGGTCAGAAGCAGTGTCGCAAGACACAGCACATCCACAGCAAGGCCGCTTCATTAAATCGGCAACCCCCCCTCTCCGTCCCCCCATTGCATAAAAGGAGAAGACAGGGAGAAATCCCTTCGGGCTGCGTCAAATTTTGCTCACACATACTACCTCACCCCCCATCCCCCTGCCCATTCCACCTCATGCAATCACAACATCATCCATATACAACCATTCTCCATTCACCCCTGTCTTCTGTCCTCTCCCGTCCTTCCTCAACAGACATTCCCTTCTTCCCCAAAGCCCCCTTCACCCCATCCATCCACCTCATCCTAGGATGTCCCCTCATGTTCACTCCCTCCACATCTGCCTTCCATACCTCTTTTACTAGTCTTTCTTCACTCATTCTTTCCATGTGTCCAAACCATCCTAATACTCTTTCATCAACCCTATCTCCCAGCTCCCTTTCCACCCCCGTTCTTCTCCTCACCTCCTCATTTCTCACTCTATCCAGCCTAGTAACCCCCATCATACTTCTCAGACACCTCATCTCAAACAAATTCAAACTCCTTCTCTCTTCCTCTCTTATGTTCCATGTTTCTGCCCCATACAGTGCTGTTGGCACAATCACTCCTTCATATAGTCTCCTCTTAGCATCCATTCCCAAATGTCTATTCCTCATTACACTCTTCAATCCACCAAGGCATTTACTCGCTTCTCTCAATCTACATTCTACCTCCACCTTCACTCCACCTTTTCTTGCCACATTTGCACCCAAGTATCTAAAACTATCCACTTCCTCCAGTCACTCTCCCTTAATGCTCATCTTCCAGTCTACTGCCACTTTCACCCCTTGTACATCTCATCACCTTACTTTTACCCACATTTATCTTTAGCTTTCTTCTATCACATACTCTCCCAAACTCTGTCACCAACTTCCTCAATCCCTCCTCCGATCCTGCCACAAGCGCAGTGTTGTCAGCAAACAACAGCTGGCTCACCTCCCACTTTTCTCCATTTTCTTTAACCATCTCCAAACCCTGACCCACTACCCTTGCATTTACCTCTCGCACTACCCCATCCATGTATAGGTTGAACAGCCAGGGCGACATAAACCATCCTTGACGAAGTCCCACCTTTACCTCAAACCACTCACTCTCTCCATTTCTTATCCTGACACAAGCTCTACTACTCTCATAAAAACTCTTGACAGCTCCTAGAAGCTTTCCTCCTATCCCATATATCTGCATAACCTCCCACAGTTCATTATGGACATCCAATTTAATCAAATTTTGCTTTATATTGATAGTCTTTCCACTAAATACTAGTGTTCATTAGCAAAAAATAACAGATGATGGGAAAGTACTCAATTTAGTGACCTTGTTTCCATTAAACCGGGCTATTCCATTATTGGTTTTGCCACTGAATAACAATGTGCTCAGTTTGATGTATCTATGTTTGCCAATTCGAACTTTCTGAACATTCTAGATTGTATTTGGAATGATTTGTCATCTGGGTTGATTTCTGGAGGTATTGATGAGATGCAACTTCAAAGAGGCAGTATCAAGATATTGTAAGGAGGAACCCCCACAGACACAGTTAACAACTATTGTCCAGAGTATCTCAGGAACTCCTACCTTATGTAGGAGATCCAGCCCCATCTCATAATAGAGACAGTGTGTCAGCAGACAATTCAAAGAGTGTGAAAAAAGTAGAAAATGAAGATATAAAGTACTGCAGGAAGACCTAGTCAGGATTTAAAATTGTAGCCAGCTATGGAAAATTAATTTCAATGCAAAAATAAATAGAAGAAAAATATATCTACCTACATACCAAGGGCTTTTCCCCCCAATAAGATACATGCATATGTATATCAAGGGCCTTTTCTTCCTTACAAGGGAGGTAGCCAAAGTCAAAGGCTTAAATCCACTCCTACCCATCCCATCACCACATACTCCGCTCCCATTCATCATCCCTCTCTCCCTCTTTTCTTAGCTCCTCATTGACGACAGGTCATCCCTGCATCTTGCCCTCTACCCTGGGTCAGAAGCAATGCAGCAAGACACAGCACATCCACAGCAAGGTCATTTCATTTAATCGGTGAATCGGCAAATCCCCCTCTGCCCTGTAAGATGAAAAATAAAAGTACAAATTATTGTATGTGTGCACCAAATGTTCTTTCCCCACTTTATATATATATATTCCAAAATCAAAGCACATACCCACCTCATAAACAAACAGAACCCACTCTTCATTGCATGTTGGGGATGGAAGATCTCCGTGTCCTCCCAACCAAACCTCAGAGGATAGGGCAAAGACTAGATATTTGAATAAAATTAAAGAAATGCAGTTTCCCATGTAGGAGTCTTGATGATAAAATAGTTGGCAGTCAAAGAACATAGCACAATTTAAGGCCAGAATTGACCAATGGGAATGCAGAAACAGAACCCTACAATTGTATCTCTTATACTGTTTAACACAGCTAGGCAAATACAACCAAATAAAAACATACACTGGAGGGACTGGTGGTGAATACCTGTATATGGTGCTTCTGCAGGATGGACAGCAAAGCTACCCATTTGCAGAACCTGTCAACCCCTCACCCCCATCAGGATATGCAGCCCAGAATGGCTGACACTGTCTAGAGTGGGCCCTAGATCTCTCTCTATCAACTTCAACTGTATTTCGAACATCTACACAGCAACACTATGGACACCCAGTACCAAAAAGAATATAAAGAAGTTAGAAAGAATGCAAAGAGCAACAACAAAACTGGCACCAACTCTTTCCAAAATGACAAAGACTGTCCAAATTAGAATTACCAACTGGAACAAAGAAGGGAAAGAGGAGACTTACTAACTATAGAATTATGAAGGGAATGAAAATCTTAGATAAGAATGACTTATTGAAATGGGACAATGGAAAAACAAGAGGACATGAAAAGAAACTAAAAAAAAAAAAGATAATTACAGAAGAGATCTGAAAAAAATAGCTTCCCACACAGAGTGATAGATACTTGGAACAAATTGGACAAAGAAACAGTGTGTGCAAACACTATTCAAGATTTTAAGAAAAAACTTGATGCTGAGAGATACAAAGATGGGTCACCACGAGCATAGCTCCCTTCCCGTATAATAAATGAAAAGCTGACAACTGGAGACTGCTCCCCTCTCATTATTCTCATCCAGTGACATAGAAATAGTCCCACACTAATGCAATACAGACACTTGAGGCAACAATTATTATTGTTTTTGTTTCATATTTTATTTTTGTTTTCATCATCATAATTATTGTTATTTTTATTATTAGTCTAATGATGGTCCACCAAAATTATTACACAGTATTAGTTTGGACATGTATACTGCATGTTCTTGACCTGGAAGAGCAAGTCAGGCTAGTTATTAGAGGTTGATCTTGCATGTGCAGATGAGGCATGTCTTATAAGTTGATGTCTTATAAATTGGTAATAATGATATCCAACCATTTCAAAATGGAAAATGTTTTAAGATTTGTATATTTAACATAAGGTTAAGTCAAGTGGCTATTGCAATATGTGTGAATTAATATCTGCTTATTGCATATTTAATGAGTAGTACTAACATTATTATATAGTGTTTACTAATGATTTACTAATGATGTTTATTTCTCTTGTCTTTTACTCCATCCTTCACAACCTCTTTAATTTCTATGAAAACTTTACCCTGTTTCTTTTTTGGTTTCCTTTAAATTTCTATGAAACTTTTTTTTTCTGTTTGGTAATATCTTAAATACGGTTTTGTATGTGTGCTCTTTATTGTCCCCAAACTTGTATTTTCATCTGCTGTGTAATTGCATTTTTTTTCTATAATATTAATAGTGTCAGTAGTAACAGTAAGATGTCTAAGTCTCCTTCCTTGACTCAGCTCAAGATGAGTAGTGCCAACCTACTCTCTCTCTTCACATCTTCAGGGGCATCCCACCATGTGTAGTCTGTTTCCCAAACAATAGAGAAATGTTTGTCCTTGGAACATGTTTAAGCATAGACATGGATAAATTTAAGAGATGGATTCCTTAATCTGTTTTTATCTATGCTAATATTTTTTATACAGTTACATGCTGTGATGAATAATTCAGTAAACTCTTCACTGCCTTTATGCCAATAAGTCATCAGTATAATACAATTTTTTATGCATTCTTAAATATTATTCTATTCATATTTACAATTCAATTCTTATAGATGCACCAAACATTTTATTATTAGCATCTTAAAGTTCTGATACCTATTCTAGTTTTATGAATAATAATTTGGAAATACACTGGTCATTCCCATAATTCTATGGGATGAAATGCTATTGCACTTAAAGTTGAAATGTAAGCAGAGAAGATGAGATATGACATCAGTGCAGACATTACATGGCTCTTGTGTTGGGGACATTCTTTGAGCTCATATTTCCTTTTCTATTTTCCCACCTCTTCCCAAGTTCCAACTAGTATTTTCTCTCTTCTCATCCTTTCAATCCTCACTTCTTCCGTCCACACATTCGCCTAAAAGTTCCTCCAGTCCTGCAGGAAGCCCAACTCCTACGGGAAAGGTAAAACATATGCTGACCCTTCTGCTTGGCCTTGCATGCTCACCTTTAGCTTGTAAGCACTGCATTACATACAAGGGTACAATTCTGATTGTATGACAAACTGGTTGTTTCCCATAGGCATAACATAAGCTTTGTATCATTGAGATATTCCCATTCATATTCAATATTGTGGTTTTCAGAGTCATCATTTATATAACAAAACTTCAATAACTTGGATTGCTAGTGTTACTACTGTTTAATTGATCAGAACTAAAAAGAATGTACTAGTAATATATTATAGCTAATTCGTGTTTACATGTTAAATGAACTTAAATTTTATATTGTTGCCTGTGAGATTTGTTATGGTATTTTAAGATTTGACTGTTGAAAGTGGTGATAATTTTAATTTCAAGGAAGTATGCTTGTTTTTTATGTATGTTTTGCATGAATACATTATTTGAGTGAATGGTATTTTTTATGAAATTAGACATTTTTAAATTTTAATATTCCTATTATGTTTAGCCTCCAGTTTTCTTTTAAGTTTGTTAGTGTGATGTATTTAAGGGTGAACTCTAGTATTTATACAAGTTCATGTTAGTTTTGTGCACTGATGGTGTAATAGGAAGTGAGCTGGTCTTGCATTCACTTAGTTGTGGGTCTGAATCCAGTACTCCTCTCTGATTTCCAGCAGTAACTGTAACCTACCTCAACAGTCCAAGCACATAGGGCAAAGATGATGGCTTTGGCCACAGTTGTGTGCCCCCTGGCAGAGGCTCCTCACCATGTAGTTTAAGGATGGCCTTTTGCCACTACTGCCCATTTCCAATACTTTGCATGTTTTGGTATTGAATTTCATTTCCCATTTTTGGCTCCATGTAAAAATAGTGTCTAGATCTTTTTGTAATAGCCTACCATCTTCCTCATTTTTCATTCTTCTCATGATTTTTGTGTCGTCTGCAAACATGATGGCATAGGTTGTTCCTTCTATCATTTCATTGACATAGACAAGAAGCATTATTGGTGCAAACACTGAACTTTGTGGAACTCCACTCGTTACTGGTCTCCATTTTGACATTTTATTCTTTACTACTGTCCTCATGTATCTTTCCTTCAAAAAGTCTTTAATCCATTCTAGTAGTTTGCCACTCAGCCCTCTAACATGCTCCAATTTCTACATAATTTAACTGTGAGGTACTTTATCAAATGCCATCTCAAGGTCAACATGCAGTCCACCCACCCCACTTTCTCATGCAGCACCTTAATCACTCTTGAGTAAAAGTTTGACACACATGACCTTCCAGATGTGAAGCCAAGCTGTCTGTCAGAATGTTTATCTTTTCAAGATATTTGATCCATCGGTCTTTCACAATCCTTTCACATCACCATTGTGCTGGATAGTGATACTGGCCTATAATTTAGTGGTGTCTCCTTGTTTCCACCTTTGTGAATTGGCACCATGTTTACCCTTTTTCAATGAAGCAGCACACTGCCTTCATTCAGTGAACATGTAATAAGACTGGATTTTGTCCACTAGTTGTTCCCTACATTTTTTAAGTATCCAGTTTGAGATCCTGTCAGGTCCTGAAGCTTTTGTAATATCCAATGGTCCCAAGAGATTGAGCACTTACCTCACTTTTATATTTATATCTGCTAAACTTGATTTTTTGCTCCACATACTTTTCCCCCCAAAATTGCACTCTTTTGTGAAGACCTATTGGAAACTTTCATTCATTGTTTCTGCCTGAGCTAAGACTTCTTCAAAGACCTCACCATTTATTGTTAACTTAAACTTGATGATTTGTTTACTCTGTCTCAATTTACCATTGATAAACCTGTAAAACAGTTTCAGTTCATCTTTGCATTTATTTACTGCATCTTTTTCAAAATTGCTTTCTTCCTTCAAAATTTTGTACAATCATTCCTAGCTTGCTTGTGAACTTCTTTTGTTTTATTGTTTCTTCTCTTCCTCTATTTTCCCCAAGCCATGTCCCTGGCCTTTTTTGCAATCTCACACTTTTTGTTAAACCAGTCTTGTTTCTACTTCTTCCTTTCTCAGGTCTTTAGCACATGTTTCACCACTCCCACGTTGTAAATGTGAAGAAAATTTTCCCCATTTCCTCCTTATTCCTGTGGTATTCATGAATTCCTCCCAGTTTGTTTCTTCAAGGAATTTTTTCAACCTTAAGTAATCTACTTTCCTAAAATTCAGTCTCCTTTGCCTTTGTGATTCCCTCCTTCATTCTACAGCTGAAATTCAATTGTAACATGGAATTTTTTTCCTTTTGGGCAAAGGTAGTGTCATCTCTTACCCTGGTCACTTCCATTACCCACTGGGTTGTTGTGTTCTCCATTGCTATATTCAACAGGGTATTTCTCCAGAAATCTGCTTTGCCATTTGTTTTCCATTCCTCACAGTTGACTTCACCACAAAAATCTCCAATAAGGTCTACGTTGATACATTGTTCAATATTTTTCTTCAGAAAAAGAGCTGTATCCAATAAAATTTATTTATATTCAATTTAATTTCAAGTTCTTGTCTTGGGGGGAGGAACATATGCCACCATGAATTCTCTTTTATTGTGGCCTTTAGTACTTATCTTTAGGTGAACTACTTCAGCCTTGTTTTTTCCACCTTTGTCACTTCTCACATATGAAAATATAATGCAAAAAGTTGTATATAAGCAGGTGAAATATTAAAGTGGAAATGAAAAATATTTGGCATGCAATTTAAATACAAAAAGACAGATTTGGCCTTGACTTCTGTGTATTTTATTTTAGCCCAAATATATTTTTGTATATTTTGAATGATATGTTGCAGGTAATAGAGAATCTAATATGTGTGCTATGAAGTGTGACAATGATTTTTTCTTCTTTATCTAGTAAATATTACCTTCACTGCATAAGTCTTACTAATTTGGTTGTAAAATTTACTGATGAATATTTCTGGTGCAGGGGTCTCTCTGGATCTCAGCTATCACTGCCTCGATTAAGCATGAACCCAAGCCGCAGCTCTCATTCATCATCACCATGGCAAAGCAAGAAGTCCATTGGTGGTTTCAAGTCGCCTACTCCATCATCTGGTAAACCAGTCAAGAAGGAATCCAGTTTTAGGTGGGTCATAAAATTTTACTTGTGCTAGGAGGGCATATGGATGTACCATGTCTTGCTGCATTGCTTCCAGCCTGGGCAGTGGGTAGGAGACTGGGATATGCCTTCATCCATGAGGAGCTAAGATAAGAGAGAAACAAGGGTAGTGGATGATAGTGGAATGGGTGGGAGTGGGTGTGTCCCTTTGATTTGGCTACCTGCCTTATAAAGGGGAAGAAGCTTTTGGTGTATGATAGATAGATAGTGTACTTTGATTTTACCACACCACTTATGAAGGGGAATGGGCCTTTATTTACCTAACTGTAGTGTACAGAAAAAGACCAATGTTTGTTATATGTGCATTTTTTATACAAACACATGGATATTGCTGTATATACCCTAAAGCATGTATATATGTGTATTTTTTCTTTTCAGCCGTCTTCTACGCCGTGAGAGTTTCAGTAACCCAAACAAGGAAACCAATACACAGTGGTTTATGGATAATGTTTCCAGACCTGACTCCCTCCTGCTGAACAACCCTGCCCCAATTATTGAGTTGTCTGAACAGGTAACCACCCCTGTAGGTGTCATCCCATTTTCCTGTTGGCGCATGCCTGCTGGAGCTTTTTATTAACAAAACTCACTTTCAAGGCTTCCCTGCAGTAAGAAACTAAAAGTTGCTTTTTTTTTGTGTGTGGGAGTAGGGGTGGGTGGATTCAAAGAGAAATTATTGTGGTATATCTCCTGAGTAGACAGCGTGTAATTTAGGCATTCACATATACCTAACACCCCAAAATTTGCAGGTTTCATATTCATGGCTCATAGTTCTTTCATAGGTATTTTGTGTTGAATGAGTTTTTTGATGAATTTGGCTGTTTGAAGGTGAGGATCCTATGCCAGGAGGTGCATAGCCGCAATGTCTACTGGAGAGAGGGTAGAGTGCCGGAGGACTGGAGGAGTGCCTGTATAGTTCCACTTTACAAGGGAAAAGGGGACAAGTGTGAATGTAGTAGTTTCAGAGGGATTAGGTTGTTAAGTGTACTTGGGAAGGCTTATGGGAGGATCTTGATTTAGAGGATAAGGAGAGGAACAGAGGGAGTAATTGGTGAGGAACAGTGTGGATTTAGGACGGGTAGGGGATGTGTAGATCAGATCTTTGTGGTAAGACAGATATGTGAGAAAGCTATAGGAAAGGGGAAGGACCTCCTTTGGGCTTTTATGGATCTGGAAAAGGCTTATGATAGGGTAGACAGAAAGGCACTGTGGGAGGTTATGAAGATATACGGGATAGGAGGAAAGCTTCTAGGAGCTGTCAAGAGTTTTTATGAGAGTAGTAGAGCTTGTGTCAGGATTAGAAATGGAGAGAGTGAGTGGTTCGAGGCAAAGGTGGGACTTCGTCAAGGATGTGTTATTCGCCCTGGCTGTTCAACTTATACATAGATGGGAAGATGCGAGAGGTAAATGCAAGGGTAGTGGGTCAGGGATTGGAGATGGTTAAAGAAAA
The DNA here is from genome assembly GCF_046742065.1 of Oratosquilla oratoria. NCBI lineage: Eukaryota > Metazoa > Arthropoda > Malacostraca > Stomatopoda > Squillidae > Oratosquilla > Oratosquilla oratoria. The sequence goes on from NC_134782.1 coordinate 34,479,897, forward strand.
TGGAGAAAAGTGGGAGGTGAGCCAGCTGTTGTTTGTGGACGATACTGCGCTTGTGGTAGGATCGGAGGAGGGATTGAGGAAGTTGGTGACAGAGTTTGGGAGAGTATGTGATAGAAGAAAGCTAAAGATAAATGTGGGTAAAAGTAAGGTGATGAGATGTACAAGGGGTGAAAATGGCAGTAGACTGGAAGTGAGCATAAAGGGAGAGCGACTGGAGGAAGTGGATAGTTTTAGATACTTGGGAGCAAATGTGGCAGGAAAAGGAGGAGTGAAGGTGGAGGTAGAATGTAGATTGAGAGAAGCAAGTAAATGCCTTGGTGGATTGAAGAGTGTAATGAGAAATAGACATTTGGGAATGGATGCTAAGAGGAGACTATATGAAGGAGTGATTGTGCCAACAGCACTGTATGGGGCAGAAACATGGAACATAAGAGAGGAAGAGAGAAGGAGTTTGAATTTGTTTGAGATGAGGTGTCTGAGAAGTATGATGGGGGTTACTAGGCTAGATAGAGTGAGAAATGAGGAGGTGAGGAGGAGAACAGGGGTGGAAAGGGAGTTGGGAGATAGGGTTGATGAAAGAGTGTTAGGATGATTTGGACACATGGAAAGAATGAGTGAAGAAAGACTAGTAAAAGAGGTATGGAAGGCAGATGTGGAGGGAGTGAACATGAGGGGACGTCCTAGGATGAGGTGGATGGATGGGGTGAAGGGGGCTTTGGGGAAGAAGGGAATGTCTGTTGAGGAAGGACGGGAGAGGACAGAAGACAGGGGTGAATGGAGAATGGTTGTATATGGATGATGTTGTGATGCATGAGGTGGAATGGGCGGGGGGATGGGGGATGAGGTAGTATGTGGGAGCAAAATTTGATGCAGCCCAAAGGGATTTCTCCCCGTCTTCTCCTTTTATGCATGGGGGGACGGAGAAGGGGGGTCGCCAATTTAATGAAGCGGCCTAGCTGTGGATGTGATGTGTCTTGCGATACTGCTTGTGACCCAGGGCAGTGGATAAGGTGCAGGGATGACCCGTCATCCAGGGAGTGCTAAGATAAGAGGGAGGGTGGTGGGGGTGTGGAGTGTATTTAGGAATGGAATGGGTGGGAATGATTTTATGCCTTTTCCTTTTTGGCTACCTCCCTTGTAAGGGGGAAAAAGCCTTGGTATATGTATGTATGTAGATAAAGATAAAGTAAGAAGTATAAGAAATGTCAATAGCAGATTGAGTGTGACAGTCAATGGTGAAGTACTTAAGGAAATGAAGAATTGTAAGTATCTAGAGCCACATGTAACTGGAAGCTCACTGGTTTAGCAAGTTAGGGTGTCATTACTTGTGGTGAAGGTCAAGGGGATGGCAGTTCGAACCCTGCCACAGGCGAAGTTGAACCAAGGGCACGGTTAATTAAATTCAACACTACAAAGTCCTCTGTAAGGGGCACCATCCTAACTTCCTGATAAGGGGGAGTTTGTGATGTTAAACCATATCATTATCACATGTAGCAGTGAGTAATGTGAATGTGGAGGCAAGCTACAACATAAAGGGAATGATTAAATGTCTGGATGGAATGAAAAGTATGTTCAGTAATAGATGTTTGGAAATGGGTGCAAAGAGAAGGTTGTATGGACAAGAGGTTTTGCCCACAGTACTGTACTGAACAGGGCTGGAATGTAAGAGAGCCTGAAAGAAATAATGTATTTGTGATAGGATATTTTAGAACTTGGCTACCTTCCATATAAGGTTGAAAAAGCCCATGGTGTATAGATAGATTGAAATTTAAGAAGTATTGATGGGAAAGTGATGAGGTGCAATCAGGGATTGAATTAAGGGGAAGTGAGCAATAGTAATTATTGCCAGGTGTTTCACTGACAGGAAACCTGCAGATCCACAGTGACTGGCAACAGGTCCTCCTGAAGACCTCTCTTGGAAAAATCATTGGACAGTTTTCCACGTTGTATTAGTGTGGGACAATATCCATGTCACGGGCTTATAGTAGTAATAGAAAGGAAGCAGTTGGTATTTGTCTTCTCTCTCTATGTGAAAAGATGAAGGAAATACAGTTGAAGTTGCTAGAGAGAGATCCAGGACCTGGTCTGTTGGCTGTCAGTCCCTTTGAGGCTAAAAGGAGATGTACACCATTCAAGCAGCATATATCCAGCATTTGTCTTTGTGGTGAGAAGTCATATTTATAAATCATTCAAAAATTCATGAGCAAGACTTTATTATTAAATCTAATCTTGCAGTTTCATGATATGATCTGGTAGTTTATTACTAGTGTGGATGTGGTGTGTCTTGCTGCATTGCCTCTGACCTAGGCAGAGGGTGGGGGACAGTGATGGCTCTTTCTCCACAAGGAGCTAAGATAAAAGGGAAACAAATGGGTGTGGGATGAGTGAGGGATGGTTGGCTACCTCCCTTATAAGGAGGAGGAAGCCTTTTGGTATGTAGATAGATTGATAGAATAATATATTTAAACAAAGATTGTCATGTCAGAAACTGTTGGTATAACAGTACAGTTATTGTGTACAGTAGTTAGTAGAGCCTGCTGTGTTAGAACTGGAAATGGAGAGAGTGAGTGGTTTGAGATAAAAGAGGAACTGCAACAGCAATGTGTCTGTTGCCATGTCTGTTCAATGTGTACACAGATGGGTTGGTGTGGGAGGTAAAGGCAAGGGTAATAGGCAGGGGACTGGAGATGATCAAAGAAAATGAAGAAAAGTGGGAGGAGAGCCAGTTGTTGTTTGCTGATGACACTGCACTTGTGGCAGGGTCAGAGGAATTAAGGGAGTTAGTGACGGAGATTGGGAGTTAGGAAGTGATGGAGTTTGGGAGGGTCTGCAATAGGAGAAAGTTGAAGTTAAATGTGGGTTAAAGTAAGGTGATAAGATGTACAAGGGTAGAGGATGGCACAGAGTTGGAAGTAAGTCTTAAAGGAGAAAGGCTGGAGGAAGTGGATAGCTTTAGGTATTTGGGGTCAGGTGTTGCAGGAAAGGGAGAAATGAAGGTGGAGGTAAATTGTAGATTGAGAAAAACAAGTAAATGCCTTGGATAAAAAAATGTCATGAGAAATAGGCATCTGGTAATGGATGGAAATAGGAGATTATATGAAGGGGTGATTGTGCCAACAGCACTGTATGGGGCAGGTTTGGAATTTGAGAGAGGCAGAAAAGAAAGGTTTAAATGTATTTACCTTGTTGTATTATACGGGAAGGGGAGCTATGCTTGTGGTGACACTTTTTTGTATCTCACAAAAGTAAGTTTGTTCTTAAATTCTTGTATTGTGTTTGCACACACTATTTTTTCATCCAATTTGTTTCATATATCCATCACTCTGTGTGGGAAGCTGTTTTTTTTTCAGGTCTCTTCTGTAGTTATTTTTTTTGAGTTTCATTGTATGTTCTCTTGTTTTTCCTCTGTGCCACTTTAATAAGTCCTCTCTATCAAGGCATTTTTTTCCTTTCATAATTCTGTAGATGGTTAGTAGGTCCCCTCATTCTCTTCTTTGTTTCAGGGTCGGCAATTCCAGTTCAGCCAGTCTTTGTTCATATGTCAAGTTTGAAAGTGTTGGTGCCATCTTTGTCATTACTCTTTGTATTCTTTCTAACTTTTTATATTCTTTTTTGTACTGGGTGACCATATCAGTGCTGCATATTCCAGTTTTGAACCTTATCAGTGTTTGTAATATTTTCTTAATCATTTCCTTATCCAGGTATTTAAAGGCCACCTTTATTAATCTCAACTAATTGTATGTTTCTCCGTGTATTTTATTTATATGTTTATCTGGCAATATGTCTTTGGTGATGATTACTCTTAGGTCCCCTTCAGAATTTACTTTCTTTACTTCTTTTCCGTCAATTGTATGCTGTCCTGATATTCTCTTCTTGCTTTTCCCAAATTCAGTTATACTGCACTTCTTGATGTTGAATTCTACCTCCCATCTCTTGCTCCACTCTGAGATTTTGTTCAGATCACTCTGTAATGAGTTTATTCTCTTTAATAACTTTGCATCATCCACAAAGCAGTTCATTTAACTTTCAATACCTTCATCCATGTCATTTACATATATAGCAAACATTATCGGAGCTACTGACCCCTGTGGAACACCACTATTCATTTCTTCCCATTTTGAATATTTGTATCTGAGCACCACTCTCATTTTTCTTCCATGTAGGAAGACCTCCATCTAATTCAATAGTTTTCCAAGTATGCCTCCTGTTGTTTCCAGTTTATATAGCAATTTTCTTTGTGGTACCATTTTTCCAGTCTCCTGGTAGTTTTCCTTCTTTGAGTGAACATTCAATTATTTTGTATATTTTTCCTGTTCGTCTATACATTCCTTTAGTATCCAGTTTGCAACTCTGTCTGGGCCATGTGACTTGTTAACATCAAGCTTTAATACTTGATTCCATATTTCATTCTGAATAATATTTAATTTCTTCATCAGAGGATTACAAAAGAGAGGAATGTCTGTGGAGGAAGGACAGGAGAGGACAGAAGATAGGGGTGAATGGAGAGGTTTTGTGTGTAGATGATGCTGTGATGCATGAGGAGTGGGTGGTTGATGGGGGGAGAGGAGGTATGTATGAGAAAAAATTTGATGAAGGGATTTCTCCCCGTCTTCTCCTTTTCTGCATGAAGGGGATGGAGAGGGAGGGGGGGGCGCCGAATTTATGAAGCGGCCTTGCTGTGAATGTGCTGTGTCTTGCGACACTGCCTCTAACCCAGGGCAGTGGACAGGATGCAGGGATGACCCATCTTCCAGGAAGTGCCAAGATAAGAGGGAGGGAGGAGGGTGGAGGGGAGTGGAATATATAGGAAATGGAATGAGTGGGAGTGGTTTCTATGCATTTTTCTTTTTGGCTACCCCCCATGTAGGGGGAAAAAGACTTTAGTATATGTATGTATATATGTATTTACATATCTATAAAATAATTTGGGTTGATCTTTACATTTGTCAATTATGTCCTTTTCCTAATTTCTTTATTCTTTACATATTTTTACATATTTCATAGTTTGGTGTATTTTTTCCATTTCTCAGAGTTTTTTCCTTTTTCCATCTTTTCCAGGCTTTATCCCAGTCTTTTGCTGCACTGCACTTTTTATACCAGGATTTTATATACACCCTTCCCTGTTTTTGTCTAGGTACATACTTATCCACTCCTTCATTATAGATTTCCTTCCAAATTGTCCATTTCTCTTCCACCTTTGTTTCTTCATTATTAAATTTTTCCCAATTTGCTTCTTGAAAGAATTTTCTAAGTTTCCCAAAATCTGTTTTGTTATACATTAGTCTTCCTTTTCTGTGTTTTTTGTTAATTTCTATATTTGTTTCTTCATTTAATTCTAGTTCTAGTAGTATGTGATCACTTTTTCCAATTGGTGTCTTGTATTCGATTTTATCCACAATTTCGGGTTCTGATGTGAATATCAAATCCAATTTTAAGGGTTCATTGTTATTTCTATATCTGGTATTTTCCTTGACCCATAGCATCAATGTGTAATCAATGGTCATCCCCAGTGATCTTCTCCACCTTTCACAGTCATTTCATCCCAACATATTTCTTTCGAGTTAAAATCACCCATAGTGTTTGAGATGAAATATCTGAGAAATATGGTAGGGGTTACAAGGTTGGATAGAGTGGAAAATGAGGAGGAGAGCATGGGTGGAAAAGGAGATGGTAGACAGGGCTGATGAAAAAGTATTGGGTTGGTTTGGACACATGGAAAGAATGAGTGAAGAAAGATTAGTAAGAGAGGTGTGGAAGGCAGAGGTGGATGTAGTGAACTTGAGGGGATGACTGAGGATGAGATGGATTGATGAGAGGAAAGGGGCATTGAACAAGAGGGGAGTGTCTGTTGAGCAAGGAAGGAAGAAGGCAGGAGATAGATGTGAGTGGAAAATGGCTGTGTATAGATGATACCGCATTGCAAGGAAGAGAGGGATGGGGGGGGAGTAGGGAGTGGTTTTGTGTAAATGATATTTTGGTATAGCTCAAAGGGATTTCTCCTCATCTCTTTTTCTGCATGAGGACATGGAGAGGGTGGGGTTGTTGATTAAGGGAAGTGGTCTTGCTTTGGATGTACTGTTCTGCTACATTAATTCTGACCCAGGGCAGTGGGCAAGATACAGGGATGATCTGTCACCCATGAGGAGCTAAGATGAGAGGGATGAAAGGGTGGTGGATGGGAGTGGAATGGGTGGGAGTGGAATGGGTGGGAGTAGGTATGTGCCTTTTGACTTGGTTACCTCCCCTCCCTTATAAGGGGGAAAAAGCAGGCATAATTTTGTCTAGAATGTTGTGCATTGATATACTCATTTAATTGATTATGTTCTTGTGTTTTGTGCATTTCATTTGCCACAACTTATTTTAGATACTATACAGGTGAGATAGTAGAGTAGTTTACATCTCCAAGAAAATTATAACTGATGTACAAGCAATTTAATCAAAGTTATCCAGTTCTTTTGTTTCTAAATGTCTACTGTATGTGAAGTCAATGCCTACAGGTATGGGGTAACTATTTATTTTTAATTATCTGACAATAAATCTGCAATTGTCAAACACGTGAATGTCAAGATTCTACTTTGTAGCTATACAGACAATATGTACAGTTGTGAGCAAAAAATAAAGAAAAGGGCAGTGGACAGGATGCAGGGATGACCCGTCATCCAGGAGGTGCCAAGATAAGAGGGAGGGAGGAGGGTGGAGGGGAGTGGAATATATAGGAAATGGAATGGGTGGGAGTGGTTTCTATGCCTTTTTCTTTTTGGCTACCCCCCATGTAGGGGGAAAAAGCCTTTGGTATATGTATGTATATATGGCATGCATTTTGCACCCGGCAACACTGGCTTACTTGAATGGGATGGAAAATATGGCTTACCCAAAGAGAAAATCCTAGAATTGGAGAAAAATGTTTTTTCTCTGATGCTGTAAATAGTTTCACTTCTTCTTGAGATGTTATTTGGTGCCCTCTGACTCCCCCAACTGGCAGTAATAGCTTGCTTGTTTGCTGATATATGCAATTTTTTTTCATGTTCTGCAATGTGTGCTCATTTTGGGCTAAACAGTGCACAGCTGTGGCTTGCATGGGCATGTATCAGATTGTGGCATATAAGTCAACATTTTAAACATGAAAAAATCGGGATCAGCCTGTATGATGGATATAATATACAAACCTCTATAGAGTGGTAAATAAGTAAAACAGCAAATCTAACACTTATTTTAATTGTAGTAGGTCACCTACTAAAACTCATGTTAAAGGGTTGTGCCACTTGCCTGGGTAACTGAAGCTGCTCCTGGGGATAAGTGCCACCTGTGTAAGAGCCAGTGACATGTGTTCCGTGACACAGACACTGCCACATCAGGATATATGTATATATTTTTACACTGTTTTACTTACCACTGTATATAAGTTTATCATGAGTTGTTATTGTTCCTTCAACTGGCTGAGCAGAGGAATGTCACAGATGGAATGAGGTTTTCCCACAAATCCCCTATAGAGTGTATATTGTGTTGTTAACATGCATAATTGTATACAATGCAGTCTTCCATAATGTGTTGTATAGTATGGGGTGAAGTGTTGCATCCTGGACTCTGCTATGCAATCATCCATCCTACCAGAAGAGGCTGGATGACCACATAGCTGATAACTGTCCAGGATGCAACACTTCACCCCACACTATACAACACATTATGGAAGACTGCGTTGTTCACAATCATGTGTGCCAGCAGCATAATATACACTCTATAAGGGATTTTTTGGAAAACCTCATACCAACTGTGGTATTCCATAGATAGATGGGACTGCTTGGCCAGATAGTCTAGACTCTAGAGAACGGCAACAACAACAACAAGAACAGCTACTACTCATGTTCAATCTAACAGTGATAATAGTATATACAACCAAGGGCTTTTTCCCCCCTTACAAGGGAGGTAGCCATAGTCAAAAGGCTATCATCCATTTCATCCCCACCCATTCCACCCCTCCCTCCCTCTCATCTTGGTTCCTCCTGGATGACAGGTCATTCCTCCATCTTGCCCACTGCCCTGGGTCAGAAGTAATGCAGCAAGACACAGTGATAATAGTAAAACATTTAAAACAGTTTAAATAGATATACATATATAATGAGAGGTATCATGATTAGAGTCGTATTTAGTGTCTTGCTGCAATGCTTCTGACCCAGGTAGTGGGCAGGGGACGGATGACCCTTCATCCACAAGGAGCTAAGAAATTTTTAAAACAGAAGCAAATAGGTGTAGGATAGGTGGAAGATGGGTGCATGCTTTGGCAGGCTAACCTCTCTTATAAGGGGGAAGAAGCACTTTAGTATATAGACACATAGATCATGTTTGTTGGTGTTATAGATTAACCTGTATACAGAGGGAGAGAGGGTTGACTTACATAGTGATTGTAAGTGTTAAGCTTGAAATTTTGAAGTCAATTTACACATTAGGTTGACTTATATACCATGAATTATGGTTCACACAAATTTTGCATGTTTTGGGTGGGAAAGTGCACTATTTTCACTGGTGTGACTTGCATGGGCATGTGTGCACACAATTTGCCTCCATGTTTATATTTTTGCTTGAAATTACCTTCTTAACCATGTCCTCTCCTAGTGGTTGTAGGCCTGGGTGTTGTAAGGAAGGTGGTGAGGACCGCAGACTAGTGTAGTGAAGTGTCACTCAGGTTATACTGATAAGGAAAAAAAAATGAAGCTGGTGTTTTAATGGTGCACATCTGAGAGAATTGTGGAGGAAAGCAGAAAACAAAAAATAGTTTGATAAAGCTGGAAACAATGACTTGATAATCTATTATTTTTGTTTTGGAAGTTCAAAAGTGATTTTTTCCCCCCCAGTGGACAAAAAGAAGCATATATTTTTTTTTAGGGAAAAAAAAAAAAAAAAAAAAAAAAAAAAAATATATATATAATATCTATGTCTGGGGTATTGGCTGCTTGTTATTGTAGCAAAGTAGCATACAGTTGATACTTTAGGGTCTATATGGGGCACCCCTATGGACCAGAGCCACACATCATTTTGTCTATGATAGAGGAAATCTCTGTTCATAGAGAAATGATGACAATTTTATACTACGACTGTCCCTCTGTTATGCTGTCCCCCAACCCCTTGCTGCTGTCCTGTACCATTTCTCTGAGTATTCTTTTTCTGTGGTGGGGGAAAAGAATACTGCCACCAAGTATTTCCACTTGGATCGTAAGAGGTGAGAAGAAAGGGACGGGAATTGGGACTTGGCATCCGTCTCCTTGTAGCCCCACAGGGGACATTCCTAAACAAAAAAGAGAAGGCATAAGAGGGTCTGGAAGTTCTCGGACCAGCACCCTAAGGTTTGGGTCTTTTAATGTGCGTGGATGTGGTACAGATTAGAGTAAAAGGGAAGAGATAGGTAGTATGTTTGTGAGGAGAAAGATGGATGTGTTGGCTTTGAGTGAAACTTAGTTGAAAGGGAAGGGTGAGTGTAAGTTTGAGAGTGTAAGTGGGAGGTTATCAGGAGTGAAGAGAAGGCGAGGGAGGGAAGGGGTGGCTATTCTAGTAAGTGAAGAGATAGGTAAATGGGTAGTGGAGTGGAAGGAGGTTTCCTCAAGGATAATGTGGATGAAGGTGAAACTGGGGAAGGAGATGTGGGTCTTTGTAAGTGCATACGGGCCTGGCAGTGAGAAGAGTGAAGAAGAAAGGGAGGCCTTTTGGATAGATCTTAATGAGTGCATAGAGGATTTAGGAAGAAATCTTAATGTAATAGTACTGGGAGACCTTAATACTAGGGTAGAAAATGGTCCAATCGATGGAGTGGTTGGAAAATGTGGAGTTCCAGGAAAGAATCGTCGTGGAGAGTTGATGGTGGAAATGTGTCTAGAAAGAGAGTTCATGATAGCAAATACAGTGTTTCGGAAGAAAGTCGAGCATAAGTACACATGGGAGAGGGTGGTGGAGGGAAGGGTGGTAGATAGAGTGCTAATGGATTATGTAGTGGTAAATAGGATTATGATAGGAAGAGTTAAGGATGTACATGTGCTAAGGGGAGAGGGTGGGGGAAATCAGATCATTTTTCTGGTGGAAGGTAAGTTGAGAGTGGAGGATAGATGGAGAAAGAGGAAAGGGACAAAAGGTATGGAGGTTCTTAGAGTGAACTCTTTGAATGAAAAGGAAAAGGAGAAGGAGTACAGAAAGAAGCTGAAGGAGGAGTGGGAGGGAGTAAAGGATAGAGTAGTGCTGGGTGTGGAGGAGGAATGGGGATGGTTCAAGGAGGGAGTCATAAAGTGTGCAAGGATGCTGTGTGGAACAAGAAGGACAGGGGGAAATAGAAGAAAGGGTAGTGAATGGTGGGATGAGGAAACAAAGAAGGTTGTAGAAGAGAAGAAGCGAGCTTTCACAGATTGGTTACAAAATAGGATGAGGGAGTCATATGAGAGGTACAAAGAAAAGAAAAGAGAAGTAAAGCAAAAGGTAAAGGTTGCAAAGAGGAGAGCAGATGTGAAATGGGGTAAGAGTATGACAGAAAATTTTGAAAGTAATAAAAAGATGTTTTGGAAAGAAATTAAGAGAGGAAGAGGAGGAGAATCAAGTAGAGAAGAAAAGGTAAAAGGTGCAGATGGAGAGATGATAATGGAAGAGAAGGCAGTAAGGGGAAGATGGGCAGAATATTTTAGGGAGTTGCTAAATGTGAAGGAGGATAGGGAAGGAAAGATAGCTGCAGTGGGAAATGCGAAGAAAATGAGAGTGATGAGTGAGGAGAATGGAGGAGAAATAAGGAAGGATGAGGTGAAGGCAGTTGTTAAGATGATGAAAGCAGGTAAGGCACCTGGTCTGGATGGATGTCTGAAAAAGGGAGGTACAGTGATGGTGGACTGGTTGGTGAGATTATTTAATGTTTGCTGGAGAGAGGGTAGTGCCGGAGGACTGGAGGAGTGCCTGTATAGTTCCTCTTTACAAGGGAAAAGGGGACAAGTGTGAATGTAGTAGTTTCAGAGGGATTAGCTTGTTAAGTGTAGTTGGGAAGGCTTATGGGAGGATCTTGATTGAGAGGATTACGAGAGGAACAGAGGGAGTAATTGGTGAGGAACAGTGTGGATTTAGGACAGGTAGAGGTTGTGAAGATCAGATTTTTGTGGTAAGACAGATATGTGAGAAAGCTATAGGAAAGGGGAAGGATGTTTTTTGGGCTTTTATGGATCTGGAAAAGGCTTATGATAGGGTAGACAGAAAGGCAATGTGGGAGGTTATGCAGATATATGGGATAGGAGGAAAGCTTCTGGGAGCTGTCAAGAGTTTTTATGAGAGTAGTAGAGCTTGTGTCAGGATTGGAAATGGAGAGAGTGAGTGGTTCGAGGTAAAGCTGGGACTTCGTCAAGGATGCGTTATGTCGCCCTGGCTGTTCAACTTATACATGGATGGGGTGGTGCGAGAGGTAAAATCCAAGGGTAGTGGGTCAAGGATTGGATATTGTTAAAGAAAATGGAGAAAAGTGTGAGTTGAGCCAGCTGTTGTTTGCGGAAGACACTGCGCTTGTGGCAGGATCGGAGGAGGGATTGAGGAAGTTGGTGGCAGAGTTTGGGAGAGTATGTGATAGAAGAAAGCTAAAGATAAATGTGGGTAAAAGTAAGGTGATGAGATGTACAAGGGGTGAAAGTGGCAGTAGACTGGAAGTGAGCATTAAGGGAGAGCGACTGGAGGAAGTGGATAGTTTTAGATACTTGGGTGCAAATGTGGCAGGAAAAGGTGGAGTGAAGGTGGAGGTAGAATGTAGATTGAGAGAAGCAAGTAAATGCCTTGGTGGATTGAAGAGTGTAATGAGAAATAGACATTTGGGAATGGATGCTAAGAGGAGACTGTATGAAGGAGTGATTGTGCCAACAGCACTCTATGGGGCAGAAACATGGAACATAAGAGAAGAAGAGAGAAGGAGTTTGAATGTGTTCGAGATGTGGTGTCTGAGAAGTATGATGGGGGTTACTAGGCTAGATAGAGTGAGAACTGGGGTGGAAAAGGAGCTGGGAGATAGGGTTGATGAAAGAATATTAGGATGGTTTGGACACATGGAAAGAATGAGTGAAGAAAGACTAGTAAAAGAGGTGTGGAGGGCAGATGTGGAGGGAGTGAACATGAGGGGACGTCCTAGGATGGGGTGTGAAGGGGGCTTTGGGGAAGAAGGGAATGTCTATTGAGGAAGGACGGGAGAGGACAGAAGACGGGTGAATGGAGAGTGGTTGTCGATAGAGCCATCGTAAGACGATCTCATCGTAAGTCGATCCCCACTCTGTTCCGTGGTCACTGTACCTAGCCTACCTGTATATTAACCACCAGAGATACTGAATATAGCCTATTAAACATGTACAGTAGTTTATTTAATTATTTTTATCCTTTTTACCATATTCAAACACTATAATATGTATTTTCAGTACGGACTTAAATCTCGCGGGCAGCAGCCAATGCCAGCCGTACGACGTGACGTAATAATACTCGCATCATAAAATATAGTCACCGCTTATATCGATCGTTCTCTCTTTCACCCGCGAATTTTGAAAACCACAGAGAATGAATCATTTGAGAGAATGTAAAAACACAGGGGCGACTACAATAAATATAATCAAGACGCCGATATGGCAGCGTCGCGAATCCACTTGCTCCTCATGACGCCTACGTGTGCGGCACCGTATGGAAGGGGTTAAATTATCATATCGTCGTCGTCGTCGTCATCGTAAAGTCGAACAATCGTAAGTCGCGGCCATCGTAAGTCGACGTTTACCTGTATATGGATGATGTTGTGATGCATGAGGTGGAATGGATGGGGGGTGAGGTAGTATGTGTGAGCAAATTTTGACACAGCCCGAAGGGATTTCTCCCCGTCCTCTCCTTTTATGCAATGGGGGGATGGAGAAGGGGGGTCGCCGATTTAATGAAGCGGCCTTGCTGTGGATGTGCTGTGTCTTGCGACACTGCTTTCTAACCCAGGGCAGTGGACAAGGTGCAGGGATGACCCATCATCCGGGAGGTGCTCAGATAGGAGGGAGGGTGGAGGGGTGTGGAGTGTATTCAGGGATGGAATGGGTGGAAATGATTTTTTGCCTTTCCCTTTTTGGCTACCTCCCTTGTAAGGGGGAAAAAGCCTTGGTATATGTATGTATGTATATATATATATATATATATATATATATATATATATATATATACAGACGCTCCTCTACTTACGTTAATTCGTTTTACGTTTTTTCGATTTTACGTTTGAACTGACGGTAAAAAAAAAATTGTAATTTTTTTTTTTTTTTTTTTGAGTGAATTTTTTAGTTTACCACGCTCTCCGTAGTTCAAACGATACTTGCGCATGACGCTGCGTCCATTGTTTACATTGCGCAGACGACAAACTGAAAATGCCTTGCCTCCTCCTCCTCCACCATCTCAATTTATGGTGCTTGAATTTAATCTATTTGAAATTAATGTTATTATTTTATAATGTTATGTGTTTGATTAATGATTTAGGGGTGTTTTATAGGATACGGTAATAGAATTTACCGATGTATAGTACAGTAACAACTTACGTTCATTTTCAACTTAAGTTCGGCCGTTTGGAACGTAACTAAAACGTAAGTTGAGGAGCGTCTGTATATATATAAATATACTGTATACATAAATATATATATATATTAAATGCTTAAGTATACAGCCTACTAACACTACTACAACTACTACTACCACAACTGCTACCACAACTACGGTTATCACTACTACTACTACTACTACTCTACTTCAAGTATGAGTCGGTTACTTAGAAACAGACCAGCATGAAAACGACACAAATTGCAATCCAGTCTTCCTTTCATGAGGAACCTAAAGGATGCCCCAAGGGCTGTTGATGGCTACGGTGGGAGATTTTCCAGTCATTGAAAGTTGAGGCAACATTTATTATAGCAGACATTTCATCCTACAATTCACACATTGGCAGGTGATAGAAACAAGTTGAACATGAGATTTGTGGCAATGATACTTAGTGGGAAGTTAATTTCTGTATGTATATACTCATACTTCTTGATTTGAAGACTACAGTTTAACCTCTTCCATATGATGATGTCTATGTAGGCGTCATGAGGTGATGGGTATATGAGGATGCCAGTGATTATATTTTTGTAGTTGCAGCTGAGCGAATTGGCTTGATCATGTTTCCTGTGTTTATTACTACTCATTGAAAGAGATTGAGTAATACAGCAATGACTATATTTTATAACATGGTTATTGTGATGCATCAATCATTGTACCTCAGGCATCCAATGCTGTATGTGAGAATTTGACTCATATTGAAGAGGTTAAGCTTGTATGCATGATTCATCATCATCAGAAGTAATACTGCTCATGTTTGACAACAAGAATAAAGTACACATATGGAAAAATCTAATAGAAAAAAAATTGTTAGCATCTTTTGGTGTTCTGTGGCTCATGACATGGAAGATCCACATGCAAGTGGAAATTAGATGTCATCAAAGAAGAATGCTGGTCAGTTTTTACCCATAATTCTTCCTTTGTTCCTCTTCATTAAATTTTTACTTTACCACCTTTTCCACTAACATCCTTTATCCACTTCAGTACGATGATGCCTACATAGGCATCATAAGGCGCGAGTGGGTACGTGAGGATGCCGGTGTTGGTGTCGTGATTATATATTTATTTTTGTAGTTGGACATGAGTTACCCCCAGATTCTGTGTTTATTATTATTCAAGGTAAAAGAGAAGGAGTAATACAACAGTGACTTTATATTTTATATTGTGGGTAGTGTGATGAATCGTATATATGGCAGCTGATGCTGTGCACGAGAATTTGACTTGTACTGAAGTAGTTAAATGGGTTAGGAAACAATTCCCCTACCCATTCCTTTGTTTTTAGTTTTGAGGATACAGCAGATAGATTCCAAAATGATAGTTGGGCTGGTAAACCCCCTTATAAGATTACTATAAATTGGATTAAGAGGATGTGTATAATGCATTGCATTTGAAATGTTTTAGGTAATTTTAGATTGTTTGGTTGGTAGCTATACTAAAAGACAGAGCTCCTTAGATTCTTACATAACCTTTCACCTTTCCCAACAGGTGACACCTGAGCGACCTTTGCGAACAGAGGTTGAGCGTGAAAAGCGAGCTTCCCGCCCAACTTCTTCCAATCTTAGCACAGCTTCCACACCTTGTGCATCCACAGGGTCAAGGGAAAGCCTATGTAAGTAGATAAATGATTATTTTTTCAGCATTTGATTTGGAACACAAGCTCATTGGAGTGTGCAATGTTACAAAATATGATAATGATGATTCAGTTAAATGTTGCAAACTCCACTTTTCCAACCCCTCTCCACATTACATCTTCTAACTCTAAGTCTTTCTTTTAATTTTATTCTGCCCCTACAGCATGGCCTTCAAGTACTATGAGCACCACCACACCTACAGGGTCTTTGGATGATGTACGGCCACCCTTGCCTGCAAAGACGCGGGACAAAGATACTGATTCACTTATCTCTAATCTTACTCTTAACACCTGCATGCCACTTGGAGGGGTAAGTATCTATCATTTGTTACCTTAAGTTTTTCAGACAAGAGAATTGAGCTCCATAGTTGCCAACAGTGCCTCTTGGTCCTTCTGGGAAGAAATACTAGACTGTTGTCAGTGATGTATTTACCATAATCATAATATTACAAAATAGTAAACTTGCACCCCCACATTCTCCAGGCCTTCTCACAGGTCCCATAGGAAGAACTTTTGAACCATTGTCTGTGTTGTATTTATGTATGGAAGGCAGATGTGGAGGGAGTGAACATGAGGGGACATCCTAGGATGAGGTGGATGGATGGGGTGAAGGGGGCTTTGGGGAAGAGGGGAATGTCTGTTGAGGAAGGACGGGAGAGGACAGAAGACAGGGATGAACGGAGAATGGTTGTATATGGATGATGTTGTGATTGCATGAGGTGGAATGGGCAGGGGGATGGGGGGTGAGGTAGTATGTGTGAGTAAAATTTGATGCAGCCCGAAGGGATTTCTCCCTGTCTTCTCCTTTTATGCAATGGGGGGATGGAGAGGGGGGGTTGCCGATTTAATGAAGCGGCCTTGCTGTGGATGTGCTGTGTCTTGCGACACTGCTTCTGACCCAGGGCAGTGGACAAGGTGGGATGACCCGTCATCCAGGAGGTGCTAAGATAAGAGGGAGGGTGGAGGGGTGTGGAGTGTATTCAGGGATGGAATGGGTGGAAATGATTTTATGCCTTTTCCTTTTTGGCTACCTCCCTTGTAAGGGGGAAAAAGCCTTGGTATATGTATGTATGTATTTTGCGGGAGAAGAGCTATGCTCGTAGTGACCCGCAGTTGTATCTTTCCACATCCAGTTCTTTCATAAAATCATGTATAGTTTTAGCACTCACTGTTTTTTTTCTCTCAGTTTGTTCCATGTATCTATTACTCTGTGTGGAAAGCTGTTCTTTTTCAGATCTCTTCTGTAACTGTCCTTCTTAACCCATTCAACTCCGATGACAAGATGTCTTGTCATTTGGTCAAATAAAACAAAAAATCATAATAAAACAACAAAATGTTTGATGAAACACCAGAAAAATATGACGTCAGTCCTCGCTTCGCTGCGAGCGAAGCGAGGATTGACGTCATATTTTTCTGGTGTTTCATCAAACATTTTGGTGTTTTATGATTTTTTTTTTATTTTACCAAATGACAAGACATCTTGTCATCGGAGTTGAATGGGTTAAGATTCTTCTTGTGTCCTCTTGTATTTCTTCTGTCCCATTTAAGTAGGTTATCCCTATCAAGGATTTCCATCCCTTTCATATTTCTGTAGATGGTTATCAAATCGCCTCTTTCTCTTCTTTGTTCCAGAGTTGATAAGTTTAGTTTGTCCAATCTTTGTTTGTATGTCAACTTGCTAAGTGTTGGTGCCATCTTTGTCATTGCTCTTTGAATTCTTTCTAGTTTCTTTATGTTTTTTTTTGTGCTAGGTGTCCATAGTGATGCTGCATATTCTAATTTTGGTCTTACCAGTGTAACTAGTATCCTCTTTACCATTTCCTCATCCATGTAGTCAAAGGCCACTTTCATTGATCTTATTAAATTGTAAGTTTCTCCAACTATTTTGTTTACATGTTTGTCTGGTGTCATGTCGTTTGAGATAATTACTCCTAGGTCTCTTTCTGAGTTTACTTTTGTAACTTCCTTTGTACCAATTTTGTATTGACCGGATATTCTATTTTCCAAATTCCATTATACTACATATCTTTATGTTGAAATTCACTTCGTTTTTTATACTCCATTTCCAGACTTTGTCCAGGTCTTCTTGGGAAGATTTACAATCTTCCTCTGTACTTATTCTCTTCAATAGTTGTGCATCATTTGCAAAGAAGTTTATATAACATTCAATTCCTTCATCCATGTCATTTATATAAACAGCAAACATTATCAGAGCCAATACGGAGCCTTGGGGGACTCCACTTATCATATTTACCCAATTTGAGTTCTTTTCTCTAAGTACTAATCTCATTTTTCTTCCATTCCAGAAGTCTTTCATCAATTTAAATAATTTTCCCTGTATTCCACCTATACTATTGTTTCAATTTTTCTTAGTAGCTTTTTGTGTGGTACTTTGTCAAAAGCCTTTTGTAAGTCCAGGAAGGGACAGTCTGCCCAACCATCTCTTTCATGTATTATTTCTACCAATTTTGAATAAAAGCATATTAAGTTTGTAGTACGTGATCTTCCACTTCTAAATCCAAATTGGTTGGGGTTTAGTTTTTTGTTCTCTTCCAAGTGTGTAGTCCATTTATTTTTTATAACTCTTTTGCATATTTTTGCAATTGTGCTTGTAAGGGATACTGGTCTATAGTTTGTTGGATTTTCTTTATCTCCTCCCTTATATATTGGTACATTATTTTCATTTTTCCAATCTTGTGGTACTTTTCCTTCTTTGAGTGAGAACTGGGGAAGAGGGGAATGTCTGTTGAGGAAGGACGGGAGAGGACAGAAGACAGGGATGAGTGGAGAGTGGTTGTGTATTTACTTAGTTGTGATGCATGAAGTGGAATGGGTGGGGGATAGGTGAGGTAGTATGTGTGATAAAAATTCGACACAGCCCGAAGGGATTTCTCCCCCATCTTCTTTTTTGCATGGGGGGGATGGAGAGGGGGGGTCACCGATTTGATGAATTGGCCTTGCTGTGGATGTGATGTGTCTTGTGACACTGCTTCTGACCCAGGGCTGGAGAAGATGCAGAGATGACCCATCATCTAGGTGCCAAGATAGGAGGGAGTTAATTGGGGATGGAATGGGTGGGAATGGAATTTATGCCTTTGTTTTTTGGCTACCTCCCTTGTAAGGGGGAAAAAGCCTTTGGTGTATGTATGTATGTATGTATGAGTGAGAAGTCAATTATCGTGTATTTTATCTGTGATTTCATCTATCCATTCTTTTAATATCCAGTTTGCTATTCTGTCTGGCCCATGTGACTTTCTGATATCAAGTTTCTTTATTTGGTCCTTTATTTTGAAAGTAATAAAAATATGTTTTGGAAAGGAATTAAGTGAGGAAGAGGAGGCAATTCAAGTAGAGAAAAGGTAAAAGGTGCAGATGGAGAGATGATAATGGAAGAGAAGGCAGTAAGAGGAAGATGGTCAGAGTATTTTAGGGAGTTCCTGGATGTAAAGGAGGATAGGGAGGGAAAGATAGTTGCAGTGGGAAGTGCTAAAAACATGACTGTGATGAGTGAGGAAAATGGAGGAGAAATAAGGAAGGATGAAGTGAAGACAGTTGTTAAGATGATGAGAGTGGGTAAGGCACCTGGTCTGGATGGATGCCATGCAGAATGTCTAAAAAAGGGAGGTACAGTGATGGTGGACTGGCTGGTGAGGTTTGTTGGAGAGAGGGTAGAGTGCTGGAGGACTGGAGGAGTGTTTGTATAGTTCCACTCTACAAGGGAAAAGTATGTGAGTGTAGTAGTTTCAGAGGGATTAGCTTGTTAAGTGTAGTTGGGAATGCTTATGGAAGGATCTTGATTGAGAGGATTAGGAGAGGAACAGAGGGAGTAATTGGTGAGGAACAGTGTAGATTTAGGACAGGTAGAGGTTGTGAAGACCAGATTTTTGTGGTAAAACAGATATGTGAGAAAGCTATAGGAAAAGGTAAGGATTTTTTGGGGGGTTTTATGGATCTGGAAAAGGCTTATGACAGGGTAGACAGGAAGGCATTGCAGATATACAGGGTAGGAGGAAAGGTTTTAGGAGCTGTCAGGAGTTTTTATGAGAGTAGTAGAGCATGTGTCAGGATTAGAAATGGAGAGAGTGAGTGGTTTGAGGTAAAGGTTGGACTTTGTCAGGGATGTGTTATGTCGCCCTGGCTGTTCAACTTGTACATGGATGGGGTGGTGCAAGAGATAAATGCAAGGGTGGTGGGTCAGGGATTGGAGATGGTTAAAGAAAATGGAGAAAAGTGGGAGGTGAGCCAGCTGTTGTTTGCAGATGACACTGCGTCTGTAGCAGGATCAGAGGAGGGATTGAGGAAGTTAGTGACAGAGTTTGGGAGAGTGTGTGAAAGAAGAAAGTTGAAGATAAATGTGGGTAAAAGTAAGGTGATGAGATGTACAAGGGGTGAAAGTGGCAGCAGACTGGAAGTGAGCATTAAGGGAGAGCGACTGGAGGAAGTGGATAGTTTTAGATACTTGGGTGCAAGTGTAGCAGGAAAGGAAGGAGTGGAGGTGGAGGTAGAATGTAGATTGAGAGAATTAAGTAAATGCCTTGGTGGATTAAAAAGTGTAATGAGAAATAGACATTTGGGATGGGTGCTAAGAGGAGATTGTATGAAGGAGTGATTGTGCCAACAGCACTGTATGGGGCAGAAACATGGAACATAAGAGAGGAAGAGAGAAGGAGTTTGAATGTGTATGAGATGAGGTGTCTGAGAAGTATGATAGGGGTTACTAGGCTGGATAGAGTGCGAAATGAGGTGAGGAGGAGAACGGGGGTGGTAAGGGAGTTAGGAGATAGGGTGGATGAAAGAGTATTGGGATGGTTTAGACACATGGAAAGAATGAGTGAAGAAAGACTAGTAAAAGAGGTATGGAAGGGAGATGTGGAGGGAGTGAACATGAAGGGGCGACCTAGGATGAGATGGATGAAAGGGGGTGAAAGGGGCTTTGGGGAAGAGGGGAGTCTGTTGAGGAAGGATGGGAGAGGACAGAAGACAGGACAGGGGTGAATGGAAAATGGTTGTATATGGATGATGTGATGAATGAGGTGGAATGTATGGGGGGTTAGGTAGTATGTATGAGAAAAATTTGATGCAGCCCAAAGGGATTTCTCCCCGTCTTCTCCTTTTCTGCATGAGGGGACGGAGATTGGGGGTCACTGGTTTAACGAAGCGGCCCTGCTGTGGATGTGCTGTGTTTTGAGTCACTGCTTCTGACCCAGGGCAGTGGACAAGAGGCAGGGATGACCCGTCATCCAGGAGGTGCCAAGAGTGGAGGGGAGTGGAGTGTAATAGGGATGGAATGGGTGGGAATGGTTTTTATGCCTTTGTTTTTTGGCAACCTCCCTTATAAGGGGGGAAAGCCTTTGGTATACATATTTCTTTCTGTGTCACCATTACTTCTTTCATTTTGCGGGATCTTTCTTGGTGTCCATCATCCCACATTTGTGAGCTTTCAACTGTAAATACAGACTTAAAGTGTCTGGTCATTACTTCAGCCATTTCTATATCTTCTATGTATTCTTTATTTCCTTCATGCAGTTTCACTATTTCATGTTTGTCTTTTAGTTTATTGTTTACATGTCTGTAAAATAGTTTAGGTTGGTCTTTGTATTTGTCTGTTATATCTTTTTCATAGTTTCTTTTTTCCTCTCTGTGTATGTCTACATATTCATTTCTCAGTTTCATGTATGTTTGCCATTTAGTCACTTTTTTTTTTTGTCTCTTTTCCAAGCTGTCTCTACTGTCTTGTCTCTTCTATCTGTGTCACCACATCACAGCCAGAAAAATGACTGTGATGGGAGAGGAAAATGACAGGTCTATAGGGAAAGATGAGATACAAAAATCATTGAAAGTGATGAAGGTTTGGGTTAAATGGGTGTCACATGGAATGTCTTATTAACCCCTTCCATACGGTGCCGCACACATAGGCGTCATGGGGAGCGAGTGTATTAGCGAGGCTGCCATATCGGCGTCTTGATTATATTTATTGTAGTCACCCCTCCATAATGACATTCTTTCTAATTCTTTTGTAATCGCATTTTCTATGGTTATCAAAATTCACGGGTGAAGAGAGAACGATCGATATAAGCGGTGACTATATTTTATGATGCGAGTATTATTACGACACGTCGTACGGCTGGCATTGGCTGCTGCCACCGAGATCTAAGTCCATGATGCCTACGTGTGCGGCACCGTATGGAAGGGGTTAAGGGAGCAGTTATTGTGGATTGACTAGTGAGATTGTTTAATGTGTGCCAGAGGAAGGGAAGTGTGCCAAAGGACTGGAGGAGTGGATATATAGTTCCACTATGCAAAGAAAAAGACAAATATGAATGTAGTAGATTTAGTGAGATCAGTCTATTCAGTATATTTGATGAGGCATGTGGGAGGGAAACAGAGGAAGTATATATATACATATACCAGTGGATTTTTCCCCCTTACAAGGAAGGTAGCCAAAGACAAAGGTGTAAATCCACTCCCACCCATTTCATCCCTACATCACTCCTATTCACCAGCCCTCCCTCCTTCTTTTCTTGGCTCCTGGATGACAGTTCATTCCTGCATTTTGCCCACTGCCCTGGGTCAGAAGCAATGTAGCAAGATATAGCACATCCACAACAAGACTGCTTCATTTAATCAGCAAACCCCCCTTTCTGTCCCCTCATGCAGAAAAAGAGAGGACGGGCAGAAATCCCTTTAGGCTGCATCAAAATATCATTCACACATACTCCCTCACCTCCCATCCCCCACCCACTCCCATGCATCAAAGCATCATCCATACATAACCATTCACCAATCACCCCTATCTTCTGTCTTCTCCCGTTCTTCCTCAACAGACATTCCTCTCTTTCCCAATGCCACTTTTACCCCATCCATCCATCTTATCCTTGGTCACCCCTCATGTTCACTAACTCCACCTCTGCCTTGCACACCTCTTTTACCAATCTTTCCTCACTCATTCTTTGTACATGTCCAAACTATCCCAATACTCTTTCATCAACCCTAATTTCCAACTCTTTTCACCCCCACTCTCCTTGTTTCTCACTGTATCCAGCTTAGTAACCCCTACCATACTTCTCAGACATCTCATCACAAACACCCGGAATAAATTAGATAAGGAAACAGTGTGTGCAAACACTATTCAAGAATTTAAGAATAAACTTGATGCTGAAAGATACAAAGACGGGTCACCACGAACATAGCTCCCTTCCCATATAATACAACTAGGTAAATACATATAAACCTTTCCTCTCTTATGTTCCATGTTTCTGCCCCCATAAAGTGCTGTTGACACAATCACCCCTTCATACTTTCTCTTCTTAGCATTTCCCAAATATCTGTTTTTCATTACACTTTTTAAACCCCCAAAGCATTTACTTGCTTCTCTCAATCTACATCCTACCTCCACCTCCACTTCCTTCCTTTACACACCTTCCCAAACTCTGTCACTAACTTTGTTAATCCCTCCTCTGATCTTGCCACAAGTGCAATGTCATCAGCAAACAGCTGGCTTATTTTCCACTTTTCTCCAATTTCTTTAACCATCTCCAATCCCTGGCCCATTATCCTTGCATTTACTTCTCACACCACCCCATCCATGTATAAATTGAACAGCCAGGGAGACAACATCCCTGGAAAATGCCCACCTTAACCTCAAACCACTCACTCTCCATTTCCAAATCTAATACAGGCTCTACTACTCTCATAAAAACTCTTGACTGCTCTTAACAGCTTTCCTCCTATCCCATATATCTGCAGTATCTCCCACAGGGCCTTCCTATCTATGTTGTCATAAGCCATTTCCAAATCCATAAAGGCCCAAAAAACATCCTTAATTTTTTCTAAAACTTTCTCACATCTGCCTTACCACAATACCTTGTCCTAAACCCACACTGTTCTTCAATTATTCCCTCTGTTTCTCTCCCAATTCTCTCAAAACTCTCCCATAAGCCTACCCAGCTACATTCAACAAACTGATCCCTCCGAAACTACTACACTCACACTTGTCTCCTTTTCCCTTGTAAAGCAGAACTATAAAGGTACTCCTCCAGCACTCTACCCTCTTTTAGACAAACATTAAACAACCTCACCAGCCAGTCCATTATCACTGTGCCTCCTTTAGATACCCCCAATGATACTCATATAACCCAAGTGCTTAAGTGCTCTCATCACTTTAACTGCTTTTACCTCATCTTTCATTATTTCTCTATTTTCCTCAATCATCACTGTCATTTTCTTAGCACTTCCCACTGCAACTACTTTTCCCTCCCTATCCTCCTTTACATTTAGCAATTCCCTAAAATACTCTGCCCATCTTCCTCTTATTGCTGTCTCTTCCATTATCATCTCTCTATCTGCACCTTTTACCTTTTCTTCTCTATTTGATTTGCCTCACCTTCCTCTCTTAATTTCCTTCCAAAACATCTTTTTATTACTTTTAAAGTTGTCATACTCTTACCCCATTTCACATCTCTCCCTTTTGCCTCCTTTATCCTATGCTTTACTTCTCTTATCTTTGTACCTCTCATATGATTCTCTTGTCCTATTTTGTAAACAGTCTGTGAATGATCATCATCTCTTCTATAACCTTCTTTGCTTCATCATCCCACCACTTGCTACCTTTCTATTTCCTTCTCTCCTCCTTGTTCCACACACCATCTTTGCACACCTTGTAACTCCCTTCTTGAAACATCCCCAATTCCTCCTACACTCTATCCTTCAATCTCTCCCAATCTTCTCTCAGCCTCTTATACTTCTCATTTAAGCAGTACCTCCCTACCTTGTGTCCTTTTCCTCTTTCTCCTTCTATCCTCCATTCTCAACTTACTTTCTACCAAAAAATTATCTGATATTCCCCCACTCTCTCCCCTTAGAGCATGTAGATCCAAAACTCTTCCTACTCTTCTCCTGGTTACCACTATATTGCCCATTAATGATCTATCTACCACCCTCTCCCATGTGTACTTATGCTTGACTTTCTTCCTAAACACTATTTGCTATCCAACTCTCTAGACACATCACATCATCTCTCCACTATGATTTTTTCCTTGAACTCCACACTTCCCAACCACTCTGTCTATTGGTTTGTTTCCTACCCTGTATCACTATATTGACATTTCTCTTTAAACCTTCTGTGCACTTATTAAAATCTATCCAATAAGCCTCCTTTTCCTCTATAATTTGTTTCTTTCATTAAATGATCTTTAGGTTGTAACAAATAGTATGTGAACCTTGTGTAAGAATTATCTTGTAAGTTTATTCTGTTTTCAGGTACTTAGTGACTACCCTGCTGAACCGCCTGAGAAACCACCACTACCAGACAGAAACCACAATCATAAAGAAGCTTGATTGATAGCAACATTAATAGGTAGTTTCATTTTGTGTAAAAATGTACTGTTGTGGTCAGTAATATTGGTCCTGGTTAGAGGCTAACCAGAATGCACAGCTAGATAGACTGGTGCTTAAGATGGATTAGTAAAGCTCTATCCAGACTCAGTGCTTCAACTGGCTCTTCCATATGTATGCACATGTCCTATATAGTTACATGGCCAAATTAGACCCAGATGCATGAATAAAATCTATTGATTGAAAATATATATTGCATCCAAAGGGTTGACAACTAAACATGCTTTGGATAAGAAGACAAATTGTTTTCTCAATAGTAGCCAGTAGGATTGGCCTACAGAGGAACTTGCAGTAGGAAAGTACTCTGTAACGTGTGTTTACAGAAGAAGGGGAAAGTGAGGGAGGAGCAGGTGATATGTAGGAGTTAGAAGAAAAGTGAGCTTCAAAAGCGAGGAAAGTGTGGTATGCTAGGGAAATAAGATAATACTGGAATTTTTTGTGATACATCATGATAGAATAAAAGAAAGGTTGTAGTAGCCTACAGGTACAAGAATAGGGCCCAGGACTTAAGGAGGGAGGCACTACAGGTGATATTAAAGAAAATTTGAAGAAATGAGAGGTGACATACCATCATCAACAGGTTAAAAGACAGATGAAGCAAAAACCTTCCTATTCTTTCATAATATGAAAATAGTATACTAAAGTTTATATTGTAAAGACAACTCCCCTCCAAGAGAATTAGCTATGTGTGTATATAGTGCTTGACAAAAGTATTGTCGGCCTGGGGTGAAGCGGACTCTTTTGTTGAATCTGGAGAGACCCATAGGAGTGGCATGGTTTTGTGCCAAAAATTCTGTCCACCTACAGCAAAGGGGGAAGGGGCAGAGCTTATCAGTGAGCCAAGAATGAATCATGTCAGTCATTGTCTTGTTGGTGAGGAGGGAAGTTATATGCTGCATCCCCCCATTGAGGGACCCTCTTGAACCTGACCACAACATCTGAGCCACCCCATCTTACTAATATGAGCAACCATAACCCAGATAGTTGCCCTCAAGAAATCTGGCCGGCAAATGAAGGAAATTGCCTCTGCTAAGGGTCAGAAGAGGCTTCTTCACCGGGCACTGGCTTGTGTACCCTAAGTCAGTAATATATTCTATGGTTAATGGTTCTCACTGAACGCACTTCGAAGAGTTTTGAGTTCTTTTCCTTCATTTGTCTGGCTGTCATATATGGATTAGACTAGTTCATATTTCACAATATTTTTAGACTGATCCCCAATCTTTTTAGGCACCCCAGACCTCTGCTAAATGGAATTCTGGTTGCCTCCCTTACAGGTAAATCTGGCAACCTAGTGGCAGATGATACAAGTACACATGCCAACATGTCTGGCAATTCCCTTTGTTTGCTGTCTAGTTTTATTGAGGGCTTCTATCTGGGCTATGTTTTCTGCACTCAAATGCTTAATATTACTCATATTGGTAATACAGGGTGGCTCAGAAGATATCATGGTTGGGTTTGAGAGGGGAACCTAGATGGAGGGGTCACAGCATACAATCTCTCTCCTCACCAACAAGACAATGACTGATGTGACTAATTCTTGGCTCACTGATAAGCTTCCCCCTTTCCTGTAGGTGAACAGAATTTTTGGCAGGAAACCATATCACACCTATAGCTCTGTTCAGATTTGACCAAAGTACTGTCCGCCTCATCCCAGGTGGACAGTACTTTTTTGTGTGTGGATTGAGGTGAAGATGGATCTGCATCAGGGTTGTGTGATGTCACCATGGTTATTCAACATATATATGCATGGGATGTAAAAGGAGATGAACATGAAAGAGGCAGAGGTTTGTAGTTAATGAGTGAAAGTGGAGGGAAGTAGGAGGTGAGCCAAATTTATAGATTAAATTCTACTTGTAACTGATTCTGAGGGCAGGTTGAAGTGGTTGGTGACTGAATTTAAAAGAATGTGATAGGAGAAAGTTGAAAGTAAATGTGGGAAAAATCAAAGTGATGGGGTGGACAAGGAGTGATGATGATGCCAGATTGGATGCAAGTTTGAAAGGCAAGAAACTGGAGGAAGTAGAATTTTAGGTATTTGGGGTTCCATGTGGTAGTGAATGGAAGAGTGGATATGGAGGTAATAATAGAGTAAAAGAGGTAAGTAAATGTTGGGGTGGAAAAGAAAGAGTGATGGTTACCCATGGCATTGTATGGAGTAGGGATTTAAGTTGAAGGGAGGCAGAAAGGAAGAATCTGAACATGTGCAAGATGAAGTGTTTCAGAAGTATAGTAGATGATGCTAACATGGATAGAGTAAGAAATGTGGAGGTGGGGAGGGAGAGGAAGTTGACAGATAGTGTTGATCAAAGAAAAACTAGCAAAAATGTATGGAAAGCAGAAGTGGGTGGAGTGAACTTGAGAGGAAGACAAAGAATGAAGTGGATGAACTGAGTGATGCAAGTAAGAAAGAACGTTAAAATATAGGAGTGAATGGAGAGTTTGTGAATTGGTAAAGGAATTATGCTGTCCCAAAGGAATACATTTCTTGTCTACTTCATAAATTTGTTGAAGTTGATGAGGGGGTGGGGGGCAGGGAGTTGCTGTACGGTGAAATGGTGGGTATAAACAAACTTATGCTGTTGCGCTCTGCTGTAGAGGTGCTGTGTCTTGTTGCATTGGCTTTCACTAAAACAGTGTAGCGTAGGACAAGGATGGCCCTTTGTCCATGAGGTGTTAAGATAGAAGGGGTATAGATAAGTGTGTGCTTTGATATGGCCACCTATCTTGCAAGAAGGAAAAGGCCCTTTATTGTGTGTATAATATATGTATATATATGTATGTGTATATATATATACATTGTGATCACTCAGCATTTCTGCTTCCACTAGAAAAGAGCTCTCGTAAGTCTAATAAATGACTAGTCATTGTAGAGTGGTATTTTGGTTATGCATGTATCCTGTTGCAGATATATGCAAATCAGAATATAAACAAATATTTATTATTAGTTGCCTTTATTTTTTATTATTAGTTTTTTCTTTACTACTATTGTCATTATAAACATTATTTTCATTATAATTACTATTACCTCTTTCATTTAGAATTCTTTAAATGGTTATTAATTTTACTATTTTGTGTCAATAAAATTATATTTTACAGAAAAAAAAAATGAAAGGTGGATATGTGAATGCTAGATGTATCTAACTGGCTGTCATATACACATTGAGTGCTAATTAGTTAAGGTATAGTTAAAAGGAGATGCAGTATGAAATTGCACAATTTTTTTTACATGGGACCAGTTTTTATATTAGTTTAGTCATTTAGTAAGAATAAGGTCTACAGGGAAGACATATACTTCATTGGATTGAATCTGGTTATAAGTGTCTTCATTAAAGCTCAAATTTATTATTAAAGAGGTTGCAATAATATTTGGTAATGATGTCTGCAAAGGTAAAATGTTTTGTAGTTAAAACAAAAGTTATAAAAACACTAAGGAAACACAGTTAGGTGTAAGATAATGTAAAAATTGTTGGGATAAGCAAAGTCAGGTTGCTAGGTTAAAAGGTTGAAAGAAATTGAACAAATATAGAACCAGACTGGGGATGTAGTCTAGGTGGATATTGCCTTACATATTTTGTATTTTGTCAAGGTGAAGGTGATAAAACTATTTTTATGTAGTTATTATATACTGTTCTACATTTGTATTGTACTAAAGTACTTCCATATGATAAATTTCCTTTATTCTATGTATCTTTTATACATTTTCTGTATTTTTATATTATTTATATTTTTTGTTTCTCAAGTGCAGGCCTTCTGTGGTGTATCCAGGCTTTTTTATGTGCTTAAAGTAATTGTCACACATCCTTTAGCTTGAGAAGGCTGCACTGTATTTTGTGACCTGTCCTTTAATTTTATATTAACTTGGCACAACCAAAGGGGCCATAGAGTAGCAAGTCATGGATAAGGGTCCTGCACAGATGTGATTACCTCACACTGGAGCTGGATGCAAAGTATTGTGCCATATCTGTTGTGTCAAATGTACAAGGATCAAGACTATTTTTGTATGGTGCTGTACTACCAAAGGACAAGTTGTCTTCTGTCGAATTTGTGTTGGGAGTTGACTCAACAAATATTTGAATCCTGTGCAAATTTTGATCCAGTTGCCATATTTCACAGTTCCAGTCACAAAGTTTTTACCTTACTTGTGCATTAATTTATGACTGAAGATTTAATTCATGTAGTGTCTGTGGTGCAAGATGTAATACAGCATTAATTAACTTTTGTTGAAAATGAAGTATTGTTTAATCATATACCAATTTAGGTGGACATTTGAAAAACAAAAAACAGTATTGTGCATTGCTGTGGAAATGTTCAAAGATACTTCTGTGTTCAAAATTTAAGTGCAGTTAGTATTCAATCACCAGTTGTTCATTTACACCATAAGAAACTTACAGCTTACATGATTAGCTGAACAAGTAAACTTACACTTTAGGGTTGATCTAGTCACTCCATAGGAATGTAAAAAGACTCCATGATAAAGTTGTGTGTTGGACAACAGATTAAGCATGCATGGGAAGTTTGTAAAGAAAAATTAAACCAGTTTTCATCAGTCCCTGTGTCATTTAAAACATATGCAGACACAGTCTGAGTATTTTGCTTGCATTCTAAGATTGTAATGATAATTAATTTTGAAAGTAAGCACTATGTCATCAAAAGTATTTGACAGGGATTGTTGGATGAAACAGGTATGGTGCACTTATGCTGTAGTATATCCAGAGTTTGTATAGTGTTATATCATCTTTGATTCTGGTATGAAATGCCTTTTATGCCTTTACATAAGGTACACCATACATACAGGTTTATTAGTATAGTGGGTCTTTTTGTTGTTGTTCTACCAAATATATTGACATTATTTAAGTTGCATATACTAATATTATGTTGAGGTTACCTAGGCTCATAGCCTCTAGGTTTGAGCATTGGAACTGGTCATTATACTTGCGTTTTAATTATAATTTTTCAAATTTTCTTCAATAAAAAGTTTTTTATATCTTCCTATTTCAAGTAGGAGTGATATGTAATATAATCAAGTTGCTGCCTGTCAGAATAAAAAAGGATCTGAAGCATCACCTAATGTTCAGACTTATTAGAATCATTTAGATTTTCAAGCAAGGGATGATAATATTGCCATTAGTTTCCTTCTTTTCACACTTCCTTGAAGCCATAATACTTTTGCTTGCCCATATTTGTACCTCACTGTATTGTTTTAAGGTTGACCACAAGCATTGTAAACCATTAAATATTACTTAAGAATAACAGATATTACTTAACCTCATTAAATATTACTTAAATATAACAAATATTATTTAACCTTTTGGGATACTTACTGACCAAGTAAGCCATTACTTGGAGCAACAGTCAGAATGGAGGCAGTTTGAGTCCTGCCTGACAGCAAGCAGGTTTGTAGCAGAGGGATTTACTTTAAATACCCTACATCAATAAGTCATCCTAGCCCTCTGAGCAAGGGTTTGTGGTGACGATACAATGGCAATCCTCACCCTCTCCCTTTTCCCTCATTGCTGGAAATGATTTCCACTGCTGATAATGAAGCTCAATGACAATGTGTTGTTCCCAGTTTCTCTTGCAAGAGACCCACAGTGCCCAGGTAACTAGCAACAGCCATTGGACTGGCCCATAAGTCACTCAAGGAAGAAACATTTGTGTTGTCTGGGTATGGCTAGGATCAGTACCAGATTTAGGTACTAGCTAAGTAAGCTACAACTTTGGGCCTTACAATGCAGGGGCCTCAGGAAAATTCCAGATTTTGCAAATTAATCATCTATTATTCTATTGACTAGATAGCTAAATTAGAGGTGTTTGACAGTTTGATGTCGGCTGGTTGGGCTAAGTTTGCTAGATTGGGTTAAGGTCATTCAAGGTTAGATTAGGTTAGGGCATGTTGTGTGACTAAGTTTGGGTGAGGTTAAGTTGGTTTAGGTTAGGTACAGATGGGTTGGGACAAGTTAGGTTTAGTTAGGATAGGTTAGGCTACATTATGTTAAGTTGGGTTAGATTGGATTGTTAGGGTTAGGATAGGTTTGGAATAGGTTAGTTTTTGCAGAGATATTTTGGGTTAGGTTCTGTTAGACTGGGTTAGGATAGATTAAGTTGGGTTATGTCAGATGAGGTTTGGTTTGGTAAGGTCTATTACATTAAGTTTGGTTAGATTAGTTTGGGATAGGTTTGATTAGGTTAGGCTAAGTTAGGTTAGATAAGGTCAGGTTAAACAAAGCTATGTTAGGTTGGGTTAGATTAGGTTGCTTTAGGCTTAGGTTGAGATAAATTATGTTTAGGTGAGATAAAGTTTGGTTATGTTGGATTAGGTTAGCTTGGACTACATTAGGTTGGGTTAAGTTAGGTTCATTTTGGCCAGTGGCTCTGATTGGGCCAATATCTCTCCCCCAGGTCAAGGGCCACGAGGCCTCCTGTAGATAACACTTTGGTCTTGTTTGGTTTGGTTAGGTTGGCTTAAGATGGGTTTGGTTAGCTTAGGTTCACATAGGCTAGTACGGGTTAGGCAGGGCTGAACCCATGGATACGCCCTTGAGTCCAGGCTCCTCACATGTACCTCAAAGTGCTCTGTGCATGGCTCTCCCTCTGAGGCAAGATTGGGCCAAATCGGCCGATCTGATATTTTTTAGTCGTGTCTCATTTTTGTCTGGGTGGTTCCCATGCATATACCCTTAGGTCCAGGTTCCTCACAAGAACCTCACATTGCTCTGTGCATGACTCCCTCAGGGGCAAGATTGGGCCATATCGGCTGACCTGATGATTTTGACAAAAAATGCTTGGTTACTCTTGTGAGATTTTTGGTGGGTCATTTTGTCCATTGGTTTGGTTAGGTTAGGTCAGTTTTGGTTAGGTTAGATATATGTTAGGTTTAAGTTGGTTTGGTTGAGTTGGGTTTGGTTAGGTTAGGTTGATTTGGGTTAGGATGGGTAAGTTTAGGTTAGGTTAAGACAGGCATATACATTAGTAATATAATATAAATTATATATATATATATTTAAAAGGGGGGGGATGAAAATGCTATGATGTAAAACCTGAAGTTACTTGTTCAACTGCATCCTTAAGTTCAAGCTGTGCTGCATAATGCAATGGGATTACATAAAAAATGTCAACTGCACCCAGCTGGGCTCATTCCAAAAGCTTGGAAACTATTTTGTTCAATCTTCTTCAACAAAACTCAGTTGTGAGGTCTGTGATACATACAGTTGTCAAAACAATACCCCATCATGCCATGTCACTTTTTGTTCTCTCCCTCCAGACTTTATATGTTCAGTTCCAGGTATTTTTTTTCCCTGGATATGGTCTCCATCAAGTAAAACATTTCAGTAGGGTCCATCACTCAGCTGAATAATTGGCTACATATAAACCAATATATGATTTGATTTAGTGTCATGAACTCATCCCTATCAGGAGGCTAAGATGGTGCCCCTTTATAGACAACTTTGTAGTATAGAATTGAATGAACCATCACCTTGACCTCCATTCCAAGTAGCAACACTAACCTGTTTGGCTATACTTATGCAAAAACCTTTTCCTCCTTATACAGTATGAGTGACTATCAAGAGTGTGCTAGTCCCACATTTGTTTAGTTGTCGGTTTAAATCTCATACTTTTCTCTGATTCCCAGCAGTGACTGTTACCTGCCCCCCAACAGTCCTATCTATATACCAAGGGCTTCTTCCCTTTTATAAGGGAGGTCACCAGTCCAGGCACCCACCATTCCACTCTCATCTAAAACTCTTGTTTTACTCTCATCTTAGTTCCACTTGGATGAAGGGTCATCCCTGTCTTTTGCCCACAGCCTGGGTTAGAAGCAATGCAGCAAGACACTGTACATCCACAGTAGGGCCATTGAAAAATCTTATTCTAGAAATGCCCAATAATGTACTTGTACTTAATTGGACCCTGGGTGTCTAAAAGATTATCTATATAGTTATGCCTCTGATTTGTATCATAATGATTGGTTGTTTAAGAGAGCTCTGACAGCTTGCAAGTAATAATGAAATTAAGTTTGATACATACATACATATACCAAAGGCATTTTTCCCCTTACAAGGGAGGTAGCCAAAAAAACAAAGGCATAAAAACCACTCCCACTTTCCTCCACCCTCTTCACTCCTTAACTTGGCA
Organism: Oratosquilla oratoria; assembly: GCF_046742065.1. Classification (NCBI taxonomy): domain Eukaryota; kingdom Metazoa; phylum Arthropoda; class Malacostraca; order Stomatopoda; family Squillidae; genus Oratosquilla; species Oratosquilla oratoria. The sequence continues at coordinate 34,512,652 of NC_134782.1, forward strand.
CCTCCTGGATGACGGGTCATCCCTGCATTTTGTCCAGTACCCTGGGTTACAGGTAATGTTGCAAGACACCACACATCCACAGCAAGGCTGGTTCATTAAATCAGTAACCACCCCCCCCGTCCCCTCACGCAGAGAAGGAGAAGACGGGGAGAAATCCCTTTGGGCTTCGTCAAATTTTTCTCATACAGACTCCCTCACCCCCCACCTCATGGATCACATCATCATCTATATACAACTATTCTCCATTCACCTTTCTTCTGTCCTCTCCCGTCCGTCTTCAACAGACATTCTCCTCTTCCCCAAAGTCTCTTTTACCCCATTCATCCATCTCATCCTAGGTCACCCCCTCATGTTCACTTCTTCCACACCTCTTTTACTAGTCTTTCTTCACTCATTCTTTCCATGTGTCCAAACCATCCCAATATTGGGGTGAGTTGAGAATGGTTGTGTATGGATGATGCTGTGATGCATGGAAGGAGATGGGAGTGGTAAGGGAATATGTATTTACCTAGTTGTATTTTACAGGAAGAGAGCTATGATTGTAGTAACCCATTTTTGTATCTCTCCGCATCCAGTTTCTTAAAATCGTGTATAGTTTTGGCATTCCCTGTTTCTCTGTTTAGTTTGTTCCAAACATCAATCACTCTATGTAGGAAGCTATTCTTTTTCAGGTCTCTTCTGTAACTGTCCTTCTTTAACTTCTTTTCATGTCCTCTTGTTTCTCTTCTGTCCCATTATAATAAGTCGTCTCTATCGAGAATTTCCATCCCTTTCATAATTCTGTAAATGGTCAACAAATCACCTCTTTCTCTTCTCTGTTCCAGTGTTGATAGATGTAATTTCTCCAATCTTTGTTCTTATGTCAAATTTGATAGTGTAGGTGCCATTTTTGTCACTGCTCTTTGGATTCTTCCTAATTTTCTTATATTCTTTTTTGTGCTTAGGTGCCCATAGTGTTGCAGCATACTCTAGTTTAGGTCTTATTAGTGTAACCACTATTTTCTTTACCATTTCTTCATCCATGTAATCGAAGGCCACTTTCATTGATCTTAATAAGTTAAAAGTCTCTCCAAATAATTTATTGACATGTTTATCAGGTGTCAAGTCACTTGAGATGATCACTCTCAGGTCCCTTTCTGAATTGACTTTATTGACTTCTTTGTTTCCAATATTATATTGACCCAATATTCTATTTTTGCTTTTTCCAAATTCCATTATACTATATTTCTTAATGCTGAAGTTCATTTCACATCTCTGACACCATTCCAATATTTTGTCCAGGTCTTCTTGTAGCGATCTGCAATCTTCTTCTGTGCTTACTCTCTTGAGTAATTTCCCATCGTCAGCAAAGAAGTTCATGTAACAATTCACTCCCTCATCCATATGTTTTATAACATTAAAGGAGCCAATACAGAGCCTTGCAGGACGCCACTCTTCACATCTTTCTAGTTCAAATTTTTGTCTCTAAGTACCACTCTCATTTTTCTCCCATTTAAGAAATCCTTCATCCATTCCAGTAGCTTACCTTGTATTCCTCCTATTATTTCAATTTTTCTTATTAATTTTTTATGTGGTACTTTATCAAATGCCTTCTGCAAGTCCAAGAAGGTGCAATCTGCCCAGCCATCTCTTTCTTGTATTATCTCAATTAATCTCGAGTAAAAGCATATTAAGTTTGTGGTACACAATCTTCCACTTCTAAAGCCAAATTGTTTAGGGTTTACTATTATATTTTCTTCTAAGTGTTTGGTCCATTTGTTTCTAATAACTTTTTCACATATTTTTGCTACTGTGATTGTCAGGGATACTGGTCTGAAGTTTGTATTAACCTAGTTGTATTATACGGGAAGAGAGCTATGCTCGTGGTGACCCGTCTTTGTATCTCTCAGCATCAAGTTTATTCTTAAAATCTTGAATAGTGTTTGCACACACTGTTTCGTTGTCTAATTTGTTCCAAGTATCTATCACTCTGTGTGAGAAGCTGTTCCTTTTCAGATCTCTTCTGTAGCTATCCTTTTTTAGTTTCTTTTCGTGTCCTCTTGTTTTACCATTATCCCATATTAACAAGTCATTCTTATCTAAAATTTCCATTCCTTTCATTATTCTAAAGATAGTCAGCAAGTCTCCTCTTTCCCTTCTTTGTTCCAAAGTTGGTAATTCTAGTTTGGATAGTCTTTGCTTATATTTCAGTTCAGAAAGAGTTGGTGCTAGTTTTGTTGTTGCTCTTTGTATTCTTTCTAATTTTTTTATATTCTTTTTGGTACTGGGTGTCCATAGTGTTGCTATGTACTCAAGTTTTGGTCTTACTAGTGTAGTTTGAATTTTTTTTTATCATTTCCTCATCCAAATAGGCAAACGCCACTTTCATTGACCTCAATAAATTGTAGGTTTCTCCGAATATTTTATCAATATGCTTATCTGGTGTCATGTCCTTGCTGATGATCACTCTGAGATCTATCTCAGTTTACTTTGTTCACCTCTTCTTCACCAATTTTGTAATCTTTCGATATTCTGTTTTTACTCTTTCCAAATTCCATTATACTACATTTCTTTATATTGAATTTTACTTCCCACTTTTAAGTCCAATTCCAGATTTTATCCAAATCTTGTTGCAGTGAGTTGCAGTCTTCCTCTGTTTTTACCTTCTTTAGTATCTTTGCATATTCTGCCAAGAAATTCATATAACACTACACCTTCATCCATGTCATTAATGTATATGGCAAACATGATTGGGGCCAGTACTGATCTCTGTAGGACACCACTTATCACTTCTTCCCAGTTTGAGAATTTATCTCTAATTACTACTCTCATTTTCCTCCCAATCAGGATCTTCTTCGTTTCCTCCTTTATATATTGGTACTATGTTTGCATCTTTCCAATCTTGCAAGACCTTTCCTTCTTTGAGTGAAAAGTCTATTATCTTGTATAATTTGTCTGTCAGTTCGTCTATACATTTTTTCAGTATCCAATTTGCAATTCCATCCAGTCCATGCGATTTCCTTGCAATTCCATCCGGCCCATGCGAATTTCCTAACATCTAGGTTTTTTATTTGGTTTCTTATTTCTTTCTGTTACCTTTATTTCTTCAATTTTAGGGGATCTTTCTTGTTGTCCATCTTCCCAAATTTGTGAGCTCTCAATTGTAAAAACAGACCTGAAATGTCTGATCATAACTTCTGCCATTTCTGTGTCAACTATATATTCTTTATCTCCACGCAGTTTTACTATCTCATGTTTATTCTTTCATTTGTCATACATCTGTAAAAGAGTTTAGGTTCATCTTTACATTTGTCTACAATATCTTTTTTTCTTTCCTGTGTATCTTCACATATTCATTCCTAAGTTTTATATATGTTTGCCATTTGGATGTTTTTTTTTCTCTTTTCCATCTTTTCCAGGCTTTGTCTCTTCTGTCTTGAGCCTCACTGCACCTTTTGTTATACCAACACTTATTATAAATCTTTTTTTGCTTCTTCTTTGGTACATATTTATCAATTCCTTCTTTGTACTTTTCTTTGAATATGTTCCATTTGTCTTCCATCTTTGTTTCCTCTTTGGAGAATTTATCCCAGTTTGTGTTTTGGAATTTTTTTCTTAGTTTTACAAAATCCGTTTTGTTGTACATTAATCTTCCTTCTCTATGTTTATCATTCCTACCAACATTGTTTTGTTCTTTTAATTCAAACTATTAGTATATGGTCACTCTTTCCAATTGGTGTTTTATACTCCATTATGTTCACAATATCTGGTTCAGAAGTTGATATTAAGTCTAGTTTTGATGGTTCCTCATTGTTTCTATATCTAGTATTTCCCTTAACCCATTGTGTTTAGGTGTATTTGATGGTCATATCCAGCAGAATGTTGCTCCAAAGTTCTTCTCCCCCTTTTACTATCATTTCTTCCCAGATTATATCCTTTGCATTAAAATCATCCATGATTACTATGTTACCACCCTCTTTCAGTAACTCATTTAGCACATTCATTGTGTCTTCCAGTAACTTAGAATGATCGCTATCAGACAAAGCCTGTGTTTTTGGTGGTACATACACTGCAACAAATTTTCTGGTTTTCATCTTTTTGTTTACAATATTACATAATTATACCAAAGGTTTTTCCCCCTTACAAGGGAGGTAACCAAAAAGAAGAAGCATTAAAACCATTCTCACCCACTCCATCCCTAATACACTCCACTCCCCTCCACCCTCCCTCGTATCTTGGCACCTCCTGGAAGACGGGTCATCCCTGCATCTTGTCCACTGCCCTGGGTCAGAGACAGTGTTGCAAGACACAGCAAGGCTGCTTCATAATGAAATCGGCGACCCCCCTCTCCATCCCCTCATGCATAAAAGGAGAAGACGGGGAGAAATCCCTTTGGGCTGCGTCAAATTTTGCTCACACATAATACCTCACCCCCCATCCCCCCACCCATTCCACCTCATGCATCACAACATCATCCATATACAACCATTCTCCATTCACCCCTGTCTTCTGTCCTCTCCCATCCTTCCTCAACAGACATTCCCCTCTTCCCCAAAGCCCCTTTCACCCCATCCATCCATCTCATCCTAGGTCACCCCCTCATGTTCACTCCCTCCACATCTGCCTTTCATACCTCTTTTACTAGTCTTTCTTCACTCATTCTTTCCATGTGTCTAAACCATCCCAATACTCTTTCATCCACCCTATCTCCCAACTCCCTGACCACTCTTGTTCTCCTCCTCACATCCTCATTCCTCACTCTTATCCAGCCTAGTAACCCCTATCATACTTCTCAGATACCTCATCTCAAACACATTCAAACTCCTTCTCTCTTCCTCTCTTATGTTCCATGTTTCTGCCCCATACAGTGCTGTTGGCACAATCACTCCTTCATACAATCTCCTCTTAGCATCCATTCCCAAATGTCTATTCCTCATTACACTTTTTAAACCACCAAGGCACTTCTCTCAATCTACATTCTACCTCCACCTCCACTCCACCCTTTCCTGCCACATTCACACCCGAGTATCTAAAACTATCTACTTCCTCCAGTCGCTCTCCCTTAACCACTTCCATACAGTGACGCCTACGTAGGCAGCATGAGGAGCAAGTGGGTACTCGATGATGCCGACGTTGGCATCTTGATTATATTTATTGTAGTCATACCTATGTAACTTCCATTCTCTCTAAACTGGCTTCATCATATTTTCTATGGTTATCAAAATACACGGGTGAAAGAGAACGAACGATTGAGCACTGACTTTATTTTTTATAATGCGATTATTATGACGCAACATCGCACGTCGGGCAGCTAATGCTGCCCGACATGCGATGTGCCCCGGAGTGAAGAGGTTAATGCTCACTTCCAGTCTGCTGCCACTTTCACCCCTTTTACATCTCATCACCTTACTTTTACTAACATTTATCTTCAACTTTCTTCTTTCACACACTCTCCCAAACTCTGTCACCAACTTCCTCCATCCCTCCTCTGATCCTGCTACAAGTGCAGTGTCATCTGCAAACAAGAGCTGGCTCACCTCCCACTTTTTTCCATTTTCTTTAAACATCTCCAATCCCTGACCCGTCACCCTTGCATTTACCTCTCGCACCACCCCATCTATGTATACGTTGAACAGCTAGGGCGACATAACGCATCCCTGACGAAGTCCTACCTTTACCTCGAACCACTCACTCTCTCCATTTCTAATCCTGACACGTGCTCTACTGCTCTCGTAAAAATTCTTGACAGCTCCTAGAAGCTTTCCTCCTATCTCGTATATCTGCAAAACCTCCCACAGTGCCTTCCTGTCTACCCTGTCGTAAGCCTTTTCCAGATCCATAAAAGCCAAAAAAACATCTTTACCTTTTCCTATAGTCTTACCACAAAAATCTGATCTATGCAACCTCTACCTGTCCTAAATCCACACTGCTCCTCCCCAATCACTCCCTCTGTTCCTCTCCTAATCCTCTCATTCAAGATCCTCCCATAAGCCTTCCCAACTACACTTAACAAGCTAATCCCTCTGAAACTACTGCACTCACACTTGTCCCCTTTTCCCTTGTAAAGTGGAACTATACAGGCACACCTCCAGTCCTCCGGCACTCTACCCTCTCTCCAGCAAACAATTTACAATCTTAATCATAATTAATTCTACATTACCTTTGCCTTCATTAATCTTTTGTCACATTTAGACCCTTTTTGGTCAATATCATGACACCTCCCTGCTTGTCTGTTCTATTTTTCGCCCAGTGGTTGTACAGACTTTGTCCTATTATACTTGTTGATAGAGGTCCTTTCAGTTTTCTCTCCACAATTCCCATAATGTCAGGTTTCTCTTATTTCTAGATAGTCAGAGAAGGCAGTGAGAGGAAGGTGGGTAGAGTATTTTAGGGAGTTGCTAAATGTGAAAGAGGATAGGGAGAGAAAGGTAGTTGCAGTGGGAAGCGCTAAGAAAATGAGAGTGATGAGTGAGGAAAATGGAGGAGAAATAGGGAAGGATGAAGTGAAAGCAGCTGTTAAGATGATGAGAGCAGGTAAGGCACCAGGGTTGGATGGATGCCATGCAGAATGTCTGAATAAAGGAGGTACAGTTATGGTGGACTGGCTGGTGAGGTTATTTAATGTTTCTTTAAGAGAGGGTAGAGTGCCAGAAGACTGGAGGAGTGCCTGTATAGTTCCGCTTTACAAAGGAAAGGGGGACAAGTGTGAGTGTAGTAGTTACAGAGGGATAAGCTTGTTGAGTGTAGTTGGGAAGACTTATGCGAGGGTCTTGATTGAGAGGATTAGGAGAGGAACAGAGGGAGTAATTAGTGAGGAACAGTGTGGTTTTAGATGTGTAGATCAGATTTTTGTGGTAAGACAGATATGTGAGAAAGCTATAGGAAAAGGTAAGGATGTTTTTTGGGCTTTTATGGATCTGGAAAAGGCTTACGACAGGGTAGACAGGAAGGCACTGTGGGAGGTACTGCAGATATATGGGATAGGAGGAAAGCTGTTAAGAGCAGTCAAGAGTTTTTATGATAGTAAAGCTTGTGTTAGGATTAGAAATGGAGAGAGTGAATGGTTTGAGGTAAAGGTGGGGCTTTGTCAGGGGTGTGTTATGTCGCCCTGGCTGTTCAATCTTTACATGGATGGGGTGGTGCGAGAGGTGAATGCAAGGGTAGTGGGTGGGTTGGAGATGATTAAAGAAAATGGAGAAAAGTGGGAGGTGAGACAGTTGTTGTTTGCCGACGACACTGCGCTTGTAGCAGGATCTGAGGAGGGATTGAGGAAGTTAGTGACAGAGTTTGAGAAGGTGTGTGAAAGAAGGAAGCTGAAGATAAATGTGGGCAAAAGTAAGGTGACGAGATGTACAAGGGGAGAGAGTGACAGTAGGCTGGAAGTGAGCATTAAGGGTGAGAAACTGGAGGAAGTGGATAGTTTCAGATACTTGGGTGCGAATGTGACAGGAAAGGGAGGAGTGGGGGTGGAGGTAGAATATAGATTGAGAGAAGCAAGTAAATGCCTTGGTGGATTAAAAAGTGTAATGAGAAATAGACATCTGGGAATGGATGCTACGAGGAGAATGTTTGAAGGAGTGATTGTGCCAACAGCACTGTATGGGGCAGAAACATGGAACATAAGAGAGGAAGAAAGGAGTTTGAATGTGTTTGAAATGAGGTGTCTGAGAAGTATGATAGGGGCTACTGGGCTGGATAGAGTGAGAAACGAGGAGGTGAGGAGGAGAACGGGTGGAAAAGGAGCTGGGAGATAGGGTTGATGAAAGAGTATTAGGATGGTTTAGACACATGAAAAGAATGAGTGAAGAAAGATTAGTAAAAGAAGTGTGGAAGGCGGAGGTGGAAGGAGTGAATATGAGGGGGCGTCCTAGGATGAGATGGATGGATGGGGTGAAAGGGGCTTTACAAAAGAGAGGAATGTCTGTAGAGGAAGGATGGGAGAGGACAGAAGATAGGGGTGAATGGAGAAGGGTTGTGTATAGATGAGGCTGTGATGCATGAGGGGGTGTGGGTGGGGGATGGGGGGAGGAAGTATGTATGAGAAAAAAAAAAAAAAATTGACGCAGCCCAAAGGGATTTCTCCCCGTCTTTTCCTTTTCTGCATGAGGGGACGGAGAGGGGGGGTCGCCGAATTTATTTTCAGAGGTCTATGTTGTTTATCTTTTGAATATGCCTATCCTGTGGATCTTGTCACTTTCCTTATCAAAAATTTGCTCTTCATCCTATATTTCTTTCAAAATTTCCTTAGCAATTTCCTTCAAATTTTCGCTCTGGTATTTATACATATCATGTTTTTCCTGGATACCATGGACCACATGTCACTTACCTTTGTCAACTGTATCTCTCACCCAATTTTATTTTCTATATTTACTTTCATAACTATTTCTTTTGTATTTTCCTCCCTCTGCTTTTGTACTATTTCTCTAAAAGATATTTTATGATTTTTCCATTGATTTTTTATTTCAATGAGGTCTGTTTCTTTGACTCTTCCACCTTTCCGGTCACTACCTGTAATTGCTCTTTGACCTCCTTTTTCAGTTCTTCATTTTTTTGTCCTCATTTTTCATTCTTTCATTTTCTTTTTTGAGGATATCAATTTCGCTCTTTAGGTCACTTAATTCTCTAATCATTTGCTCATTACTCTCACGCGAAGTAATCAATTCCCTAAGTACAGCTCGGTAGTCCAATTTTAAATCTATGATTTCTTCCAATAATTCATTTACTTCGTGATTTCTTAATGCATTACTATATCTAACTTCTCTATCTATATCTAAGCTTTTACCTATTTCTCCTGTATTTCTTTGAAAACCTGAAAAACTGCCGTTCTCCCACTAGTCCAGGCAATATAGCACATTCTAGGGCCCAACTTGGAACAAATTGCAACAGAATTGTTTTCACCACAGGGCATGCCCATGAGGTGTCTAGAACATCATACTAAAAGTCCTAAGAAATCCACATTGAGGAAATATGTCTAATTTGCATAAATCCAAGATGGCCGCCAATTTTCGATAATTTGCCATATCTTCGCATTTAGATGTAATAATTGAGTAATTGAAAGTGCTAAAATGGGGTTTTTGAACACAAGAATTCACGTGGAATAGGTTACATTTTTATTGGATAAAGAATTTATAGCCAAAAATCCAATATGCTGGAAAGAATGTCTATTTTTAAAATGTATTTGCTCAACATTTCATATTTTTCGGTGCATTTTTTAACCTAGGGCCTACTGAAATGTAGGAAAACACAATTGTAGCCATAGATAAGTTTATTATCATACTCATGAACAACAGTAAGCCTATGTTTCAACAACAGATCATCAACATTAATTTCAAGAGTGTCAATTCCAGTTGTGCCACTTTGCGGTATCCGGCTTAAGCGTCGTCGTCTACATTATCTGATAAATCTGGCACCTGTGAGTTAGAACAACTTGTACCACGACATTCTCTACACACGGCAGTGCAATGGAGACCATATTTTTGGCATGTGCACCTCCTTGTATTGCAGTTTTTCTTGCAGCTACAACAGATGACATCCAGTATCTCCGGTGGTGCTGCGGGCTGATCTGTCTGTATAGGCATGTACCTTCTGTGCACAATGTGCCATCCCCAATCTTGTGGCTTCATGTTGACACATGTTCCTTTCCACTCCATTACCTGGTAATAGACACGGAGGCTATGGAATCTTGCAGCTGCTGATGTTGGGGGTAGAGTTTGTGGTTCCACGGAAGATGTGCTCTTGGAAAACCGTTTGTATCTTAAGCTGTCCAGTCCTTCCTCTCTGGTACCACCGTACATTGATACCAGAGCTTTCTCTCCTGCAGCAGTTATGTCCTTCGGTGTTTGCTCTGATTTGTGGAACATCTCTGATTGCTCACGAAACAGGGAATCAGTCTTCACCTTCTTCACTGCCAAACCTTTTCCCAATCCAAACAGGCGACTAGTGGTATCGCAGCCAAGAATAGCATGGACAAAGAGCACATGGTCGCAAATCTGAGGACCCAGCAACTCTTTCGACTGCTTTATGCACCATACCCTTCTCGATTTGGTGGCTTGCTTTGACTCTGATACCAGAAACAGTTCGTTTGCGGTCATATCACCGTGATACAACAGTAGGACCAACAAATCTGTGTCGTCACCAATGAGAACCGTATCTCTTGTTCTGGCAAAGGCAAGGGCTGTTTAAACAATGAGGACATCAGCATCATGCTTTGCGTGTTCTGTGCTGCATCCAGCCCTTTCTAGTTTGTCGCTGAGAAAATGTATGAAGCGCTGTTTGTTTGTCTTGTTGTTCAGGAAGTCCTCCTTCTTGGATTGGATGATCATATCACCAGCAAAGTTTACGGTCAAACTAGAGCAGGTTCCTGTTCTTCTTTGTTGTGTGGCATCTTTAGTTGTGGGTTCATTTCTGTAGCCATCAAAAACAATGACAGCAGCTCCATATTTCTGTGTCACATATCTGACATAAATCTGACACACACTATCATATGTGGAACCTCTTGGCCAGGGAATCCGATGGAGTAGCGCGCCGCCATCAAGGACATATTGGACTTGGTCTCCATTCAGCTCACGTTGTTCATCTATAGACTTCCACAGAACATCAGCAAGGACTGCCTTATTGGCCTGCAAGGGAAGGGATGACGAGTCAAATAAGGCAGGAGGGTGGCTACAGAGTTCGAACTTAAATAATGTACAAGTCTTCGCACCGTTCACCTACAATTACCAGTCGCTGGAGCACCAATTGTGGATCCACTACTACAGATTCCCCTCTGACTTTGACAGTTGATCTGGATGCAAGTGTCATTGCTTAATCGGCTTTTCGGAAGGTGAACTCTTCCACAGATTTCCCTGCCATGCTCACAAGAATCTTGTCTCCAATTTCTTTTGCTTGGTCAACATTGACTCCGTCCTGAGCGGCCATGCCATTAGCAATGTTGTGAAGTGAGGTATTCTCCTTGAATGGATCTCCTTCCTTCAGATAGCTGATAAGATCGAGGGTGTCCTTGACATCTCTGGCCTGTCTAGCCTTCGAAATATCTTTGTGCTGGTCGCTGGTTTTGTAGGAGACCCCGCTGAACTTCTGCATTGCATCGTTGATGTTTGAGCATGCTGGCATGGATAGGACCCACAGTAAGTGCTGAGTCTCTGTCATCCCTTTTCCTCGAGTTAGGCCCCCATGCGTCTTTATACTTCTCATCAAAACCTGTTTGATGATCAGATCTGTGGAGAGACCTGCCCAGTATCTATCACTGCGCCGCACAATGTGGTATCCCTCTTGGAACTTCTTATACACATTCGGATGCGTATTTGGTAGTTCGGTCATCATTTGCAGGTATACATATGCAGACTTTGTATACAGTCGGTGTCCAGAAGCGGCAAGGTAGGGAAGCATATCGTGCACACATTGGAGGTGTAAGCTCCAGTTCCCTGTTCTTTCAGCCTTAATAAATTTCCGCAAGATGTCCACCATGTTGAGATACTGCAACCAGAGTTTTGATGTTAGCATAGTCATCATATCCTTTTTGTTGTCAAGTTCAGTCTGGATTCTTTGCAACACTTTTGCAGAAGAAACTTCTTCCACTGAGAGGGAAGAGGACATTGCTCTGTCATACAGTTCACTTGCTGTAGTTATGTCAGTCGTCACTGTATCTGAAGGAATATCTTGTGGTTCTACATTATCTGTCTCAGTATCAGCAGTTGCCACTTGTGGTTCCTGAACTGTGTCTTTGGTTGGCACAGGTACATTGTAGGCATCAGCGACCAAAATGGTGTTCAGTGCAGCATCAACCAGCGTAAGTCCCAGCACTGCTCTGGAAACAGCTTTGCCTGTCATCATGTGGGGCACTGTGTTTCCAGCATATACCACTTTGAGCAACTCTTGCAGTCCCGAGCCTGCCATTAAGTGACCTATGCTCCCAAGAAAGCTCATCTGCATGTGAAATCCCCCAAGCCTGAGGACTATGCGCTTGAGATCACTGACATTTGATTGAGACCTTATAATCGTTAAAGCTTTCCAGTACAAGGGTTGGTCGAATGTGAGGGCTGGAGTAACGTCGTATAGTTGAGCTTGGGTAGACACAAACTTCATTGTAGAGTAGATACATGAAGCTTGACTGGGATCAAGGTCAATCATTGGAAGGAATGTCACAGAAGCTTTTCCTGGGTGTTGACCTCGATGCAGGAACTGCATCATACCAAACCATGATGGCCTTGGAGAGTGGAGAAGTAAGGATGTCTTCCACAGTATATCTAACTCTGATGTTGGATCCTCTTCTGTCATGCGAACCAGTGGATTGTAGATGATAGGTTCTAATGCTGGAGGAATTTTGAAGTACTGAATGTTAATGCGACCAATGGCAGCAATCTCTTTATCCATCACACGGACTTTGGGGAGCCTTGCTTGTTTTTGTTTCTGGCGTAACAGCAACTATAATGCCCATTCCATGGAATGTCCCTGTGCCATCAATTGTTGCCACATTATGGTCCACATTATCGGCAATATACTCTATGTGGTGCTCTTCGAAATACCCAGGGATCTCAGTACCTTGTACAACAGCTGCACTCCGTTCATATTTCATGACCTCAGCATAGGAAGATGAAAACCCATGCCCGTGAAGTGTGTCCACCAAAAAACGTGACGCAAAATGGTGGTGCATCTGGATACCTAGGCCAAGCTGAAGAGGGGCTATTATTGTCCTTGGTCGTATGGCTTGCATTATGGCCTGCCCAATCGAAGCAAGTTTTACACCAACATTTTTACCAGCATACATAGTCCTAAGCAGTAATTGCAATGAGTTTGGAATGTAGCTAGCAGAATCAGCAATGTCTCCCGTGTCTGGATAGAAATCCTTTGGGGTTTCCATGGACTTTACATCACTGGCAATGAGTTTTGCAGCAGCTTCAATAATATTCAACTTGTCATCTTCAATATTTTCAGCTTTCTGTTGCTTGTGGAATGCATAGAGGATTGAGCTTGCTGAATCTCGCAGTGTGACCACACATTCTTTGGTGCTCATCACAGTCATTATAACCATCTTGCCAAAGTGCTCCTTTATTTTAGTTTTCATGTATTTAGCACTGTAAGGTTCATGCTCTGTGTTTTCAAGAAACTCTGACATTTTGAGAACAAGGTTATGTATGGTGGTTTGCTCCTCGTCATTTTCTTCTAAGAACTGAGCCACTTCCAGGAACGCTCACATTCTCTCGTCTATCTCAGGCCTTCCGAGTTTGAGCCTCTTTGATTTGTCGCCAGTACTACTGGTGTCTAAAGAGTGCTTAGTAGGAATGCTTTTCCCTGTCCTAAAGTTGCTACTGCACTGCTGGTGATACATTGCATCCGCTGCGTGTAGGTCATTCACCACTGCTATTCTGCCTAATACTGTTGCAGACCATTCGTCATTTCTAGAATGACAAACCTGAAGGATACTCTTCTGAAAGTCTTCTGTTCTAACTGGGAAAACACCCAGTTCTCTGCTTCCTACCAGTTTTAGCTGACTGTCCACAAAACAAGCAGTGTTCTTGAAAATTTAAGTGTAGTTCAGAACGGAGCTCACAGCCGGGTTTTGGTGGTTGTTGCTGCCTTGCTAGGTCATGTGCAATGTTATATGCTTTGCAATAGTTGCGGCGACATTCCACGCGTAGTGTCTCTCCTGGATTCACTACCAATCGCTACCACGTTGACTACTTGCACGATTCACGCCATCGCTGCCTTTTGTTCGAAGAACAACTGTCGCCTTTCCGTCAGAGATTGATTCATTACAGATGCGACACTTCTCCATTGTCAATATTTGTTGAATCTCAGATTAATTACCCTGGAATAGAAACAAAAATACAGATAGTCAAGAGTTAGTCACATGTGGCAGCATAACAGTCACATTTTATTTATTATTGGAGTCATATTTATTTTTTTTTCTTATGTTTCGGATACCACGTATATGAAAATCTTTCGATATTTTTTGCCCATATTGGATTTTTGGCTATAAATTCTTTATCCAATAAAAATGTAACCTATTCCACGTGAATTCTTGTGTTCAAAAACCCCATTTCAGCACTTTAAATTACTCAATTATTACATCTAAATGCGGAGATATGGCAAATTATCGAAAATTGGCGGCCATCTTGGATTTATGCAAATTAGACATATTTCCTCAACGTGGATTTCTTAAGACTTTTAGTATGATGTTCTAGACACCTCATGGGCATGCCCTGTGGTGAAAACAATTGTGTTGCAATTTGTTCCAAGTCGAACCTTATTTTGCCTGGACTACACCTTTGGTTTATCCTTGGAGTATCAATCAAATAAGTTTTTTTGGGAATGACACCTCTTGGACTTTCCACTTTACTTATATCCAGGCCTCTCTTTGTTGGTTCATTTAATATTCTTTCGTCTTTTTCTTTCTCCATTGTGCCAAACTATACTTATTTCAAGAACTGGATTATACTTTATCGGTCACACGAGAAACATAGCCTACACATCCCGCACAATATCATTCACATGTGTGAATGATATTTTGATACAGTCTATAGGGATTTCTCCCCATCTTCTCTTTTTCTGCATGAGGGGACGGAGAGGGAGGGGTCGCTGATTAAATGAAGTGACCTTGCTGTGCCTTGCTGCATTTCTACTGACTCAGGGCAATGTGCGAGATGCAGGGATGACCCATCATTCAGAAGCCAAGAAAAGAGGGAGGGAGAGGTGGTGAATGGGAGTGGAGTATGTGGGTATAAAATGGGTGGGAGTGGATTTATGCCTTTAATTTTGGCTACCTTCCTTGTAAGGGGGGAAAAAGCCCTTGATATATATGTATCACTGTATTATTATTATTATTTTTTTTTTTTTCACAATGTGTTTGAGATGAAGTATCTGAGAAGTATGGTAGGGCCTGGATGGATGAGGTGTTCAGAAATATATACCACTAAAGCAAATATATATATTAATAGAATACATATAAAATAATGCTTCAAAAATTTGCATTATTACACATCTTTTATACAAATTATACAAAATTTCTAATTATAACCTCCAATACATCAAATACTCACTGTGTGACATGCCAGAATACCACTAGTAACCAAACAATCTGCTCAATGCATGGGTTCCTTTGAAATATGGTAGGTATTGCCAAACATAAGCTCTTATGCACAGCTTAACATTTTTCACAGCCTCACCAGCATCTAAAATGCATCAATCACTGGCCTACTTGACCCAAGTCTTCAAGACAGGCATCATAAGTTTTACCCTAGGAATAGGTTTAGACACAAGATGCATCACAAATCTAAAGATCTATTTCTCCTCTCTTCTCTACTGGGTGCAAGGTCAGAGTGGAAGCAGATCAAGGCTGCCTGGCAGCAAGTGATGGGCATGCTACATCAAATTCCCTGAAAGGATATTAGAAGCATTGGACCTTTCATTACTGAAGAAAGATGGGAAAGAGGTGACATGATTGTAGTGTTCAGGTCATAAAAATGAGTAAGTAAAAATGACATATCATGAATTTTCATTTGGAACAGGAGGAAATCATGAGGTCATGGGAACAAACTGAAAAAGATGACATGGTTGAAGGATATCAAAACATAGTTTCCTGTACTAAATGCATCACTAATTAAGTAGATACAGAAATGGTATAAATGAGTGAGTGAGATATTGATACTAAAAGAGTGCTCTAACCTTTGAACTACTCTTATATGTCGGTCACCTTCAACTGAACCTTGTATATTTCAACCATACATTTTTGTACTTCCTGGACTATAGCTCTGTATGTGTACTGCCAATAAGCATTCTGAGTACTGTTGACCTTCCTGCATGAACAAAAACAAAGACATATTACAAACTAGCTATCTATTTATATATCAAAGGCCTCTTCCCCCTCACAAGGGAGGTAACCAACCAAGGTGCAAGCAGCTCTAAATAATGACTCAATATGACCAGTTTTATGATGCCTGGAAATTGTCCACATAGGTACCTGTGTAAGAATTTGATGAGAACATCAAGGAGTTCCAAGTTGTGATGCAGCACCAATGATGTGTAATATTTGGCAAGGATTGCTCTGTCTTCCTCTTCTGGTCTCTCACATGATATTACCCATTCTTGTATGAGAGATTTAACTTCATTTACCTATGAAATAACTTGCAGCATTTAACATCAAAACAGCTTGGGGGAACTATCACATTAGAAACAGAACAATAACCTATGAAGTTAGTTAAGCATTTTTTATGTCTCAACAAAGACCAATGACATTTACTTGCATGTGGTCCAGCAAGATGGACAGCGAAGCTGCCCACTTTTAAAACCCATCAAGCCCCTCACCTGACAGTTGGTTTCTAGATTAAGCCTGAGATCTCTAACAACTTCAGTTGTATTTCAGCTGGTGACAGAAATAGTTCCAAACTGATAAAACATAGACAGTCAAGTTTCTTCCTACAGAGTATAGGAGGTTCATAGGACTGCAGGGTTGAGGGTTTTCCACTTAGTGAAACTTGAGGCAACAGACTATGGATTACCTAGGACAAACCATCACAAAATGTCTAGACACTTACTTTCACTACTCCACACAAATTTGGCTCTTCTTCAGGTACCTGGACAATTTCATTCTGGACACTATCTTGAGGTGATTCATTCTTGCACATATTCCTATCCTCCATAACACTTGATGGAAGGGGTTGTTTCTGAGGGGGAATTGGTTTTTCAATTAAGGAAGGAGTTTAAGACTAACAACAAATATCATTATGCCTTCCAAGGGAGGAAGGTTTAAGTGTCAAATAATGGAGAGAGAGAGAGAAGAGTGAGAGGAGAGAGAGAGAGGAGACAGGAGAGAGGAAAGAGAGAGAGAGAGAGAGAGACAGGAGAGAGATTATATATAATAAGTTGAATTAAAAGATGGAAATAGAGCAACAAAAGAAAGTCAATCACTCATATCTTCCTTTATATTTTCATGACTATAGTGGTATGAGAGATGGATAAAAAGGTGGGATGGGGAAGAGGGGAGAGAAGAGAGGTAGGATAATAATAGGAGTGGAGAAAGAAGAGAGACAAGGATAGGAAAAGGAACGAGATAATCTGACATAGTGAATGATAGGGAAGGATTGTAAGACTGGGTGGTGGGGTGGAGAAGGGTGAGAAAGAGAGTAAGATGGAGGACAGGAGAAAGAGAGGGAAAGATTGTAGGATTGGGAGGTAGGGTGAAGAATGGTGAGAAAGAAAGTAAGACAGAGGACAGGAGGAAAAGAAAAGAGGAAACAGAAAGGATAGAAGATAGAAAGGCAAGGAGAGATGAAGACAGAAAAGACAGGTGGCAAACTGAAAGAGCAGGTTAGACATACAAAGCAAGAAACAGAAAGGGCAGGAGAGAAACATGATCAGAAGAGAGACAGAAAAGGCAGTGGAAAACACAATGGAGGTAGAGAATGTAAATATGGTGGGGGATAGAAAACTGCCACCAAGTATTCTCACTTGAATCATAAGAGGCGAGAAAAACAGGACAGGGATTGGGACTAGGCATCCTTCTCCCTGTAGCCCCACATGGGACATTCCTAAAAAAAGTAAAGGCATATGAGGGTCTAGGAGTTTTCCAACCAGTACCCTAAGGTTTGGGTCTTTTAATGTGAGTGGATGTACTACAGATGAGAGTAAAAGGGAAGAGATAGGCAGTATGTTTGTGAGAAGAAAGATGTATGTGTTGGCTTTGAGTGAAACTAAGTTGAGAGGGAGGGGTGAGTGTGAATTTGGGAGTGTAGTTGGGAGGTTCTTAGGAGTGAAGAGAGGGTGAGGGAGAGAAGGGGTGGCTATACTACTAAGTGAAGAGATTGAAGAGATAGGTAAGCGTGTAGTGGAGTGGAAGGAGGTTTCTTCAAGGTTAATGTGGATGATGGTGAAACTTGGAAAGGAGTTGTGGGTTTTTGTAAGTGCATATGGGCCTGGTAGTGAGAATAGTGTAGAAGAAAGGGAGGCATTTTGGATAGATTTAAATGAATGCATAGAGGGATTAGGGAGAAACGTCAATGTAGTTTTATTGGGAGACCTTAATGCTAGGGTAGGAAATGAACCAATAGATGGAGTGGTTCAGAAATGTGGAGTTCCAGGAAAGAATCGTAATGAAGAGTTGATGGTGGAGATGTGTTTAGAAAGAGAGTTGATGATAGCAAATACAGTGTTTTGGAAGAAAGTCAAGCATAAGTATACATGGGAGAGGGTGGTGGATGGAAGGGTGGTTGATAGAGCATTAATGGACTATGTAGTGGTAGATAGGAGTAAATAGGAAGAGTTAAGGATTTACATGTTCTAAGGGAAGAGAGTGGGGGAATATCAGATCATTTTTTGGTGGAAGGTAAGTTGAGAGTGGAGGATAGATGGAGAAAGAGGAAAAAGACAAAAAATAGGGAGGTGCTTAGAGTGAACTGCTTAAATGAAAAAGAAAAGGAGGAGTACAAGAAGAAGCTGAGAGAAGAGTGGGAGGTAGTGAGGGATAGGGTAGAACTAGGAATGGAGGAGGAATGGGGATGGTTCAAGGAGGGAGTCATAAGGTGTGCAAAGATGGTGTGTGGAACAAGGAGGGCGGGAGGAAATAGAAGGAAGGGTAGTGAGTGGTGGGATGAGGAAACAAAGAAGGTTGTAGAAGAGAAGAAACGTGCTTTCATAGATTGGTTACAAAATAGGACAAGGGAATCATATGAGAGGTACAAAGAAAAGAGAAGTAAAGCATAAGATAAAGAAGGCAAAGAAGAGAGCAGATGTGAAATGGGGTAAAGGTATGATAAAATTTTTTGAAAGTAATAAAAAGATGTTTTGGAAAGAAATTAAGAGAGGAAGAGGAGGCGAATCAAGTAGAGAAGAAAAGGTAAAAGGTGCAGATGGAAAGATGATAATGGAGGAGAAGGCAGTAAGAGGAAGATGGGCAGAGTATTTTAGGGAGTTGCTAAATGTGAAGGAGGATAGGGAGGGAAAGGTAGTTGCATTGGGAAGTACTAAGTAAATGAGAGTGATAAGTGAGGAACATGGAGGAGAAATAAGATGATGAGAGCAGGTAAGGCAACTGGTCTGGATGGATGTCATGCAGAATATCTAAAAAAAAAAAAGGAGGTACAGTTATGGTAGACTGGCTGGTGAGGTTATTTAATGTTTGTTTAAGAGAGGTTAGAGTGCTGGAGGAGTGCCTGTATAGTTCCACTTTACAAGGGAAAAGGGGACAAGTGTGTGTGTAGTAGTTTCAGAGGGATTAGCTTGTTAAGAGTAATTGGGAAGGCTTATGGGAGGGTCTTGATTAAGAGGATTAGGAAAGGAACTGAGGGAGTAATTGGTGAGGAACAGTGTGGGTTTAGGACAGGTAGAGGTTGCGTAGATCAGATTTTTGTGGTAAGACAGATATGTGAGAAAGCTATAGTAAAAGGTAAAGATGTTTTTCTGGCTTTTATGGATCTGGAAAAGGCTTATCACAGGGTAGACAGGAAGGCACTGTGGGAGGTATTGCAGATATATGGGATAGGAGGAAAGTTTTTAGGAGCTGTCAAGAGTTGAGAGTAGTAGAGCATGTATCAGGATTAGAAACGGAGAGAGTGAGTGGTTCAAGGTAAAGGTGGGACTTTGTAAGGGATGTGTTATGTCACCCTAGCTGTTCAATTTATACATGGATGGGGTGTTGTGAGAGGTAAATGCAAGGGTGGTGGGTCAGGGATTGGAAATGGTTAAAGAAAATGGAGAAAAGTGGGAGGTAAGCCAGCTGTTGTTTGTGGACAACACTGAGCTTGTAGCAGGATCAGAAGAGGGATTGAGGAAGTTAGTGACAGAGTTTGGTGTGTGAAAGAAAGAAGTTGAAGATAAATGTTAGTAAAAGTAAGGTGATGAGATGTACAAGGGGTGAAAGTGGCAGCAGACTGGCAGTGAGTATTAAGGGAGAGAGACTGGAGGAAGTGGGTAATTTTAGATACTTAGGTGCGAATGTGGCAGGAAAGGGAGGAGTGGAGGTGGAGGTAGAATGTAGATTGAGAGAAGCGAGTAAATGACTTGGTGGATTAAAAAGTGTAATGAGAAATAGACATTTGGGAATGGATGCTATGAGGAGATTGTTTGAAGGAGTGATTGTGCCAACAGCACTGTATGGGGCAGAAACATGGAACATAAGAGAGGAAGAAAGAAGGAGTTTGAATGTGTTTGAAATGAGGTGTCTGAGAAGTATGATAGGGGCTACTGGGCTGGATAGAGTGAGAAATGAGGTGAGGAGAACGGGGGTGGAAAGGGAGTTGGGAGGTTGGGTGGATGAAAGAGTATTGGGATGGTTTGGACACATGGAAAGAATGAGTGAAGAAAGATTAGTAAAATAAGTGTGGAAGGCAGATGTAGAAGGAGTGAACATGAGGGGGTGACCTAGGATGAGATGGATGGATGGGGTAAAAGGGGCTTTGGGGAAGAGGGGAATATCTGTTGAGGAAGGACGGGAGGGGACAGAAGACAGGGGTTAGTGGAGAATGGTTGTACAGTCAAACCTCGGTTTTCGAACATAATCCGTTCGAGAAGGCTGTTCGAAAAGCGATTTGTTCGAAAACCGAAACAATTTTTCCCATTATAATCAATGTAAATAATTTTAATCCGTTCCAAGTCTAAAAAACAACTTTTTCTATTTTTTTTTTTTTTTACTATTTTACACCATAAACTGCACTGTATACTGTTTACCATAAATAAGTGTATCCCACTTCTTTTCTTAAACTTTTCAAACCACCCTCTGCTTGCTTTAAAATCAAACCCTTCCGGAATAATGCTAGGATCTTTTTTTATCAAATCTTCATACAATTGTCTTGCTTTGGCACAAATTGCATCTTCACTAAGAGTATCACCTGCTAACTGTTTCTCATTTACGAAAATCAGCAAAAGTTTCTCCACTTCCTCCAATACCTGTGGCCTTTGTTTGCTAAAAACACTTGATCCTTTAGCCACATCACTTGCTTTAACCTGGTCTTTATTTTTTAGGATGGTGCTTATCGTCGATTTCGCCATCCCAAACTCCTTAGCCAACGCAGACACACGAACGCCAGATTCATATTTCGCTATTAATTCTTTTTTAAATTCAATAGTTTTGTGCACTACTTTCCTCTTTTCTTCACCACTTGAACTTGCTTTCTTTGGACCCATGATTAGGGGCTAATACACGATGCAAAGATGAAAAAAAGTCAGATTTACGTAAATAAGAACGAACACGTCTGCTCGGAATGAACTTTGATCGCAAATGCGCTACGGAGGAAGTGTCCTTAGCGTTTGAGTTCTCTCAGCTCGCAAGTGAGCTGCGTTCGGGTACGCTCGGCTTCTTTCGGTTTGTTCGATAGCCGAAATTTGGTCGAGTTCTGAGACGTAAAATTCTCGAACTTTTTGGTCGAAAACCGATTTGGTCGAGAACAGAAGCGTTCGATAACCGAGGTTTGACTGTATAAGGATGATGTTGTGATGCATGAGGTGGAGTGGGTGGGGGGATGGGGGGTGAGGGAGTATGTGTGGGAAAAATTTGATGCAGCAGGAAGGGATTTCTCCCCGTCTTCTCCTTTTCTGCATGAGGGGATGGAGGGGGGGGGGGTTACCGATTTAATGAAGCGGCCTTGCTGTGGATGTGCTGTGTCTTGCGACACTGCTTCTGACCCAGGGCAGTGGACAAGATGCAGGGATGACCTGTTATCCAGGAGGTGCCAAGAGAAGAGAAAGGGAGGATGGAGGGGAGTGGAGTGTGATAAGGATGGAATGGGTGGGAGTGGATTTTATGCCTTTGTTTTTTGGCTACCTCCCTTATAAGGGGGAAAAAAAGCCTTTGGTATATGTATGTATGTATGTGGCAGGGTCGGAGGAGGGATTGAGGAAGTTGGTGGCAGAGTTTGGGAGAGTATGTGATAGAAGAAAGCTAAAGATAAATGTGGGTAAAAGTAAGGTGATGAGATGTACAAGGGGTGAAAGTGGCAGTAGACTGGAAGTGAACATTAAGGGAGAGTGACTGGAGGAAGTGGATAGTTTTAGATACTTGGGTGCAAGTGTAGCAGGAAAAGGTGGAGTGAAGGTGGAGGTAGAATGTAGATTGAGAAAAGCGAGTAAATGCCTTGGTGGATTAAAGAGTGTAATGAGGAATAGACATTTAGGAATGGATGCGAAGAGGAGACTGTATGAAGGAGTGATTGTGCCAACAGCACTGTATGGGGCAGAAACGTGGAACATAAGAGAAGAAGAGAGAAGGAGTTTGAATGTGTTTGAGATGAGGTGTCTGAGAAGTATGGTGGGGGTTACTAGGCTGGATAGAGTGAGAAATGAGGAGGTGAGGAGGAGAACAGGGATGAAAAAGGAGCTGGGAGATAGGGTTGATGAAAGAATATTAGGATGGTTTGGACACATGGAAAGAATGAGTGAAGAAAGACTAGTAAAAGAGGTATGGAAGGCAGATGTGGAGGGAGTGAACATGAGGGGACGTCCTAGGATGAGGTGGATGGATGGGGTGAAGGGGGCTTTGGGGAAGAGGGGAATGTCTGTTGAGGAAGGAAGGGAGAGGACGGAAGACAGAGGTGAGTGGAGAATGGTTGTATATGGATGATATTGTGATTGCATGAGGAGGAATGGGCGGGGGGGTGGGGTAGTATGTGTGAGTAAATTTTGACGCAGCCCGAAGGGATTTCTCCCCGTCCTCTCCTTATATGCAAGGGGGGACGGAGAGGGGGGGTCGCCGATTAAATGAAGCGGCCTTGCTGTGGATGTGCTGTGTCTTGCGACACTGCTTCTGACCCAGGGCAGTGGGCAAGGTGCAGGGATGACCCATCATCCAGGAGGTGCTCAGATGAGAGGAAGGGTGGGAGGGGTGTGGAGTGTATTTAGGGATGAAATGGGTGGGAGTGTTTTTATGCCTTTTCCTTTTTGGCTACCTCCCTTGTAAGGGGGAAAAAGCCTTGGTATATGTATGTATGTATGTATTACAATTTTTCCAAATAAAAAATATTTACCTTTCTTACATACATACATATGCCCAGGCTTTTTTCCTCTTTACAAGGGAGGCAGCCAAAGTCAAAGGCATACATCCACTCCCACCCATTTCATCCCCAAATACTCCACTCCCATTCACCATCCCTCCCTCCCTTTTTCTTAGCTCCTCCTGGATGATGGGTCATCCCTGCATCTTGCCCACTACCTTGGGTCAGAAGCAATGCAGCAAGACATACCACATCCACAGCAAGGCTGCTTCATATAATCAATGACCACCCCCATCTCCTTCCCCTTATACAGAAAAAAGATGGGAAGAAATCCCTTCGGGATGCATCAAAATATCATTCATACATACTCCCTCAAGCTCATTCCCCCACCCACTCCCTTTCATGCATCACAGCATCATCTATACATGCCAAATTACTCAAGAGAGTAAAAACGGAAGAAGATTGTAGATCGCTACGAGAATATACATATACCAAGGCTTTTTCCCCCTTACAAGGGAGGTAGCCAAAAAGGAAAAGGCATAAAATCATTCCCACCCATTACATCCCTGAATACACTCCACCCCCCTCCACCCTCCCTCTTATCTTAGCACCTCCTGGATGATGGGTCATCCCTGCACCTTGTCCATTGCCCTGGGTCAGAAGCAGTGTCGCAAGACACAGCACATCCACAGCAAGGCCGCTTCATTCAATTGGCAACCCCCCCCTCTCCGTCCCCCCTTGCATAAAGGAGAAGACGGGGAGAAATCCCTTTGGGCTGCATCAAAATCTGCTCACACATACTACCTCACCCCCCATCCCCCTGCCCATTCCACCTCATGCATCACAACATCATCCATATACAACCATTCTCCATTCACCCCTGTCTTCTGTCCTCTCCCGTCCTTCCTCAACACATTCCCCTCTTCCCCAAAGCCCCCTTCACCCCATCCATCCACTTCATCCTAGGACGTCCCTTCATGTTCACTCCCTCCACATCTGCCTTCCATACCTCTTTTACTAGTCTTTCTTCACTCATTCTTTCCATGTGTCCAAACTATCCTAATACTCTTTCATCAACACTATCTCCCAACCCCCTTTCCACCCCTGTTCTCCTCATCACCTCATTTCTCACTCTATCTAGCCTAGTAACCCCTATCATACTTCTCAGACACCTCATCTCACACATTCAAACTCCTTCTCTCTTCCTCTCTTATGTTCAATGTTTCTGCCCCATACAGTGCTGTTGGCACAATCACTCCTTCATATAGTCTCCTCTTAGCATCCATTCCCAAATGTCTATTCCTCATTACACTTTTTAATCCACCAAGGCATTTACTCGCTTCTCTCAATCTACATTCTACCTCCACCTTCACTCCACCTTTTCCTGCCACATTTGCACCCAAGTATCTAAAACTACCCACTTCCTCCAGTCGCTCTCCCTTAATGCTCATTTCCAGACTACTGCCACTTTCACTCCTTGTACATCTCATCACCTTTTACACGCATTTATCTTCAGCTTTCTTCTATCACAAACTCTCCCAAACTCTGTCACCAATTTCCTCAATCCCTCCTCCGATCCTGCCACAAGCGCAGTGTCATCCGCAAACAACAGCTGGCTCACCTCCCACTTTTCTCCATTTTCTTTAACCATCTCCAATCCCTGACCCACTACCCTTGCATTTACCTCTCGCACTACCCCAGCCATGTATAAGTTGAACAGCCAGGGCGACATAACGCATCCTTGACGAAGTCCCACCTTTACCTCGAACCACTCACTCTCTCCATTTCTAATCCTGACACAAGCTCTACTACTCTCGTAAAAACTCTTGACAGCTCCTAGCTTTCCTCCTATCCCGTATATCCGCAAAACCTCCCACAGTGCCTTTCTGTCTACCCTGTCCTAAGCCTTTTCCAGATCCATAAAAGCCAAAAAAACATCCTTCCCCTTTCCTATAGCTTTCTCACATATGTCTTACCACAAAAATCTGATCTACACAACCTCCACCCATCCTAAGTCCACGCTGTTCCTCACCAATTACTCCCTCTCTTCCTCTCCTAATCCTCTCAATCAAGATCCTCCCATAAGCCTTTCCAACTACACTTAACAAGCTAATCCCTCTGAAACTACTACATTCACACTTGTCCCCTTTTTCCTTGTAAAGTGGAACTATACAGGCACTCCTCCAGTCCTCCGGCACTCTACCCTCTCTCCAGCAAACATTAAATAACCTCACCAGCCAGTCCACCATCATTGTACCTCCTTTTTTTAGACATTCTGCATGGCATCCATCCAGACCAGGTGCCTTACCTGCTTTCATCATCTTAACAACTGCCTTCACTTTATCCTTCCTTATTTCTCCTCCATTTTCCTCACTCATCACAGTCATTTTCTTAGCATTTCCCACTGCAGCTATCTTTCCCTCCCTATCCTCCTTCACATTTAGCAACTCCCTAAAATATTCTGCCCATCTTCCCCTTACTACCTTCTCCTCCATTATCATCTCTCCATCTGCACCTTTTACCTTTTCTTCTCTACTTGATTCGCCTCCTCTTCCTCTCTTAATTTCTTTCCAAAACATCTTTTTATTACTTTCAAAATTTTCTGTTATACTCTTACCCCATTTCACATCTGCTCTCCTCTTTGGCTCCTTTACCTTTTGCTATATTTCTCTTTTCTTTTCTTTGTACCTCTCATATGACTCCCTCGTCCTATTTTGTAACCAATCCGTGAAAGCTCGCTTCTTCTCTTCTACAACCTTCTTTGTTTCCTCATCCCACCATTCACTACCCTTTCTTCTATTTCCTCCTGTCCTTCTTGTTCCACACACCATCTTTGCACACTTTGTGACTCCCTTCTTGAACCATCCCCATTCCTCCTCTACACCTAGCTCTACTCTATCCTTCACTCCCTCCCACTCCTCCCTCAGCTTCTTCTTGTACTCCTTCTCCTTTTCATTTTCATTTAAAGAGTACACTCTAAGAACCTCCATACCTTTTGTCCCTTTCCTCCTCCTTCATCTATCCTCCACTCTCAACTTACCTTCCACCAACAAATTATCTGATATTCCCCCACCCTCTCCCTTTAGCACATGTACATCCTTAACTCTTCCTATCATAATCCTATTTACCACTACATAGTCCATTAACGCTCTATCTTCCACCCTTCCATCCACCACCCTCTCCCATGTGTACTTATGCTTGACTTTCTTCCAAAACATTGTATTTGCTATCATCAACTCTCTTTCTAGACACATTTCCACCATCAACTCTCCACTACGATTCTTTCCTGGAACTCCACATTTCCCAACCACTCCATCAATTGGATCATTTCCTACCCTAGCATTAAGGTCTCCCAGTACTATTACATTGATATTTCTCCCTAAATCCTCTATGCACTCATTTAAATCTATCCAAAAAGCCTCCCTTTCTTCTATGCTCTTCTCACTGCCAGGCCCATATGCACTTACAAAGACCCACATCTCCTTTCCCAGTTTCACCTTCATCCACATTATCCTTGAGGAAACCTCCTTCCACTCCACTACACGTTTACCTATCTCTTCACTTACTAGTATAGCCACCCCTTCTCTCCCTCGCCCTCTCTTCACTCTTGATAACCTCCCACTTACACTCCCAAACTTACACTCGCCTTTCCATTTTAGCTTAGTTTCACTCAAAGCCAACACATCCATCTTTCTTCTCACAAATATACTACCTATCTCTTCCCTTTTACTCTCATCTGTACCACATCCACGCACATTAAAAGACCCAAACTTTAGGGTGCTGGTCGGAAAACTCCCAGACCCTCTTATGCCTTTGCTTTTTTCTTTTAGGAATGTCCCCTGTGGTGCTACAAGGAGAGGGATGCCTAGTCCCAATCCCTGTCCCTTTCTTCTCGCCTCTTACAATCCAAGTATTCTTTTCCCCCACCACAAGAAGACCTAGACAAAATATGGGAATGGAGTCAGAGATGTGAGATGAACTTCAACATTAAGAAATGTAGCATAAAAGAATTTGGAAAAAGCAAAAATAGAGTATCGGGTCAATATAAAATTGGAAACAAAGAAGTCAAAAAAGTCAATTCAGGAAGGGACCTGGGAGTGATAATCTCAAGCGACTTGACACCTGATAAACATATCAGTAAATTATTTGTAGAGACTTACTAAGATCAATGAAAGTGGTCTTCGATTTCATAAATGAGGAGATGGTTAACAAAATAGTGGTTACATTGATAAGACCTAAACTAGAATATGCCACAATATTGTGGGCACCCAGCACAAAGAAGAACATAAGAAAATTAGAAAGAATCCAAAGAGCAGCGACGAAAATGGCACCTACACTGTCAAATCTGACATACGAACAAAGATTGGAGAAATTACATCTGTCAACACTGGAACAGAGAAGAGAAAGAGGTGATTTATTAACCCTTTACAGAATTATGAAAGGGATGGAAATTCTCAATAGAGATGACTTATTAAAGTGGGGCAGAAGAGAAACAAGAGGACAGGAAAAGAAACTAAAGAAGGACAATTACAGAAGAGACCTGAAAAAGAATACCTTCCCACATAGAGTGATTGACGTCTGGAACAAACTAAACTGAGAAACAGTGAATGCCAAAACTATACATACATACATATACCAAGGCTTTTTCCCCCTTACAAGGGAGGTAGCCAAAAAGGAAAAGGCATAAAATCATTCCCACCCATTCCATCCCTGAATACACTCCACACCCCTCCACCCTCCCTCTTATCTTAGCACCTCCTGGATGACGGGTCATCCCTGCAACTTGTCCACTGCCCTGGGTCAGAAGCAGTGTCGCAAGACACAGCACAACCACAGCAAGGCCGCTTCATTAAATCGGCGACCCCCCCCCCCTCTCTGTCCCCCCATGAATAAACGGAGAAGACAGGGAGAAATCCTTTCGGGCTGCGTCAAAATTTCGCTCACGATTTTAAGAATAAACTGGATGCGGAGAGATATGAAAATGGGTCACTATGAGCATAGCTCTCATCCTGAAAAATACAACTAGGTAAATACATAATCATTCTCCACTCACCGCAATCTTCTGTCTTTCCTCTTCCTTCTTCAACAGACATCCCCCTCTTTCCCAATGCCCCTTTTACCCCATACATCCATCTCATCCTTGGTCATCCCCTCATGTTCACTCCCTTCACCTATTACTTTTCTTTGAGGGAAAAAAAAAAAAAAAAAAAAAAAAAAAAAAAACAAAAAAAATACATATACCTAAGGCTTTTTCCCCTCACATGGGGGGTAGCCAAAAAGAAAAAGGCATAGAAACCACTCCCACCCATTCCATTTCCTATATATTCCACTCCCCTCCACCCTCCTCCCTACCTCTTATCTTGGCACCTCCTGGATGACGGGTCATCCGTGCATCCTGTCCACTGCCCCCATCTGGGGTATTGGCTGCATGTTATTGTGGCAAAGTAGCATGCAGTTGATACTTTAGGGTCTATATGGGGTGCCCCTACGGAACAGAGCCACACATCATTTTGTTTGTGATAGAGGAAAACTCTGTGCATAGAGAAATGATGACACTTTTATACTACGACTGTCCCTCCGTTATGCTGTCCCCCAACCCCTTGTTGCTGTCCTGTACCATTTCTCTGATTTTTTAATTTCCTGTTTTTGCTGACCCTTTGGTGGGGGAAGAGAATGCTACCACCAAGTTTTTCCACTTGAGTCGTAAAAGGTGACAAAAAACGAGACGGGGATGGGATTAGGAGTCCTACTACCTGTAGCCCCAAAAGGGGACATTCCTAAAAAAAGAAGTACATCTCATTACCTTACTTTTACCTACATTTATCTTCAACTTCCTTCTTTCACACATGTTCTCAAACTCTATCACTAACTTCCTTAATCCCTCCTCTGATCCTGCTGCAAGCAGTGTTGGCAGCAAACAACAACTGGCTTATCTCCCATTTTTACAAATAATACAGATAAAACCTTCTCAGACTCAAATGTCATGACTAACATGTCTTCCTACTTACATCACCTTCCTAAACTCTCACTAACTTCCTTAATCCCTCCTCTGATCTTGCTAAAAGCACAGTGTTGGAAGCAAACAACTGGCTTATCTCCTATTTTTACAAATAATATAAATAAAAACTTTTCACACTCCAATTTCATTTCATGACTAAAACGTCATCCTACTTACCTCAATTGATTTATCCTTGGTTCCAACAACACTTTTATAGTCAGTCTTTCTTGGTCGTCCTCTCTTTCCACTTTTCCCCCTTCTGTCTTTGCTTTTTTTGGTGCCTGTAACTAAAAATTCATTACTTTAACCTTGGAATGAATAAATAAATATATATATACATATACAGATGCTCCTCTACTTACGTTCATTCGTTTTACGTTTGAACTGACTAAAAAAAAAAAAAAAAAAAAAATTGAGTGAATTTTTTAGTTTAGCGCGCTCTCCGTAGTTCAAACGATACTTGCGCATGACGCTGCGTCCATTGTTTACATTGCACAAACGACAAACTGAACATGCCTTGCCTCCTCCTCCTCCTCCTCCTCCACCATCTCAATTTATGTTGCTTGAATTTAATTCATTTGAAATTAATGTTATTATTTTACAATGTTATGTGTATAATTAATGATTTAGGGGTGTTTTATAAGATACGGTAATAGAATTTACGGATGTATAGTACAGTAACAACTTATATTCATTTTCAACTTACGTTCGGCCGTTCGGAACGTAACTAAAACGTAAGTTGAGGAGCGTCTGCATATATATATATATATATATATACATACATATATATATACAACCACTCCTCGTTTAACGACGACAATTGGGACCAGCGCGCCGTCGTTAACCGAATTGGTCGTTAAGCGAAAGTGTATACATATACGTACATGTACTGTATGTACAATGTCCAGCAATACATGTATCTTTATTTTTGTGTATTTTCCCTCTTTTATACAGTACATTAAAGCTTTATTTACTGTTTATTTACGGTGGTTAGGTTCCTAAAATTACCGTATATGACCAAATCCGCGTATGCTGACATTCCATATTGAATACCGGGGTATTTTTTTAGTTTTAACCATGGGCGCAATGTAGCAATAGAAAATTAATTATTCATTTTGTAAATTAAAATGTATCAACGTAATATGCAATTTTGTGGGCGGAAATGAAAGTAAAAAATACCATGCTACAAGAAAATATGCTAATGAACGAAGTCGGTAGCATAGGATTGGGACGCCATCTTGTCGTCTGCCAACGTCTCTCACGACGACGACAACGAGGACGAGCCGGATGACATTTAATTTGCAGGTAATGATTTATCAAACACAGGTCAGGTTAGTTTAGTTTAGGTTAGACGAATTCATCATCCTTTTATTTCTTCAACATCGGCATCTATCATAACAAACATGGTGTACCATTCGTCCGACATGACTTCGTTACTTACAAAATTTGTTTTAGCACCTTTTGTTTTATTTCTGCTCAGAAAATTGCAAATTACTTTGATACATTATAATTTACAAAATTAATAATTAATTTTCTATTGCTATATTGCGCCCATGGTCGAAACTAAAAATTTACCACTACCGGTATATACTGTACCCCAGGTAGTTTTTGCAGCTTGTAGGATGGTAATGTAGACCTAAGCTTCAGAACACTTTACCTCACAGCTAATATCCACCGTACAAGTTCAATTATAACATCATACAAATTTGCCTCAGCCAACTTAATTATCGTACACGACGTCGTAACTTTGGGAGATTTACGTTAAACGTCTGTCATAAAGCCCGTCATAACTCCGCGTCGTCGCTAACCGAGTAGGTCGTTAAACGAGGAGTACCTGTATATATATATATTTATATAAAATTCTAGGCCTCACTTTTGATACTCATATGGCCTTCAGATGGAGAAAAGTGGAAGCCAGTTGTTGTTTGCTGAGGGTACTCTGCTTATGGAAGGGTAAGAGAAGGGATTAAGGGAGTTAGTGACGAAGTTTGGGAAGGTAGGCGATAAGAAGAAGTTGAAGGTAAATGTATGTAAAAGGTGATAAACTACAAGGGAAGAAGATGGCAGTGAGTTGGAACTAAGTCTGAAAGGAGAGAGGCTGTAGGAAATAGATGGCTTTCGGTATTTGGGGTCACATGTGGCAGGAAAGGGTGGAGTGGTGGAGGCAAATTGTAGATTGAGAGAAGCAAGGGGGATTAAAAACTATAATGAGAAATATGCATTTGAAAATGGATGCAAAGAGGAGATTATATGAAGGGATGATTATGCTGAAAGCAGAGACTTGAAATTTAAGTAAGGCAGAGAGGAAATGTTTGAACTAGTTTGAGATGAAATACCTGAGAAGTATGGCAGGGGTTACAAAGTTGGATAGAGTGAGAGATGAGGAGGTGAGGAGGAGTGCTAGGGTGGAAAAAGAGATGGTAGATAAGGCTGATGAAAGAGTACTGGGATTATTTGGACACATGGAAAGAATGATTGAAGAAAAATTAGTAAAAGAGGTGTGGAAGGCAGAGGTGGATGGAGTGAACTTGAAGGGACAACCATGGGTGAGATGGATGGATGGATGGGGTGAAAGGGGTGTTGAGCAAGAAGGGAATATCTGTTTAGCAAAAAATAAGAAGACAGAAGATAGGGGGAGTGGAGAATGGCTGTGTATAGATGATACCGGGATGCAAGGAAGGGAGGGGGTGGGGGATGAGGGTTAGGGAGTGGTTATGTTTAATTGATATCACAGGGCAATTTTTTTTTTTAAATCTCAGTTGCATGAGATTTCTTTGTAATTTCTATTTTTGATCTGCTGATTTCAAATATGGAAACTATTTTGTTCTGCATGCTCTAGTTTTCATGCAATTTGGGGGGATACATTTTAGCTTTTTTGGGGGTGGGACTTTGCCAGGGATATGTTATGTTGCCTTGGCTGTTCAATTTATACATGGATGGGGTGGTGCAAGAGGTAAACACATGGGTAATGGGTCAGGGATTGGAGATGGTTAAAGAAAATGGAGAAAAGTGGGAAATAAGCCAGTTTTTGTTTGCTGACAACACTGTGCTTGTAGCTGGATCAGAGGAGGAATTAAGGAAGTTAGTGACAGAGTTTGGGAAGATGTGCGAAAGAAGGAAGTTGAAGATAAATGTGGGTAAACATGAGGTGATGAGATGTACAAGGGGAGAGAGTGACAGCAGGCTGGAGGTGAGCATTAAGGGAGAGAGACTGGAGGAAGTGGATAGTTTTAGATACTTGGGTGCGAATGTGCCAGGAAAGGGAAGAGTGGCGGTGAAGGTAGAATGTACATTGAGAGAAGTAAATGCCTTGAGGGATTAAAAATTGTAATAAGAAATAGACATTTGGGAATGGATAAGAAGAAATTGTATAAAGAGATAATTTTACCAACATACTATAGGGCAGAAACATGGAACATAAGAGAGAAAGAGTTTAAATGTGTTTGAGATGAAATTATAAAGAAATATGGTAGGCTAGACAGAGTGAGAAATGAGGTGAGGAGGGGAGTGGGGGTGGAAAAGGAGTTGAAAGATAGGGTTGATGAAAGTGTATTGGGATGGTTTGGACACATTGAAAAGATTAATAAATGAAGCGTGGAAGGCAAAGGCGGATGAAATTAATAGGAAGGAGTGACTGAGGATGAGATGGATGGATGGGGTAAAAGGGGCATTGAGAAAGAGGGGGATGTCTGCTGAGGAAGGGAGAAGACAGAGTACAGGGCCTAGTGGAGAATGGCCATGTATGGATGATACTGTGATGCATGGAAGGGAGTAGGTGTGGGATGGGGGGTTAGGGGATCATTATATGTAAATGATATTATGATGAACTCCAAAGGGATTTCTCCTTGTCTTCTCTTTTTCTGCATGAGGGGACAGAGAAGGGGGTTGTCAATTCAATAAAGCTGCTTTGCTGTGGATGTGGTGTCTTGCTGCATTGCTTCTGACCCAGGGCAATGGGCAATGTGCAGGGATGACTCATCATACATGAGGAGCCAAGAAATGAGGCAGGGAAGGATGGTGAATGGGAGAGGAGGGATGGGGATGAAGTGGGGATGAATTTATGCCTTTTGACTTTGGCTGCCTCCCTCATATGGCCTTTGTACATATTTTTTTTTTTTTTTTTGTGGCTGCATTGTATAGTAGTGGGGATAGGTTAGTGAGGATATCTTGAGTAGAATGCTACTGAAGTTCTTTTCATGCTGCATTCTGTGCTTGTGTGATGTGATGGGTGATTGGGTTAGAGGGCTCCAGCATAGACTTGTGTACCTATCATTCTCATGTACTGTTCTATGGGGATGATTCTGGTTTCTGATTGTAGATATTCTTTTGGAGGTATTTTTGTGCAGCTAGTTATTACTCAGGCCTAATACATTAACTCACACTTCAGGAGATGCTTCCATTCTTGAAGATGTGCTGCATTAATGAAAACCATGCACATTAATAAGGATTTTTGTGGTTAACTTTAATTAATGGACATTTGATAATTTTATATCACTTTTCACAATTTTAGTAATCCATACAAACCCATGAGCTAAGACAATAGGGAAACAATGGGTGGTGGATGGGAGTAGAATGGGTGGGAGTGGGTGCAAGCCTTGTCTGGCTACATCCCTTATATAGACCGAAAAAGAAAAAAGAAAAAAGAAAGAAAAAAAATATATATATATATATATATATATATTACTGAAATGTGTTATTGGAAAAAAGGCAAATATTTATAGGCAATAAATGGCACCCTGATTAATGCAGGGTAGGAATTTTTCACATGACATGTACTGATAGTTTTTTGATCATGTATACAAAGAAAACTCAAACACTAAGTCAAATAAAGGGATCAAAACTGTTCCAAAGGAAGAAGAGACTAATGATGGGCAGTTGCAAATGATGATCCTGTGAGATGGATGAATGAGAGAAACATCTTCATGGTGCCCATCTTCAAAACCTGTCAACACCCTCACCTCCATCTGTAGGTGCAGCAGGCCCATGGGGATGACATTTTCCAGACTAGGTGTACAATCTCAGTATATGACCTCGCTTTGTCAACTTTGACCCCATTTCCTCCACCTTATCACATAAAGTGAGTTTACAAATGGCAACTGCTGCACACTTCCTATATCCTATAAGCTAGTGACATGGAAACAGGCCCCACACTAATTTGTGGATAATAGTCCAACATTTCTTCCCAGAGGGATCTATGGGAGGGCCCAAGGACAGTCACCAACCACTGTGGGGCTGCAGGTTTCCAGTCAGTGAAACTTGAAGCAATAATGATTAACATCATCATCCAGAGGAAGGACTCCTGCCCCTCATTAACAAAGTACTGAGGAAACTACACACATTTTGTTCTGCTTAATAAATTATCTTATTCTCACTTGAGGAGAAGACCTGAGAGAGAGAGAGAGAGAGAGAGAGAGAGAGAGAGAGAGAGAGAGAGAGAGAAGAGAGAGAGGAGAGAGAGAGAGAGAGAGAGAAAAATTAGTGACTGATATAAAATTCACTCCCAGGTCTGTTCCCAAGCTTAATAAAATAACTTAGGACTAACCCAAACTAAGACTGTCATGAGTATCATTAAATTCCTTTTATCAGCCACTCTTGCTTTCAGGATTCTTCAGACTGCCATGGGATGACCTGATTCAGGTCTAAAGGTTATACTCATTTCAATCTGACTTTACTAGTCAATATAACTGGTAATATTTCATGTTCTTGTCTGAGAATTTTACTTTACTGAGACATTACCTTCTGCCTGTTACAAGATTAAAAATCCTACTACATACCTGATCCTGACTTGATCATGAAAGGAGCTTGGCTCTCCTGCTTGTTCCTTTTCAGATCCCTTTGGAGATCTGCTCGAATGTCATCTGGAAGAGCTGCCAAGAAGCTGGCATCAACCTGAAATCCCCATAGTACCAATAAGTCTACAATTATAACCTTACCAACATTCCTGATATCCTCAAGAAATAACTAATCAGGGCATTTTTCATAAATTTCATTCTAACTGACTCTATGCTTTTCTTCCACTGATGGACAAATTCAAGACTGAAGGACTTAGTTTATCAAGCTATCCTTCTGACCTGTGGTTCTCCATTCAAATAAAATTTTCTGGCATTTAACAAGATAAATATTGATATATGCCACTGTGTTCAAAGGTCTAAAGTTAACCCCTTCAACATGGAACACAATTTCTGGATTTTGTTTCAGCCTTGGTTACAAGAGGAATGTCTGTTGAGCAGGGAAGGAAGAGGGCAGGAGATAGGTGTGAGTAGAGAATGATTGTTAACAAATGATAAATTGGCATGGCCAAAAGGAATTTCTTCTTGTCTGCTCTGTAAACTCTTAAATGGACAAGTGGGGAGGGATGTTATGTAATGAAGCAGTGAAGGTAAACCAGCTCTGACTGTCAGGCCCTGCTGTGGAGGTGTTGTATCTTGTTGCATTGCTTCTGACTTGAGAAGTGGGCAAAGGAACCCCCAAAGTAAAAGGGACAACAAATGGGTGTTGGATGGGTGAAGGATGGGTGTATGCCTTGGCTGGGCCACCCCCATTATGGGGTAAAGGGCCTTTTTATATGTGTATGTATATGTACAAGTTAGGGAGTGACAATTAGTATCTACAAGTTGTGGCCATGTGAGATGGATTTCAAAGAATAAATTCCCTGCCAACCAGCTTCAAAATATGTCAATATAATCACCTCCATCTGCAGGTGCCCTGAGAGGCTGACACTCAGTCTCTTGACCAGGTCCATGATATCCCTCTATTAACATCAACTTTATTTCTTCCTCTTTTTTCACATAAAGAGAGCTGATGACTGGCCACTGCTCCCTTCCTCTTCCTCCTCCTATATAAGCTTTTGACACAAAAAGTCTCACACTAATACAACACAGATAAAAGTAAAAATTTTCTTCCCAAAGAGATATATAGAAGGGTGTGACGACTAATCCTGGCTACTGTAGGGCTGTGGGTTTCCAGCCAGTGAAACTTGAGACAATAATCATTATTATTGTACCAGTTCTTTCACCCAAAGGAAACTATAAGTGGTGGTCCTGCATGATTAACATCAGAGAAAATCTTCTCCCTGACAACCATCTTCAAAAACCCTTCACCTTCATCTGGAGGTGCAGCCCTGAGGGGTTGACATTCAGTCACTGGACTAGGCTCAAGATATGTCTCTATTAACTTCAAATGTATTCCCTCCATCTTGTCACATAAAACAAGTGACAACAGTCTCACACTAACAAAACATGGATAACAATCTATTGTTTCTCCCCATAGAGATCACTGGAAGGACATAAGGACTGATGCCACCTATGTGGTTTTGGGTCACCAGTCAAGGAAAATCATGGCAAAGATTATCATAATTTTTTTACCCAGTCACAGGTTAACCTTGGAAGAAAATGAGGTCTTCATTGACCAAAACACCATTTTGTTTTTAATTAGACTCTCATCTGTTTAACCCCTCGAATATGATGACACCTATGTAGGTATTATGAGGTGCAAGTGAGTATATGAGGATGCCAACGCCGGCTTCCTGATTATATTTATTTTGTAGTTGTAGCTGAGTAACCACCATATTCTGTGAGCACTTAATCATGTTTTCTGTGGTTACAAACATTCTGGGTGAAAGAGAATGAGTATAACATTTGTAACTTTATATCTTATAATATGCATATTGTGAGGCATCATTGTACATCAGGCAGCTGATGTGTGCGCAAATATTTGACTAGTACTGAAGAGGTTAACTTAATCCAGCATCACCCAAAACAGAAATGCACAAAATATATCATACTGAGGGAGATAATGGATTACTTTAGTTTATACATACATACATACATACATATACCAAAATATTTTCCCCCCTTACACGGGGGGTAGCCAAAAAGAAAAAGGCATAGAAACCACTCCCACCCATTCCATTTCCTATATATTCCACTCCCCTCCACCCTCCCTCTTATCTTGGCACTTCATGGATGACGTGTCATCCCTGCATCCTGTCCACTGCCCTGGGTCAGAAGCAGTGTCGCAAGACACAGCACATCCACAACAAGGCCGCTTCATAAATTCGACGACCCCTCTCCGTCCCCTCATGCAGAAAAGATGGGGAGGAGAAATCCCTTCGGGCTGCGTCATTTTTTTTCTCATACATACTTCCTCAACCCCCATCTCCCACTCACTCCCCCTCATGCATCACAGCATCATCCATACACAACCCTTCTCCATTCACCCCTATCTTCTGTCCTCTCCCGTCCTTCCTCAACAGATATTCCTCTCTTTTGTAATGCCCCTTTCACCCCATCCATCCATCTCATCCTAGGATGTCCCCTCATATTCATTCCTTCCACCTCTGCTTTCCACACTTATTTTACTAATCTTTCTTCACTCATTCTTTCCATGTGTCCAAACCATCCCAATACTCTTTTATCAACCTTATCTCCCAGCTCCCTTTCCACCCCTGTTCTCCTCCTTAGCTCCTCATTTCTCACTCTATCTAGAGTGATGGGTGACGAAAATGAAAGAGAAATGGGGAAGGATGAAGTGAAAGCAGCTGTTAAGATGATGAGAGCAGGTAAGGCACCTGGGTTGGATTTATGCCATGCAGAATGTCTGAATAAAGGAGGTACAGTTATGGTGGAATGGCTGGTGAGGTTATTTAATGTGTGCTGGGGAGAGGGTAGAGTGCCGGAGGACTGGAGGAGTGCCTGTATAGTTCTGCTTTACAAGGGAAAGGGGGACAAGTGTGAGTGTAGTAGTTTCAGAGGGATCAGCTTATTGAGTGTAGTTGGGAAGGCTTATGGGAGGGTCTTGATTGAGAGGATTAGGAGAGGAACAGAGGGAGTAATTGGTGAGGAACAGTGTGGGTTTAGGACAGGTAGGGGTTGTGTAGATCAGGTTTTTGTGGTAAGACAGATATGTGAGAAAGCTATAGGAAAAGGTAAGGATGTTTTTTGGGCTTTTACGGATCTGGAAAAGGCTTACGACAGGGTAGACAGGAAGGCGCTGTGGGAGGTACTATGGATATACGGGATAGGAGGAAAGCTGTTGAGAGCAGTCAAGAGTTTTTATGGGAGTAGTAGAGCTTGTGTTAGGATTAGAAATGGAGTGAATGGTTTGAGGTAAAGGTGGGACTTTGTCAGGGATGTTATGTCGCCCTGGCTGTTCAATCTTTACATGGATGGGGTGGTGCAAGAGGTGAATGCTAGGGTAGTGGGTCAGGGGTTGGAGATGGTTAATGAAAATGGAGAAAAATGGGAGGTAAGCCAGCTGTTGTTTGCAGCCAACACTGCGCTTGTGGCAGGATCGGAGGAGGGATTGAGGAAGTTAGTGACAGAGTTTGAGAAGGTGTGTGAAAGAAGGAAGCTGAAGATAAATGTGGGTAAAAGTAAGGTGATGAGATGTACAAGGGGAGAGAGTGACAGCAGGCTGGAAGTGAGCATAAAGGGTGAAAGACTGGAGGAAGTGGATAGTTTTGGATACTTGGGTGCGAATGTGGCAGGAAAGGGAGGAGTGGGGGTGGAGGTAGAATGTAGATTGAGAGAAGAGAGTAAATGCCTTGGTGGATTAAAAAGTGTAATGAGAAATAGACATCTGGGAATGGATGCTAAGAGGAGGTTATATGAAGGAGTGATTGTGCCAACAGCACTGTATGGGGCAGAAACATGGAACATGAGAGAGGAAGAGAGGAGTTTGAATGAGTTTGAAATGAAATGTCTGAGAAGTATGATGGGGGTTACTAGGCTAGAGTGAGAAAAAAAACTTTAAGTTTATACATTTTCAAAACAAAAAAGGGCCTTATATACAGTGGCCGCGAAAAGTTTGGGTGCAAAATTATAGGCGCCCTAACTTTCCCCTTAACTCAAAACATGCGAAAAATACAACTTTCCACCCAAACTTTTCGCTATTTTTCAATGCTAGCGTTTGTACCCGTATTTAGCCGAGACAATACACACTATTTGGCAACTCTGTTTAGGCGCACTCGATGTCACATGGAGTCACTTTCTAAACATCTCTCACGGAGAGTAGTCTTTTTTTTGCGGTGGTCTCTGTTTTGTGCCTTGATATCTCCGTAATGGGAAGTGGTAAAGAGCTGGAAAGAGACACAGTTGTTACAATCATAACCCTCTATAAGGAGGGTTATAAGTGTAAAGATATTGCTACTCGTGTGGGAATTGGAGTGCGTCAAGTGCAAAAGTGGACCAAGAAATTTCGAGACGAAGGAAGTGACATCATTCCTACTCAAAAGCATCGCTCTGGTCGGCCAAGGAAGATATCAAATCGTACTTCTATGGTTCTAACTGCCTCCTAATAACCGTAGGAGGCAAATAGAACCGTAGTATTGTCTCGGCTAAATACGGGTACAAACGCTAGCATTGAGATGACGATGATGATATGGTTTAATGTCACAAACTCCCCTTATCGGGAAACTAGGATGGTGTCCCTTACAGAAGACTTTGAAGCATGAAATTTAATGAACCATGCCCTTGGTTCAACTTTACCAATGCCAGGGTTTGAACCACCATCTCCTTGACTTTTGCCACAATTAATGATACCCTAACCTGCTTGGCGAAGGAAAGAGAAGGCAGGGATGGTGAATGGGAGTGGAGTATGTGGGGATGAAATGGGTGGGAATGGATTTATGGTTTTGACTTTGGCTACCTCCCTTGTAAGGGGGAAAATACCCTTGGTATATGTATGCATGTATATATATATATATATATATATATATATATATATACACGCACACACACACATGAAATTAAATATTACTCAGAATGAAATAAGGAATCAAATAGTAAAGTTTGACGTTAACAAGTCACCTGGCCTGGACAGAGTTGCAAACTGGATACTAAAGGAATGTATAAACAAACAGGAAAAATATACAAAATAATTGAATGTTCACTCAAAGAAGGAAAACTACCAGGAGACTGGAAAAATGCCAATATAGTGCCAATATATAAAGGGGGAAATAAGGAAGACCCAACAAATTATAGACTGGTGTCCCTAATGAGTACAATAGTTAAAATTTGTGAGAGAATCATCAAAGATAGATGGACAAAATATCTGGAGGAGAATAATATACTGAACCCAAGGCAATTTGGATTCAGACAAGGAAGATCATGTACCACTAATTTGATTTGTTTCTATTCAAGATTGATAGATATATTGCAAGAAAGGGATGGCTGGGCAGACTGTGCCTTCCTGGACCTACAAAAGGCATTTGATAAGGTACCAACAGAAAATTGCTAAATAAACTGGAAACAATAGGAGGCATAAATGGAAAACTATTGAATTGGATGGAGGACTTCCTTCATGGAAGAAAAATGAGAATAGTGCTCAGAGACAAATATTCAAAATGGGAAGAAATGAATAGTAGTGCTCGAGACAAATATTCAAAATGGGAAGAAATGAGTAGTGGCGTCCCACAGGGGTCAGGTAGAATTCAACATCAAGAAGTGCACTATAATTGAATTTGGAAAAAGCAAGAAGAGAATATCAGGACAGTGTAAAATTGATGGAAAAGAATAAAGAAAGTAAATTCTGAAAGGGACCTAGGAGTAATCATCACCAAAAACATGTTGCCAGATAAACATATAAATAAAATAGTCAGAGAAACATACAATTTGTTGAGATCATTAAAGGTGGCCTTTAAATACCTGGATATGGAAATGATTAAGAAAATATTACTAACATTGATAAGGCCAAAACTGGAATATGCAGCGCTGATATGGTCACCCAGTACAAAAAAGAATATGAGAAAATTAGAAAGAATACAAAGAGCAATGACAAAGATGGCCCCAACACTTTCAAACCTGACATATGAACAAAGACTGGTCAAACTGGAATTGCCAACCCTGGAACAAAGAACAGGACAAGGGGACCTACTAACAATCTACAGAATTATGAGAGGAAAAGAATGCCTTGATAGAGAAGACTTATTAAAGTGGGACAGAGGAAAAACAAGAGGACATGCAATGAAACTCAAAAAGGATAACTACAGAAGAGACCTGAAAATGAACAGCTTCCCACACAGTGATAGATATATAGAATAAATTGGATGAAAAAATAGTGTGTGCAAACACAATACAAGAATTTAAGAACAAACTTGATCTTGCGAGATACAAAAATGGGTCACCATGAGCATAGCTCCCTTTCCCATATAATACAACTAGGTTACACACCCAGGTCCTTTTCCCCCTTGCAAGTGAAGTAGCCAAAGTCAAAGGCATAAATCCACTCCCACCCAATTCATCCCCACATAATCAACTCCCATTCACCACCCCTCCCTTCCTCTTTTCTTGGCTCCTCCTGGATGATGGGTCATCCCTGCATCTTACCCACTGCCCTGGGTCACAACCAATGTAGCAAGACACAACACATCCACAGCGAGGTAGCTTCATTTAATCAGTGACCCACCTTCTCCATACCCTTATGCAGAAAAAGAGAAGATGGGGAGAAATCCCTTTGGGCTGCATCAAAATATCATTCACACATATTCCCTAACCCTCCCATCCCCCACCCACTCCCTTCTATGCATTACAGCATCATCCACACACAGCCATTCTCCATTCACCCCCCTATCTTGTCTTTTCCCTTCCTTCCATAACAGACATCACCCTCTTTCCAACACCTCTTTTACCCAATCCATCCATCTCATCCTTGGTCGCCCTCTCATGTTCACTCCATCCACCTCTGCCTTCCACATTTCTTTTACTAACCTTTCTTCATTCATTTTTTTCTGTGTCCAAACCATCTCAATAATCTCTCATCAACCCTATCTCCCAACTCCCATTCCACTCCCGCTCTCCTCCTCACCTCCTTCTTTCTCACTCTATCCAGCCTAGTAACCACTACCACACTTCTCGGGCATTTCATCTCGAACACATTTAAATTCTTCCTCTTTTATGTGTCATGTTTCTCCCCCATACAGTGCTGTTGGCACAATCATCCCTTCATACAATCTCCTAAAATACATACATACATATACCAAGGCTTTTTCCCCCTTACAAGGGAGGTAGCCAAAAAGGAAAAGGCATAAAATCATTCCCACCCATTCCATCCCTGAATACACTCCACACCCCTCCACCCTCCCTCTAATCTTAGCACCTCCTGGATGATGGGTCATCCCTGCACCTTGTCCACTGCCCTGGGTCAGAAGCAGTGTTGCAAGACACAGCACATCCACAGCAAGGCTGCTTCATTAAATCGGCGACCCCCACTCTCCGTCCCCCCATGCATAAAAGGAGAAGACAGGGAGAAATCCCTTCGGGCTGCGTCAAATTTCGCTCACACATACTACCTTACCCCCCATCCCTCTGCCCATTCCACCTTATGCATCACAACATCATCCATATACAACCATTCTCCATTCACCCCTGTCTTCTGTCCTCTCCAGTCCTTCCTCAACAGACATTCCCCTCTTCCCCAAAGCCCCCTTCACCCCATCCATCCACCTCATCCTAGGACATCCCCTCATGTTCACTCCCTCCACATCTGCCTTCCATACCTCTTTTATTAGTCTTTCTTCACTCATTCTTTCCATGTGTCCAAACCATCCTAATACTCTTTCATCAACCCTATCTCCCAACTCCTTTTCCACCCCTGTTCTCCTCCTCATCTCCTCATTTCTCACTCTATCTAGCCTAGTAACCCCCATCATACTTCTCAGACACCTCATCTCAAATACATTCAAACTCCCTTCTCTCTTCCTCTCTTATGTTCCATGTTTCTGCCCCATACAGTGCTGTTGGCACAATCACTCCTAAAATAATATACATATAATCACACACACACAAATTACAAATTGGATATTGAATGAGTGTGTAGATGAATTAATGGACAAATTATACAAGATAATTGATTTCTCACTCAAAGAAGGAATGGTACCACAAGATTGGAAAAATGCAAACATCGTACCAATATATAAAGGAGGAAACAAAGAAAATCCTACAAATTACAGACT
Organism: Oratosquilla oratoria; assembly: GCF_046742065.1. NCBI lineage: Eukaryota > Metazoa > Arthropoda > Malacostraca > Stomatopoda > Squillidae > Oratosquilla > Oratosquilla oratoria. The sequence goes on from NC_134782.1 coordinate 34,555,496, forward strand.
GGTATCCCTTACAAGCACAGTAGCAAAAGTATGCGAAAAAGTTATCAGAAACAAATGGACCAAACACTTGGAAGAAAATAAAATAGGAAACCCTAAACAATTTGGCTTTAGAAGTGGAAGATCGTGCACCACAAACTTAATATGTTTTTACTCAAGATTAATAGAAATAATATAAAATTGGTACCAAGGAACTGGGCAGATTATATATTCTTGGACTTGCAGAAGGCTTTTGACAAAGTACCACATAAAAAGTTAATAAGAAAAAATTAAATAATAGGAGGAATACAAGGTAAGCTACTGGAATGGATGAAAGATTTCTTGAGTGGGAGAAAAATGAGTGGTACTTAGAGACAAGAACTCGAACTGGGATGATATGATAAGTGGCATCCCACAGAGCTCTGTATTGGCTCCTTTAATGTTTGCCATATATATATAAGGATGAAGGAGTGAAATGTTACATGAACTTTTTTGCTGATGATGCCAAACTACTTAAGAGAGTAAGCACAGAAGAAGACTGCAGATCGCTACATGAAGACCTAGACAAAATATGGAAATGGAGTCAGAAGTGTGAAGTGAACTTTAACATTAAGAAATGAAGTATAATGGAATTTGGAAAAAAGCAAAAATAGAATATCAGGTCAATATAAAATTGGTACCAAGGAAGTCCAAAAAGTTGACTCAGAAAGGGACCTTGGAGTAATTATCTCAAGTGACTTGACACCTGGTAAACATGTCAACAAACTAGTTGGAGAGACTTTTAACTTATTAAGATCAATGAAAGTGGCCTTCGACTACATGGATGATGAAATGGTAAACATACATACATATACCAAAGGCTTTTTCCCCCTTACAAGGGAGGTAGCCAAAAAACAAAGGCATAAAAACAATGGTAAAGAAAATAGTAATTACACTGATAAAACCTATATTGGAGTATGATGCAACAGTATGGGCACCTTAGCAGTGACAAAAAATAAAAAATGGCACCTACACTCAAATTTGACATACAAAGATTGGATAAATTACATCTATCAACACTGGAACTGAGTAGAGAAATAGGCAATTTGCTGACTCTTTACAGAATTATGAAAGGGATGGAAGTTCTTGATAGAGATGACTAATTAAAATGGGACAGAAGAGAAACAAGAGGACATGAGAAGAAGCTAAAGAAGGACATTTACAGAAGAGATTTGAAAAAGAATAGCTTCCCACACAGAGTGATTGATGTCTGGAACAAACTAAATGGGGAAACAGTGAGTGCCAAAACTATACAAGAATTTAAGAACAAACTGGTTGCGGAAAGATACAAAAGCGGGTCACTACAAGCATAGCTCTCATCCCATAAAATACAACTAGATAAATACACACATACAGTATACCATGAGTTCTATTTACCTGGGAAAAGCTTATATCCATGGGGTCTGAGACAGGTTTCCCCAGTTCACCACCATGACTAATAGGTGGTTCTGTGTCATCCCTTGTGACCAACCTGGAAGGCCCTGGTTTAGGAGATTCAAAATCAACTAAACTGTCACTTCTTTCACATTCCTTTCTTTGACGAGGGTTCACAGAACTAAACTGTGAAGGTATAGCATAGCCTTGCTGCTTATATTCTTCTATCACTTGCTCTCGTATGTCTGCAGGAAGGGCAGACAAAACATCAGCATCTATCATTGGCTTTGGTTTGTCTGTAGTAACTTCTGGACTCGCTGAGGTTCTCCTAATATCTGCCTCAATGTTTATCCCAGATAAGCCATGAGTTGAAGCCTCTGAGTTTACTATAGCTTCAGGAGATTGATGACTAATGACGTTTTTATTTTTTATACTCTCTGTAGATGGAGCTTTTATATCTGAATCAGTGTTAGAATCTGCAGATCTCTCCTGTTCTTGAACTTCATGATCATCTGACCCTAAGAGCTTTCTTTTGGGTTTTGCTGCCAGCAGAAAAGTCTTGATGGATGATTTCTCTGCAGAAGATATCTTTTTCAATGAAGATTTATTTACTATTTCTAAACGAGAAACCTATAAAAAAAAAAAAAAAAAAAAAAAAATATTAAATCAATGTAATGGAAAGCTTACAATTTCATAATTATGTTTAGCTAAAATTTTCTGAGTTCAACCTAAATGATAACAAACCAAAGTTTACATAGAAGTCATGACAAGATACAACCATCACCTGAATGCCAATTCCTCGAAATTCCTGTGGAGGTACATGAACTTGTCGCAGCAATGCTAAGCTTTCCCTGTAAAACAACATTCACAATTAACCTTGATTTATTAGAAGTTTCTCTAAACTGCTCTATCGGGAAGATTTTGGAGCTGAGTGCTAGAGATATATAGTGGATTTGTTCAGAGAGAAAGGCTGCAGCAAGGAGATTCGTCAGAAGGAGTATGAGCAGCAGCTGGAGAGAAAGGTGTGAAAGCAGGAGAAACAGAAAGGAAGAGAGAGAAGGAGGAAAGAAGAAAAGGAGACATTTGACATTTATGGCAATGGTTGCAGCTGACCTTATAAATAGGAGGGTTGAGGCTGATAGAGTCCATTCGTGTCTGGACCTCCCACCTACACCTACACACACACATCAGTAGAGGTTACAACAAAGTTTGGACTCCAGAGAAAACTGCAAATTTCAAGGACCACAACGACAAGTACCTGTGTTGTATTAACAGGGAAGGAGAAGCTCGTGGTGTAGTGGGAAGGTGAAGAAAAAGGAGAAGGGGAGGAATTACTGAGGAAAATGGAAGGAAATGAGGAAGGGGACAAATGGGCCCAGGATCTTAGGAGGGGGGGGGCAGAATATACAGACGAACAACAAGGAAGCAGAGGTGTGAAGAGCAGAAATATAGATAATAGCAGCTCAATGGAAAGAGATGATAACTGCTTTTATGGATTTAAAGAGGGAGGAGGGGACAAGCTCCCCCGACTAGTAAATCTAGAGGAGAAACTAAAATCAAATAACAAAGAATGGAAGGTTAGGTTTGACCAATTAACTCTAGTTGCAGAAAAAGTTGATAAACTAGAACTAAGAAAAGAGAATCAAAATCTAACTAAAGTAGAATTAAAAAGACAGTTAAGAGAAGTAAAGGAAGAGAATGAGGAATTAAAGAGGAATAATAAAGAAAATAAAGAGTCCATAACAAAAGTAAGTGGTTGGAAAAAGATTCAGGAGACTAAAAATATTGAATTTAGAGATATAGTGAAACATCAGATGAAGGAACAAACTGAAGGCACAGTTATTAAAGTGACGAGGGAGAAGGAGAATATAGTAAGAGACTTAGCAGATAAAAAGAAATGTATAAGTATATTAGGGATGGAAGAGAAGTATCATCTAAATAGGACTACAAGAATAAAGGAGGAAAAGGAAAAAGTAAACAGTATATTAGAAGTAGTTCAAGATGAACCAGAAATAGGGAAACAAATAGAAGCAATGTATAGGCTCAGGAAATACAATACTGATAAGACTAGACCAATTAAGGTTAAATTTAGGTCACAAACAACACCAGAGAATATCTTAGCAAAAACAGGGAAACTAGCAGACAGTGAGCAATTCAAACAGGTATGGATAAAAAGAGAAATAAATAAAGAGGAAAGAGAGGATGAGAAAACAAAAAGACTAGAAGCTAAGGGAAAAAAACGAGAAAAGAACAGAGACAGAAAAAGAGAAATTCTATTGAAGAGTAGCAAATATGAAAGTGAGGAAATGGTTCATAGCAGAGAAAAACAGAAGGGAAACAGAAAACAAGATGGAAGTAGTAGAAAATTAAAAGTGTCTCACACAAATATAGATGGATTAATAACAGGCTTGTACAAACTGAATGATTACCTGAAAGAAAAAGAACCGGACATAATGGGAATTGTAGAGACAAAATTGAAAGGTCCATTACCACCCAACAGTGTAGGACATGGTGCATATAATTGTTGGATTAGAAACAGAGAGGTAAAACAAGGGGGTGGAGTTATGTTCCTGACTAAGAAGGATATAAATGTGAGGAATGTCACATATGGAAAGAATAGAGTAGAGATGATTACGATGGAAGTGGAGGACAAGGATAGGAAGAGCAGGAAGTTTGTAGTAAATTATGTGCCTCCTAAAACGGCTTCGTGGGAAGAGAGAGAACACAAAAATATGTTAGAAGACACCAGGATATCACTAAGATAATGGAAGATGGAGGACGAATAATTATAATGGGTGACTTTAATTGTAAAGAAATCTGCTGGGAAGAGATGACAGTGAAGGGTGGAGATGACCTATGGGGAAATGTATTACTTGATATGATTATTGAACATACAATGATGCAATGGATACAAGAGAATACTAGGTATAGAAATGAGGAAGAATCATCAAGACTGGACCTAATAATCACATCAGCGCCCGAAATAGTGGACAAGATCGAATATAAAACACCAATAAGTAAAAGTGACCACATATTGGTTGAACTGGAACTAAATGAGGAAAAATACATGACGAAAAACGAACAATATAGAAAGGGAAGATTGATGTATGAAAAACCAAACTTTGACAAAATAAAATTCTTTCAAAAAACTGACTGGGAAAGAATACACAAGGAGGAAACAACAGCTGAAGAGAAATGAGAGAAATGGAATATTTTGACAAGAATTTATAAAGGAGTGGAAAAGTGTGAACCAAGACAAAAGCAAGAAAAAGGATATGTAAAGTGCTGGTACAACAAAAGATGTAGGGAGTTAAAAGACAAAAGGGATAAAGCTTGGATAAAACGGAAAAAAGACAAAAAAAAAAAAAAAATGAAAAAAGGGAAAATATATACTAGTTATAGAAATGAATATGTACACGTGTGCAAAGAAGAAAAGATAAAATATGAAAAAAATGTAAAGATCAACCAAAATTATTTTACAGATTCGTAAACAAACTGAAAAGCAAACAAGAATTAGAGAAACTACGACAGGGAGGAGTTGAATACACAGAGGAAATATAAATGGCAGAAATTATGAATAAGAATTTTAAATCAGTGTTTACAAGGGAGAACATACAACCTAGAGATATCAAATGGGAGGAGAGAGTCCCCCCTATGAAAGAGATAGAAGTATCAAGAAATGAAATAATGAAACACTTGAGTAATCTTGATGTCAGAAAATCGCATGGACTGGATGAAATGGTAAACTGGATTTTGAGAGAATGCAAGAATGAACTAAAAGACAAAATACATAGCATAATAAACAGTTCATTGAAAGAGGGAAAAGTTCCAGAAGACTGGAAAAGAGCAAATATAGTACCAATATATAAAGGGGGAAACAAGGAAGGCCCTACTAAATATAGACTGGTCTCTCTTACAAGTACGATAGCTAAAATCTGTGAAAGAATTATCAAAACTAGATGGGTAAAGCATTTGGAAAAAAACAAAGTACTAAGTCCAAGGCAATTTGGATTTAGACAAGGACAATCATGCATCACAAACTTAATGTGTTTCTATTCAAGGCTAATAGATATAATAGAAGAAAGAGATGGATGGACTGATTGTGCATTTCTACACCTGAAAAAAGCTTTTGATAAGGTGCCACATAAGAAGTTGCTTAAGAAATTAGAAACTGCAGGAGGAATACAGGACAAACTACCGAAGTGGATGGAAGACTTCTTGCATGAAAGGAAAATGAGAGTGGTGATAAGAGACAAACTCCAATTGGGATGAAGTGATAAGTGGTGTTCCACAAGGAACAGTTTTGGCCCCAATAATGTTTGCTATATATATTAATGATATGGATGAAGGAATTGAAAGTTATATGAGCTTCTTTGCAGATCATGGAAAATTCTTGAAAAAAGTGAACACTGAAGAAGATTGTGAGTCGCTACAGTGATCTCAATAAAGTATGGGAATGGAGTAGGAAGTGGGAGATGGAATTTAATATCAAGAAGTGTAGTATAATGGAATTTGGAAGAAGCAAAAAAAGAATAGTGGGATCATATACATTGGGAGAAGAAATAAAAAAAGTAGAAAATGAGAAGGACCTAGGAGTCATTATTATCAATAATATGTCACCTGAGAAACATATAAACAAAATTTTTGGAGAAACTTATAATTCAATATGAACAATCAAAGTGGCATTTACATACCTGGACGAAGAAATGGTGAAGAAAATACTAGTTACTTTGATAAGACCAAGATTGGAATATGCAGTGACGATGTGGTCACCAAGTACAAAAAAATGTATAACAAAACTTAAAAGAATACAAAGAGCAATTACAAAATTAGCACCAACACTCTCAGAACTATCATATGAAGAGAGACTAACAAAACTTGAACTACAGACATAAGAGCAAAGAAGAGAGAAAGGAAACTTGATAACTATTTATAGAATCATGAAAGGCATAGAAACTATTGATAGAGAGGATCTAATAAAATGGGATAGTAGACATACAAGAGGACATGGAAAGAAAATCAAGAAAAATGGTTATAGAAGGGACCTGAAAAAGAACAGCTTTCCCCACAGAGTAATAGACATCTGGAACAAGTTAGACAAAAAAGCGGTGTGTGCAAAAACAATTCACGAATTTAAAAAGTTTAGATAAAATGAGATATGAAGACAGGACACCACGAGCATAGCTCCCCTTTGTAGAATACAACTAGGTAAATGCATGAAAGAAAAAAAAAAAAAAAAAAAAAAAAAAAAAAAAAATTAGGCTGAAAATATTTTTTTTTTTTTTTTTGGAAAGTGGTGGACCTGAGACTGAGAAAATGGTATATTACAAAAAAGGAAACAAAGCAGACAGAAAAAGACAAGGAAAAAAATAAATAAAACTAGCCTATACCAACACAGATGGAATGATCTCAGGACTGAACGAGCTAAATGATTACCTGGCATAAGAAAAACCAGACATAATGGGAATAGTAGAAACCAAACTAAAAGGTAACTTACCACCTAACATTGTGGGACAAGGACTATACAACTGCTGGATGAAGAATAGAAAGGAAAAACAAGGAGGGGGAGTACTATTTCTGACCAAGAAAGACTTAAATGTGACAAAGTTAACAGAAGGAAAAAACAATGTAGAATCAATTATGATAAAAGTAGAAAACAACCACATGAAAAGTAGAAAATTTGTAGTAGTGTATGTGCCCCCTAAAACACAGTCCTGAACAGAACACGATCATTCCAATTGTTGGAAGAAACTGAACATGAACTGATATACTGAAAGAAGAAGAAAATACAGTAATTATGGGTGATTTTAACTCAAAAGAAATATGTTGGGAAGAAATGACAGTGAGGGGTGGAGAGGATATATGGGGCAGCATACTACTTGATATGACCATTGAATACACAATGACTCAGTGGATAAAGGAAAATACCAGATACAGAAACAATGAGGAACCTTCAAGATTGGATTTAATACTTATGTCAGAACCTGAAATTGTACCCAGAATACATTACAAAATACCAATACGAAAGAGTGACCTGTACTAATAGAATTCAAACTAAAAGAGCAAAAAGACCCAAGAAGAAAGGAGAAACATAGAATAGGAAGACCAATGTACAACAAAATGAATTTTGAGAAACTTGAAAAATTCTTACGTAATGCAAACTGGGAAAAATTCCTAATTGAAGAAACAAGGATGGAAGAGAAATGGAATATACTGAAAGAAATTTATAATGAGGGTGTGATCAAATATGTATCACAACAAAAGCAAGAAAGAACATACATAAAGAACTGGTACAACAACAATTATAGAAGCTAAGGATAAAAGAGACAAAGCATGGAAAAATGGAAAAAAGACAAAAAAATGAGCAAATGGCAAACACACATCAAACTAAGAAATGATTATGTAAAAATACGCAGAGAAAAGAGAAATTATGAAAAGGAAATAATAGAAAAATGCAAGGAACAACTGAAACTATTTTACAGACATGTGAACGGTAAACTAAAAAAAGCAAGAAATAGAAAAGCTGTGCCAAGGAAGTCATGAATATACAGAAGAAAAAGAAATGGCAGAAGTTATGAGCAACCACTTCAAATCGGTACTCACAATTGAGAACACATCTAACTGTGAGGGAATAGAGAGACAGAAATCACCCCCAATGAAGGAAATAACTGTATCAAAGAAGGAAATTAGCAACCAAATAAAAACCGTGATGTCAGAAAATTGCATGGTCTGGATGGAATTGCAAATTGGATACTGAAAGAATGTGTAGAAAAATTAACAGATAAAATACACACTATAATCAAATGCTCACTCAAAGAAGGAAAGGTACCACAAGATTGGAAAAATACAAACATTGTACCAATATATAAGGAGGAAACAAAGAAAATCCAATGAACTACAGACCAGTCTCCCTAACAAGCACAGTAGCAAAATATGTGAAAAAGTGATCAAAAGTAGATGGGTTAAACACCTGGAAGAAAAATCAATACTAAACCCAAGCCAATTTGGATTTAGACAAGGAAGATCATGTACAACAAACCTGATCCGCTTCTACTCGAGACTAATAGATATAATAGAAGTGAGGGATGGATGGGCAGACTGCCTATCTAGACCTACAAAAGGCATTTGACAAAGTACCACACAAAAAATTAATAAGAAAATTAGAACCAATAGGTGGCATCACAGGTAAACTATTAGAATGGATGGAAGACTTCCTGACTGGGAGAAAAATGAGGGTAGTAATTAGAGACAAGTAGTCGAAATGGGAAGAAATGGTAAGTGGTGTTCCACAAGGGTCGGTGCTGGCTCCAATCATGTTTGCCATATACATAAATGACATGGATGAAAGAGTTGAAGGTTATATGAAATTCTTCACAGATGACACAAAAATATTGAAGAAAGAACAGAGGAGGACTGTGATTCATTACAATCAGACCTGGACAAAATCTGGAAATGTACTCAAAAGTGGGAAGTGAACTTCAATATCAAGAAATGTAGCATAATGGAGTTTGGAAAAAGTAGAAACAGAATTTAAAAAAATGATAAGATTGGTGAAGAAGAAATTAAGAAAGTGCAAAATCTGGAAATGTACTCAAAAGTGGGAAGTGAACTTCAATATCAAGAAATGTAGCATAATGGAGTTTGGAAAAAGTAGAAACAGAATTTAAAAAAATGATAAGATTGGTGAAGAAGAAATTAAGAAAGTGCACTCGGAAAGGGACTTTGGAGTAATAATCAGCAAACACATGACACCAGATAAACATATAAACAAAATAGTCAGAGAAACCTTTAACCTATTAAGGTCAAGGAAAGTGGCATTTGATTACTTGGATGAAGAAATGATTAGAAAAATATTAGTTACATTGATTAGACCAAAACTGGAATATACAGTGACACTATGGACACCCAGTACTAAAAAGAATATAAGGAAACTAGAAAGAATACAGAGATCTACTGACTATATTTAGAATCATGAAAAGAATGGAAAACCTTGATAGGAATGATTTACTAAAAAATGACAATGGAAAAACACGAGGTCATGAAAAGAAACTCAAAAAGGATAACTATAGAAGAGATTGGAAAAGAATAGCTTCCCACACAGAGTGCTGGATATCTGGAATAACTTAGATAAAGAGAGAGTGTGTGCAAATACTATTCAAGATTTTAAGGAAAAACTTGATGCTGAAAGATACAAAGACAGGTCACTACAAGCATAACTCCCTTCCTGTGTGATACAACTAGGTAAATACATACAGTACATACATATACCAAAGGCTTTTTCCCCCTACATGGGGGGTAGCCACAAAGAAACAGAACCCACTCTAACCCATTCCATTTTCTATATATTCCACTCCCCTCCACCCTCCTCCCTCCCTTTTCTTTTGACACCTCCTGGATGACGGGTCATCCCTGCATCCTGTCCACTGCCCTGGGTCAGAAGCAGTGTCGTAAGACACAGCGCATCCACAGCAAGGCCGCTTCGTAAATTCGGCGACCCCCCTCTCCGTCCCCTCATGCAGAAAAGGAGAAGACGGGGAGAAATCCCTTTGAGCTGTGTCAATTTTCTTCTCACACATACCTCCCTGCCCCCCACCCCCACCCACTCCCCCTCATGCATCATCTATACACAACCCCTCTCCATTCACCCCTATCTTCTGTCCTCTCCCATCCTTCCTCCACAGACATTCCTCTCTTTTGTAATGCCCCTTTCACCCCCATCAATCCATCTCATCCTAGGACGCCCCCTCATATTCACTCCTTCCACCTCTGCCTTCCATACTTCTTTTACTAATCTTTCTTCACTCATTCTTTCCATGTGTCCAAACCATCCTAATACTCTTTCATCAACCCTATCTCCCAGCTCCTTTTCCACCCCTGTTCTCCTCCTCACCTCCTCGTTTCTCACTCTAGCCTAGTAACCCCTATCATACCTCAAACCATTCGCTCTCTCCATTTCTAATCCTAACACAAGCTCTACTACTCTCGTAAAAACTCTTGACTGCTCTTAACAGCTTTCCTCCTATCCCATATATCTGCAGTACCTTCCTATCTACCCTGTCATAAGCCTTTTCCAGATCCATAAAAGCCCAAAAAACATCCTTCCCCTTTCCTATAGCTTTCTCACATATTTGTCTTACCACAAAGATCTGATCTACACAACCTCTACCCGTCCTAAATCCACACTGTTCCTCACCAATTACTCCCTCTGTTCCTCTCCTAATCCTCTCAATCAAGATCCTCCCATAAGCCTTCCCAACTACACTTAACAAGCTAATCCCTCTGAAACTACTACATTCACACTTGTCCCCTTTTCCCTTGTAAAGTGGAACTATACAGGCACTCCTCCAGTCCTCTGGCACTCTACCCTCTCTCCAGCAAACATTAAATAACCTCACCAGCCAGTCCACCATCAATGTACCTCCTTTTTTTAGACATTCTGCATGGCATCCATCCAGACCAGGTGCCTTACCTGCTTTCATCATCTTAACAACTGCCTTCACTTCATCCTTCCTTATTTCTCCTCCATTTTCCTCACTCATCACGGTCATTTTCTTAGCATTTCCCACTGCAACTATCTTTCCCTCCCTATCCTCCTTCACATTTAGCAACTCCCTAAAATATTCTGCCCATCCTCCCCTTACTGCCTTCTCTTCCATTATCATCTCTCCATCTGCACCTTTTACCTTTTCTTCTCTACTTGATTCGGCTCCTCTTCCTCTCTTAATTTCTTTCCAAAACATCTTTTTATTACTTTCAAAATTTTCTGTCATACTCTTACCCCACTTCACATCTGCTCTCCTCTTTGCCTCCTTTACCTTTTGCTTTACTTCTCTTTTCTTTTCTTTGTACCTCTCATATGACTCCCTCGTCCTATTTTGTAACCAATCTGTGAAAGCTCGCTTCTTCTCTTCTACAACCTTCTTTGTTTCCTCATCCCACCATTCACTACCCTTCCTTCTATTTCCTCCTGTCCTTATTGTTCCACACACCATCCTTGCACACTTTGTGACTCCCTCCTTGAACCATCCCCATTCCTCCACACCTAGCTCCACTCTATCCTTCACTCCCTCCCACTCCTCCTTCAGCTTCTTCTTGTAGTCCTTCTCCTTTTCATTTAAAGAGTTCACTCTAAGCACCTCCCTACCTTTTGTCCCTTTCCTCTTTCTCCATCTATCCTCCACTCTCAACTTACCTTCCACCAAAAAATGATCTGATATTCCCCCACCCTCTCCCCTTAGCACATGTACATCCTTAACTCTTCCTATCATAATCGTATTTACCACTACATAATCCATCAACGCTCTATCTACCACCCTTCCATCCACCACTCTCTCCCATGTGTACTTATGCTTGACTTTCTTCCAAAACACTGTATTTGCTATCATCAACTCTCTTTCTAGACACATTTCCACCATCAACTCTCCACTATTCTTTCCTGTAACTCCACATTTCCCAACCACTTCATCAATTGGACCATTTCCTACCCTAGCATTAAGGTCTCCCAGTACTATTACATTTACATTTCTCCCTAAATCCTCTATGCACTCATTTAAATATATCCAAAAGGCCTCCCTTTCTTCTACGCTCTTCTCACTGCCAGTCCCATATGTACTTACAAAGACCCACATCTCCTTTCTCAGTTTCACCTTCATCCACATTTTCCTTGAGGAAACCTCCTTCCACTCCACTACACGTTTACCCATCTCTTCACTTACTAGAATAGCCACCTCTTCCCTCCCTTGCCCTCTCTTCACTCCTGATAACCTCCCACTTACACTCTCCCTTCCCTTTCAACTTAGTTTCATTCAAAGCCAACACATCCATCTTTCTTCTCACAAACATACTACCTATCTCTTCTCTTTTACTCTCATCTGTACCACATCCACGCACATTAAAAGATCCAAACTTTAGGGTGCTGGTCGGAAACCTCCCAGACCCTCTTATGCCTTTACTTTTTCGTTTAGGAATGTCCCCTGTGGGGCTACAAGGAGAAGGATGCCTAGTCCCAATCCCTGTCCCTTTCTTCTCGCCTCTTACGATCCAAGTGGAAAAACTTGGTGGCAGTATTCTTTTCCCCCACCACAGGGATTTTGAACTTAGAAAATTCTTTCAAGAAGCATACATACATATATATACTAAGGCTTTTTCCCCCTTACAAGGGAGGTAACCAAAAAGGAAAAGGCATAAAATCATTCCCAACCATTCCATCCCTGAATGCACTCCACACCCCTCCACCCTCCCTCTTATCTTAGCACCTCCCGGATGATGGGTCATCCCTGCAACTTGTCTACTGCCCTGGGTCAGAAGCAGTGTCGCAAGACACAGCACATCCACAGCAAGGCCGCTTCATTAAATCGGCGACCCCCACTCTCCGTCCCCCCATGCATAAAAGGAGAAGACGGGGAGAAATCCCTTTGGGCTGTGTCAAATTTCGCTCACACATACTACCTCACCCCCCATCCCCCTGCCCATTCCACCTCATGCATCACATCATCATCCATATACAACCATTCTCCATTCACCCCTATCTTCTGTCCTCTCCCGTCCTTCCTCAACAGACATTCCCCTCTTCCCCAAAGCCCCCTTCACCCCATCCATCCACCTCATCCTAGGACGTCCCCTCATGTTCACTCCCTCCACATCTGCCTTCCATACCTCTTTTACTAGTCTTTCTTCACTCATTCTTTCCATGTGTCCAAACCATCCTAATACTCTTTCATCAACCCTATCTCCCAACTCCCTTTCCACCCCCGTTCTTCTCCTCACCTCCTCATTTCTCACCCTATCTAGCCTAGTAATCCCCATCATAATTCTCAGACACCTCATCTCAAACACATTCAAACTCCTTCTCTCTTCCTCTCTTATGTTCCATGTTTCTGCCCCATACAGTGCTGTTGGCACAATCACTCCTTCATACAGTCTCCTCTTAGCATCCATTCCCAAATGTCTATTCCTCATTACACTCTTCAATCCACCAAGGCATTTACTCGCTTCTCTCAATCTACATTCTACCTCCACCTTCACTCCGCCTTTTCCTGCCACATTTGCACCCAAGTATCTAAAACTATCCACTTCCTCCAGTTGCTCTCCCTTAATGCTCACTTCCAGACTACTGCCCCTTTCACCCCTTGTACATCTCATCACCTTACTTTTACCCACATTTATCTTTAGCTTTCTTCTATCACATACTCTCCCAAACTCTGTCACCAACTTCCTTAGTCCCTCCTCCGATCCTGCCACAAGCGCAGTGTCGTCAGCAAACAACAGCTGGCTCACCTACTTTTCTCCATTTTCTTTAACCATCTCCAATCCCTGACCCACTACCCTTGCATTTACCTCTCGCACTACCCCATCCATGTATAAGTTGAACAGCCAGGGCGACATAACGCATCCTTGACGAAGTCCCACCTATACCTCGAACCACTCACTCTCTCCATTTCTAATCCTGACACAAGTTCTACTACTCTCATAAAAACTCTTCAAGAAGCAAATTGGGAAAAATTTAATAATGAAGAAACAAAGGTGGAAGACAAATGGACAATTTGGAAGGAAATCTATAATGAAGGAGTGGATAAGTATGTACCTAGACAAAAACGGGAAAGGGTATATATAAAATCCTGGTATAATAAAAAGGGCAGAGGCAAAATACAGAAGAGATAAAGCCTGGAAAAGATGGGAAAAGGAGAAAAAATACTGAGAAATGGGAAATATACTCCAAACTAAGAAATGAATATGTAAAATACGTAGAGAAGAAAAAAGAAATTATGAAAAGGACATAAAAGACAAATGTAAAGACTAACCCAAATTATTTTATAGATATGTAAATGGCAAGCTAAAAAATAAATGGGAAATACTGAAATTATGTCAAGGTAACTGAGAATACACAGAAGATATAAAAATGGCAGATATTATGAACAAACATTTCAAATCTGTATTCACCAAAGAGGAAAAAAATCTACAAAACTGTGATCAAAGAATTGAAGTAAGATTTCTTCCAATGAAGAAATTAAATATTACTCAGAATGAAATAAGGAATCAAATATCAAAGCTTGACATTAACAAGAACATAAGAATAAAGGAGACTGCAAGAGACCATAAGGCCTACACTAGGCAGCTCCGTATCCATCACCACCTGTCATCCCCATCCATAAAGTTGTCTAATTGTTTTTTAAAACAACTGATAGTTTCAGCGCTTACTACATGGTTACTAAGTTTATTCCATTCATCGATCAGCCTATTAGTAAACCAATTCTTGCCTATTTCATTCTTAAATCTTAAACAAGTCACCTGGCCTGGACAGAGTTGCAAACTGGATACTAAAGGAATGTATAGACGAACAGGAAAAATATACAAAATTTAATGTTCACTCAAAGAAGGAAAACTACCAGGAGACTGGAAAAATGCCAATATATAAAGGGAAAAAAAAGAAGACCCCAAAAATTATAGACCGGTGTCCCTTACAAATACAATAGTTAAAATCTGTGAGAGAATCATCAAAGATAGATGGAAAAAATATCTGGAGGAGAATAATATACTGAACCCGAGGCAATTTGGATTCAGACAAAGAAGATCATGTACCACTAATTTGATTTGTTTCTATTCAAGATTGATAGATATATTGCAAGAAAGGGATGGCTGGGCAGACTGTGCATTCCTGAACCTCCAAAAGGCATTTGATAAGGTACCACACAGAAAATTGCTATATAAACTGGAAACAATAGGAGGCATAAATGGAAAACTATTGAATTGGATGGAGGACTTCCTTCATGGAAGAAAAATGAGAATAGTGCTCAGAGACAAATATTCAAAATGGGAAGAAATGAGTAGTGGCATCCCACAGGGGTTAGTACTAGCTCCAATAATGTTTGCTATATATGTGAATGACATGGACAAAGGTATTGAAAGTTTCCTGAACTGCTTTGCGGATGACGCAAAGTTGTTAAAGAGAATAAACTCTGAAATAGACTGTGACTCATTACAAAAAAATCTGAACAAAGTCACAGAGTGGAGCAAGAAATGGGAGGTAGAGTTCAACATCAAGAAGCACAGTATAAATGAATCTGGAAAAAGCAAGAAGAGAATATCAGAAGAGTATAAAATTGACGGAAAAGAAGTAAAGAAAGTAAATTCTGAAAGGGACCTAGGAGTAATCATTACCAAAGACATGTTGCCAGATAAACATATAAACAAAATTGTCGGAGAAACATACAATTTGTTGAGATCATTAAAGGTGGCCTTTAAATACCTGGATAAGGAAATGATTAAGAAAATATTACAAACATTGATAACGCCAAAACTGGAATATGCAGCACTGATATGGTCACCCAGTACAAAAAAGAATACAAGAAAATTAGAAAGAATACAAAGAGCAATGACAAAGATGGCCCCAACACTTTCAAACCTGATATATGAACAAAGACTGGTCGAACTGGAATTGCCATACCTGGAACAAAGAGCAGAACGAGGGGACCTACAAACCATCTACAGAATTATGAAAGGAAAAGAATGCCTTGATAGAGAAGACTTATCAAAATGGGAGAGGAAAAACAAGAGGACATGCAATGAAACTCAAAAAGGATAACTACAGAAGAGACCTGAAAAAGAACAGCTTTCCACACAGAGTGATAGATATATGGAACAAATTGGATGAAAAAATAGTGATTGCAAACACAATACAAGAATTTAAGAACAAACTTGATCTTGCAAAATACAAAAACGGGTCACCACGAGCATAGCTCCCCTTCCCGTATAATACAACTAGGTAAATATAGTAAGGGACTTGCCCATTCCATTAGCTAGCTTGCATCTCCCATCACACAATCACTTAATCAAGCAAAAAGCAGGCATTTGAGTGTTCTTCAATCCAAGAAATGCCTCACGCTACCATATAATGACTCATTACCTCCCCCAGCCATTCCCCTCCACAGTGTCACACTGTTCTGTGCCAGTTTTACACTTGGAGTGTTTCCTATACGTCATACTTATGCCAACCCTGTTTCAGTATTTTGTGCTATTTCTTTGTGCTCTCATGTGTAATGGTACATGGCTGTAGAGCCTTCAACTGGGGTCAGCCATACATATTTGTGGAAAATTGTAATTTGTGGCAATATCATTCCCTTAACACCTGCAAATAGTGGATGTTACCTGTGCAAAATTACTGCACAACTTAAATATATGATTACACAGCTAATTAATATCAACTCATATAGATTTAATAATGTAAGCTAATGTAGATACAATATTAACAAGTTTAATGAAAAAATACTAAAGTAAAAAATGCAACCATAAGAAAAAGGTAAAATACCAAACCAATTCAACTTGTTCTCCTTTCACCTACCTGCAAATAACAGAAGCTGAAGATGTGGCAGAGGCTAGGGTAGCTGACCGTGCTACATTATCACATACTCCATGACCCATAAATTTGGCTGCTTCAACTGGAGCTCCTTTAGCTCGAATCTGAAGTAGTAAACTAATGCTAAATGTTACCTACTTGATTTACAATCAAATTATCAGTTTCCTTTAGAAATGTATGTCATGAGTTTATAATCAATAAATGTATGCACTAATGGCCTTCTCCCCCTGATGAAGATGGGTGTCTGAGTCAAAGCATATCCTGCCAGCCCAAAAAATACACTCACCCACCTTTCCCATCTCAGAACCTTTAAGATGAAGGATCACTTTGCTTTCCACCATACCGCAAGAGACAAAAACAGTGCAGCATGGTGCAGCTCTTCAGCAGCACAGCCCAACAACTTAAGTTAGTTTACTCCCACTGCTTCACCATACATGAACACTCATCCTCTACGGAGCAGTCATGGGAAACATTCCTTTAAGCTATGTTATTCATTCACGATCTCCCTTCACACATTTCTGTGCCTTGTGCCTGCTCTACTGACATACTACATAAATCCAAAGGTCTTTTAATACTATCCATCCATCTAAACTTGCAATCATGGGGTCACCATTTAGCTAAATAAAATGGTTTGTTGTGTGACAACAAAATTGATAAGACGTATCACCAAATTAAAGAATAAGCCAAAATATTGTAATTTCAACCCCTACAGTCATTAGGCCACCCCTAGCCAAATAAAACTGTTTGATACATGTTACACAAAATCTATCAGTTATATCACTTTGTTGGAGTCATGAAATCCTTCCATAAAAAATATAATAAAATAAATAAATAAATACATAAAATAAATCAATAATAAATAAACAAATTAATAAATACATCAATCAATCTTCAAAACTGGCATATCTCTCCACAGGGTAACTGTCTATCTACCCTCATACATAGACAGATTTGTCTGTACCAGTCCCTGTGAGATAGATTCAGAAGGGTTATTTCTACCTGATGGAAGGAACACCCATCTTCTTATGACTCCCTTAAACAGAATATGAAACAGACTACTTCAAGAAAGATGCAGGCATAAGTCAAATATGAAAAATAAATAAATAAATACATACAGATACCAAGAGCTTTTTCCCCCTTACAAGGGAGGTAGCTAAAATCAAAGGCATAAATCCACTCCCATCCATTTCATCCCCACATACTCCATTCCAATTCACCACCCCTCCCTCCCTCTTTCCTTGGTTCCTCCTGGATGAGAGGTCATCTGCATCTTGCCCACTGCCTTGGGTCAGAAGCAATGCAACAAGACAGATCAAATCCAGAGCAAAGCCGCCTCATTTAATCGGCAAACCCCCCCCACTCTGTCCCCTTATACAGAAAAAGAGAAGACAGGGAGAAATCCCTTTGGGCTGTGTCAGAATATCATTCACACATAATCCCTCACCTCAACTGCATCCCCCACCCACTCCCTTCTATGCATCACAGCATCATCCACACACAACCATTCTCCACTTACCCTCTATCTTCTGTCTTCTCCTTTCATTCCTCAACAAACATCCCCCTCTTTCCCATGTCCCTTTTACCCCATCCATCCATTTCATCCTTGGTCACCCCCTCATGTTCACTCTATCCACCTCTGCCTTCCACACTTTTTATTAATCTTTCTCTGCTCACTCTTTCCATCTATCCAAACAATCCCAATACTTTTTCATCAACATTATCTCCAAACTCCTTTTCCACCCCCACTCTCCTCCCCACTTCCTCGTTTCTCACTCTATCCAGCCTAGTAACCCCTATCATACTTCTCAGGCATTTCATCTCAAACACATTTAAACTCTTCCTCTCTTATGTTCTATGCTTCTGCCCCATACAGTGCTGTTGGCACAATCACCCCTTCATACAATCTCCTCTTAGCATCCATTCCCAAATGTCTATTTCTCAATACATTTTTTAATCCACAAAGGCATTTACTTGCTTCTCTCAATCTACATTCTACATCCACCTCCACTCCTCCCTTTCAAGCCACATTCACCACCAAGTATTTAAAATTATCCACTTCCTCCAGTCTCTCTCCCTTAATACTCACTTCCAATTTCTTGCCATCCTCTCCCCTTGTACATCTCATCACCTTACTTTTATCCAAATTTATCCTCAACTTCCTTCTTTTGCATGCCTTCCCAAACTCAGTCACTAACTTCCTTAATCCATTCTCTGGATAAAAAATAAATATATAAATACATACATATACCAACAGTTTTTTCACCCCTTACAAGGGAGGTAGCCAAAGTCAAAGGCATAAATCTACTCCCACCTATTTCATCCCCACATACTCCACTCCAATTCACCACCCCTCCTTCCCTCTTTTCTTGGCTCCTCCTGGATGACAGGTCATCCCTCCATCTTGCCCACTAATCGGCACCCCCTCCCTCTCCGTCCCATCATGCAGAAAAAGAGAAGACAGGGACAAATCCCTTCAGGCTGCATCAAAATATCATTCACTCATATTCTCTTACCCCCACTATCCCCCACCCCCTACTTTCCATGCATCACAGCATCATCCATACACAACCATTCTCCACTCACCCCTATCTTCTGTCTTCTCCCTTAAATAAATAAATTAATAAATAAATCAGAAAGGAACTTAGCCCCAATATGAAAGAAAATATTGGTGAACTTTGTTGGCATTCAGTTATATTACCTTTAATTTCACTGTTATACATTTGCCCTTGGTGTTTATGCTTTGAAGTCGATTTTCTACTTCTGCAGACAATTCAGTTATGAAGCGTTCTGCATCCTGCCAGCCTGTAAACCTGATACCATAGTTTACTTCAGCTGACACTGATTTCCTCTGAGAAAAAAGGGAAATAAGGATAACTTCATTAATATCACACCATGGCTTGAGCAGACATTGTTATTTATTATATCTGTTAAACAGTGTTGGTATGCCATAAATAATGAGTGGTGGCCAAAGTGGAGTCTGCTCGAGTGAACTCTATCTGTTCTGTTTACCTTCAGTCTCCAATTTGTTTAGTGAGAGTAAGAGATGGCCAAGAGTCCTGTTACCTGAAAGGTAATATCTATCTATATACCAAGGGGTTCTTCCCCTTTATAAGGGAGGTAGCCAAGTCAAAGGCATGCACCCATTTCTACCCATTCCACTCCCACCCACCACCCTGGTTTCCCTTTCATCTTTGCTCTTTGTGGATATAGGGTCATCCCTGTCTCCTACCCAGTGCCTAGGTCAGAGGCAATGCAGCAAGACAGAGTACATCCACATCAAGGCCACTTCACTTAATCAGCAATCCCCCCTGTCCCCTCATGTGGAAAATAGAAAAGATGGGGAGAAATCCCTCTGGACTGTGTCAAAACATCATTCACACACAATCACTCCCCCCTCCCCCCTTGGTAAAGGTAACATGGTGTTAAATAAAGTTGTTTGGCATTAACCAGAACAAAATAACTTGTGCCACTCTATAAAGGCACAACTTTACATACCTGATGTAGATTCTTCAGCTGGCGATTGTCAATACCTCTGCAATAATTGTACAAGGACTGACCACTTTTGTGCCCAAACTCTGACTGGAGTTTTGTGAGGGAAACATCTTGTAGATCTCCACATGTAAGGATACCAAGACCTTCAAGGCGTTCATTCATGTTCCTTCCCACACCTGAAGAAGGTTAAAGAAAGAAAGACAAATATAGAATTATCAAACTGTTCTCAACAATTTGACAGATGAAGATGACAGATGGTTATGAGATTATAAAACAAAAATTTTGTCTTTAAACAATAAAAGTGTTAAATTCAGCAATGACATGGTTTGTGACAACTAACTGATCTTGGATATGAATTCTTTAATAAATTTTGAATCATCATATAAATCAATTGTTCAGAAACTTTTTGGTTCTGTGGCCTCTTTTGATGAATCCTATGTATATTGCAATCCCCACTTCAATTCAAAGTGACAGTTTTCAAAACCTCCATGTGATTATTTACACTATAAAGCCTTAACAATAAAGACTCAAATGCATCAAAGCCCCAGTGGTCAGGAGAAAATTTCTCTTGAAACTTTTCATTTCAGGTATATCAGGATGCTCGCTGGCAGCGAAAAAAATACACGGGAGCGACAAGCGATTTCGCTCGGGAAAGTTTCAATGTCGCTCTCGCAAATCCAATAGTGGGAGCGATCCCCCACAAAAAAATCGCTCCCACAGCAAGATTAAACGTTTTTCATGCATTATCCATCATTTGGCAATCCCAGAATCCCATCACCATTGATGAAAGGATCAGAGCAAACACAACTTACCCGTGATCAATCATTGCATTATCAATCGATATCATAAACGCAATGCATCGATCAACTTTAATTTGTTGATGTACGTACATATGTGTACGCGGTATAGCTGCTAGAGTTCAATGGCTTACCTAGCCTGGCTTCGTATCAGCTGCATGCATGCGTATACTAGTACATGTTGACTAGACTCTACACGACTATCGTGCTACATATTGTCGCTAGTTGCGAATTGCATGGTACCTGTATGAAGGGAAGTTCATTGGTTGCATGCAGCTAGCTGCCCAATCAACACGCTGACTACATGTACAATGCACCATACCCAATACCACATCACCGCATGCATACATACACTGTACATATGCAAACTCGCTCCGACATGAGTAATGAGTTAGCCTTCCAATAGTTTGAAGGAAATCGAACCTGCAAAAACATGGCTCTGGAAGTATCAAAAATGGCTAAAAAAGGTGTGTTTTTTTTCCTACTTGCTGGCCAAGCTGGTTAGAGCATCACTACTTGCAGCAGAGGTCAAGGTTGACAGTGGTTTGAGCTCTGCCACAAGCGAGTTCGATCAAGGGCATGGTTCATTAAATTTCATGATACAAAGTCCTCTATAATAGAAGCATTGTACTAGCTTCCTAATAGGGGAAGTTTTGCAATGTTAAACCAATATCAATGAGGATACATTTTGGTCAATACCACATGGCCCCTCATATCCCCTCTCATAGAAATCTCTAAAGCCTCCATAGGGATCAAGGGCAAATCCCAGGGCTTTGGAAACCACTAACATAGCTGGCACCATACAATTTCTACTAACACAATCATTTCATCAGGGAAATGTCTTGTTGTGTATTTCATGCACTTTAGGCAAAGGCACTTGTCAAAATGGACTCATCTATGGAAAATATTGTACCCAAGCACATATATGCATACATACATACATACATATACCAAGGCTTTTTCCCCCTTCCAAGGGGGGTAGCCAAAAAGGGAAAGGCATAAAAACACTCCCACCATACATGGCGCATCAAAACGAAAAAACCAAGGGAAGAAGAAACCAGGGAGAAGGAAGAAAATTAAAAGTGGCCTATACCAACATTGACGGACTAATTTCGGGACTGAACGAACTCAATGATTATCTGTTAGAAGCAAAACCAGACATAATGGGAATTGTAGAGACTAAACTAAGAGGTGAAATACCATCCACTGTTATCGGACAAGGTTTATACAACTACTGGATAAAAAACAGGGACAAGAAACAGGGAGGGGGAATCATGTTCTTGGCCAAGAAAGACCTAAAGGTGACAAAAATTGCAGAGGGCAAAGGTAATGTTGAACTGATCATGATAAAAGTCGAAGGCAAGAATATGAAAAGTAGAAAGTTTGTGGTGACTTATGTGCCTCCAAAAACAAGCGCTTGGAAAGAAAACGAACATACAAAAATGCTAGATGATACAAGAAAATCACTAAATGAGATACTAATGGGTAAGGGTAATCTGGTAATTATGGGGGACTTCAATTGCAAAGAAATTTGTTGGGACAGCATGACAGTGCAAGGAGGAGATGACTCGTGGGGCAATGTACTGCTAGATATGACCATGGAGTACATAATGACCCAATGGGTCCGTGAAAACACAAGGTACAGAAATAATGAAGAGCCATCGAAACTAGATCTAATATTTACAACAGAACCTGAAATAGTGCATAAAGTCCAGTACGAGACACCAATTGGAAGTGATCATGTACTCATCGAAACTGTACTAAAGGAAGAAATAGACATAGAGAGGAACGAAAAGCATAGGAAAGGAAGACTGAGGTACAACAAAACAGACTTTACAAAACTAAAGACATTCTTCCGGAATGCAAACTGGGAAAAATTTTACATGGAAGAGATAAAAGTGGAAGAGAAATGGAATATATTGATGGAAAACTACAATGAAGGTGTAAACAGGCATGTACCAAGACAAAAGCGAGAGAGAGAGTACATTAAATGTTGGTTCAACAAAAGATGCAGTGAGGCAAAAGACAGAAGGGACAAAGCTTGGAAAAAGTGGAGAAAAGACAAAAAAACAAAAGCAAATGGCAAATTTATGTTAACTGTATAAATGAGTATGTTAATGTGAGAAGAGAGGAAAAAAGGAACCATGAGAAGGATATTATAGACAAATGCAAAGAGCAACCCAAACTATTCTATCGGTATGTGAATGGTAAACTTAAAAACAAACAGGAAATGGTGAAACTATGCCAAGGAAACATAGAATACACAGAAGATTTGGAGATGGCCGAAGTCATGAACAATCACTTTAAATCTGTTTTCACCAGAGAGAAAATACCAAATTGTGACATAGATAAAAACAAGAAATCTCCCCTCATGAATGAGTTTACAGCATCACTAAAGGAAATATCAGAACATCTATCAAGGCTGGATGTCAGAAAATCACATGGCCCGGATGGTATTGCAAATTGGATTCTAAAGGAGTGCAAAGAAGAACTAACAGACAAAATACACATCTTAATAAACAGCTCACTCAAAGAAGGAAAGATACCCGAGGACTGGAAAAACGCTAACATTGTACCAATATACAAAGGAGGAAACAAGGAAGAACCCACCAACTATAGGCCAGTATCACTAACAAGCACCATAGCCAAAATTTGTGAGAAAATAATCAAGAATAGATGGGTAAAACATCTGGAAGACAATGACATATTAAACCCAAGACAATTCGGATTCAGACAAGGAAGATCATGCTCCACAAACTTAATATGCTTTTACTCAAGACTAATAGACATAGTGCAAGAAAGAAATGGATGGGCTGATTGTGCATTCCTAGACTTGCAAAAAGCCTTTGACAAAGTACCACACAGAAAATTACTAAAAAAACTGGGACACATAGGAGGAATACAAGGAAACCTACTAAAATGGATAGAGGACTTTCTGACTGGTAGAAAGATGAGAGTAGTGCTCAGAGAAAAATATTCAGATTGGAAAGAGGTGATCAGTGGAGTACCGCAAGGATCTGTGCTGGCACCAATAATGTTTGCTATCTATATGAATGACATGGACGAGGACGTGAACCGCTACATGAGCTTCTTTGCTGATGACGCCAAACTGCTAAGGAAAATAGAAACTGATGAGGACTGTGAAGCACTGCAAGAAGACCTAAATAGGGTATGGAACTGGAGTCAGAAATGGGAAGTGGACTTTAATACTAAGAAGTGTAGCATAATGGAGTTTGGAAAAAGCAAAAACAGAATATCAGGAAAATATACAATTGGAACCAAAGAAGTAAAGAAAGTAGGATCCGAAAAAGATTTGGGAGTAATTATCACGAACGACTTGTCCTATGATATACAGATTAACAAAATTGTCGGGGAGACTTACAACTTGCTAAGATCAATAAAAGTGGCGTTTACATACTTGGACGAAGACATGATAAAAAAAATATTGGTTACATTGATAAGGCCTAGATTAGAGTATGCGGCGACATTGTGGTCCCCCAGTACCAAAAAGAATATAAAGAAAATAGAAAGAATCCAAAGAGCAGCTACAAAAATGGCACCTGCACTTGCAAACCTATCATACGAGGAGAGATTGGCTAAACTGGAGTTACCGACACTGGAGCAAAGAAGAGAGAGAGGTGACCTATTGACCATCTACAGAATCATGAGAGGCACAGAGGTACTCGATAGAGAGAACTTACTTAACTGGGACAAAAGAAACACAAGAGGACATGGAAAGAAAATAAAAAAACATAGCTATAGAAGAGAACTGAAGAAAAACAGTTTTCCTCATAGAGTTTTGGACACTTGGAACAAACTGGACAATGAAATAGTATGCGCAAAAACCATTCATGAGTTTAAAAACAAACTAGACACTGCGAGATACAAAGGCGGGACATCACGAGCATAGCTCCCCTTCCCGCAAAATACAACTAGGTAAATACAACTAGGTAAATATGGCTTTCTCTCCCTTATAAGGGGGTGGCTGAGCACACAAACTATTGGAAATTACATCCCTTTCACCCCATCCATCCACCTCATTCCCAATCTTCCTCTTAAGTAAACTCCATCTTCCTTTGCCTTAAACAATGCCTTTCTCCACTCATTACATAAGAACATAAGAATGAAGGAGACTGCAAGAGACCATAAGGCCTACACTAGGCAGCTCCATATCCATCACCACCTGTCATCCCCATCCATAAAGTTGTCTAATCATTTTTTAAAACAACTGATAGTTTCAGCGCTTACTACATGGTTACTAAGTTTATTCCACTCGTCGACCACCCCATTAGTAAACCAATTCTTGCCTATTTCCTTTTTAAATCTAAATTTGTCCAGTTTATAACCATTACTGCGAGTCCTGCCCTGTTGTTTTAATATGATTACCTTGTTTGCATCTCTATTAGATCACCTCTATTAGATCACCCCGCACTCTGCGTCTTTCCAGAGAGTGTAAGTTAAGGTGCCTAAGCCTCTCCTTGTAAGGCAAATTTCTGAGTCCATGTATCATTTTGGTCATTCTTCTCTGTACTGATTCTAGGGAATTGATGTCCATTCTGTAGGACAGAGGCCAAAACTGTAACGCATAGTCAAGGATGGGCCTAACTATCGCTAGATAGAGTTTAATAATCACCTTTGCACTTCTATTTGTTACCGTCCTAGCAATGATACCTAATGCTCTGTTAGCTTTATTCCTGGTGCTAATGCACTGTTTCCTGGTTTTAAGGTCTGGACTCACTAGAACTCCCAAGTCTCTCTCGCACTCAATTTTCTCTAAAAGTGTGTTATCTAAGCTGTATCTATTTTCGGGGTCCTGTAGCCCTACGTCTAACACGCTACACTTAGAGATATCGAAGTTCATTTACCATTTCACTGACCATGTGAACAATTTGTTAAGATCATCCTGCAGAATCTCAGCATCGTCTCCTGACCTAATTAGGCGTCCTATTTTAGTGTTGTCCGCAAACTTACTATCACTATCTATCCCGTTGTCTAAGTCGTTTATGTACATAATGAACAACAAGGGACCCAAAACCGAGCCCTGGGGGAACCCACTAGTAACATTGTCCCACCTAGATTTTACTCCATTTATGGTGACCCGCTGTTTTCTGTTACTAATCCAAGCTCTAATCCATTCTAACACTTTTCCTCCTATGCCATGGGCTTTGATTTTATTTAGTAGTCTCTGGTGTGGCACCTTATCGAATGCTTTGCCAAAGTCAAGGTAAATAATATCGTAATCATCATTGTTATCTGACACCTTATATACTTTAGTGTAAAAGGATAGAAGATTAGTCACACATGATTTATCCTTGGAGAAACCATGCTGTGAATCACGAATTAAATTATGTCTTTTCTGAGTCGTTACTTGCGGCGAAGGTCGAGGGGATGGCAGTTTGAATCCTGCCACCAGTGAAGTTGAACCAAGGGCATGGTTTATTAAATTCCACGCTACAAAGCCCTCTGTGAGGGGCACTGTCCTAGCCCTCCGATAGGGGGGAGTTTGTGATGTTAAACCATATCATCATCATCTCTGAGTCTATTTACTATTACTCATTCAAGCATTTTTCCTATAACCAATGTCAAACTGATTGGCCTATAGTTGCATATAGAAGATCTATCTCCCTTCTTAAAAACAGGAACAGAATTTGCTTGCCTCCAAGCAGTAGGCACAAAACCAGTGTCTACTGATTTATTAAATATTTCAGTTAACTGGTCGCAGATTTCAAATTTACACTCCTTTAGCATTCTTGGAAAAATTTTGTCTGGACCCGGGGATTTTGTAGCTTTAAGTCTTTCAATCTGCTTGACTACTTCTACTTTACTGATGCTGATATTAGATAGACTACTTTCTTCATCCCCTTCATCATTCTTTTCATTTATCCAATCCATCCCAGTATTTTTTGATTAACCCTACCTGCCAGCTTTTCTCACTCCTGCTCTCTGCCTCACCTCCTCATTTCTCATTCTACTCACTCTCATAACCTCCATTATACTTCTTAAACATCCCATCTCAAACACATTTTGAAAAGACAGGGAGCCTGACAACAGTTGCCAATGGGCCTCAGGCCCTCCCACAGACATCTCTGGAAAGAAACACTAGACTACTATCTATGTTATATTAGTGTGGAATGTTTCTGTATATTGGAAATACAAAGTTGATTGGGAGATTTCTTAGGCCCAGTCTAGAGACAGTGCCAGCCCCTCAGGATGGAGAGAGGATGTTGATGGGTTTTGAAAAGAGGGCCAGGAACATGATTCTTTCTGATGTCCATCTGGCTGGACCACCACTTGCAGATACCCATCATTGGTCCCAGTTTGAAGACTAACTCCATGTGCAACCAAACACAAGATCTGTATTTCCATATTTCATTCTGCATACAATGCTAGCACCATCTATATGATAACCTACCTGGTAATTCATTCACTTTTTGATCTCTCATGAAATCAAGTACACAATCTGGTGCAAGGTAATGCTGTCCATTAGGTTTGGCCAGCCGTGTAGCCATTCGAGCCAGGAGAATATTAGGACCTATTCCAGCGGAACATGGGCACTTTGTGGCAACCTAGAAAATTAAAGAAAGAATACCATGATGCAAAAGTGTACATACAATATTCCAGGAGAATATATGTGGAGTTTTGCCATTCCACACCTTATGTCAAACTTTTATCTTTCATACAAAGTTCCCAAATATGATATATATAAAATTCTGCTTATGAATGGCCTATGTTTTATGTTGTAGCCAAGGCGTCAATATATGACAACTGGATTGAGAATCACAAAGCTTCCTATAAAAGCTCAGCACTGTCAATGAAAGAATTATATCATTCTATAACTGGTGATTTGGGTGCATGAATGGGCCTCAAATCTTTGCACATGAATGTGAGCATATAATTTCATACATACATACATATACCAAAGGCTTTTTCCCCCTTACACGGGGGGTAGCCAAAAAGAAAAAGTCATAGAAATCACTCCCACCCATTTCATTTCCCATATATTCCACTCCCCTCCACCCTCCTTCCTATCTTGGCACCTCCTGGATGACGGGTCATCCCTGCATCTTGTCCACTGCCCTGGGTCAGAAGAAGTGTCGCAAGACACAGCACATCCACAGCAAGGCCGCTTCATAAATTCGACGACCCCCCTCTCCGTCCCCTCATGCAGGAAAGGAGAAGACGGGGAGAAATCCCTTCGGGCTGCGTCAAATTTTTCTCATACTGTACATACTTCCTTACCCCCCATCCCCCACCCACTCCCCCTCATGCATCACAGCCTCATCTATACACAACCCTTCTCCATTCACCCCTATCTTCTGTCCTCTCCCGTCCTTCCTCAACAGACATTCCTCTCTTTTGTAAAGCCCCTTTCACCCCATCCATCCATCTCATCCTAGGACATCCCCTCATATTCACTCCTTCCACACTTCTTATACTAATATTTTTTCACTCATTCTTTCCATGTGTCCAAACCATCCTAATATTCTTTCATCAACCCTATCTCCCAGCTCCTTTCCCACCCGTTCTCCTCCTCACCTCCTCATTTCTCACTCTATCTAGCCTAGTAACCCCTATCATACTTCTCTGACATTTCATCTCAAACACGTTCAAACTCCTTCTCTCTTATGTTCCATGTTTCTGCACCGTACGTTGCTGTTGGCACAATCACTCCTTCATATAACCTCCTCTTAGCATCCATTCCCAGATGTCTATTCCTCATTACACTTTTTAATCTACCAAGGCATTTACTCGCTTCTCTCAATCTACATTTTACCTCCACCGCCACTCCTCCCTTTCCTGTCACATTCGCACCCAAGTATCTAAAACTATCCACTTCCTCCAGTTTCTCACCCTTAATGCTCACTTCCAGCCTACTGTAACTCTCTCCCCTTGTACATCTCATCACCTTACTTTTGCCCACATTTTTCTTCAGCTTCCTTCTTTCACACACCTTCTCAAACTCTGTCACTAACTTCTTCAATCCCTCCTCTGATCCTACAAGCGCAGTGTTGTCGGCAAGCAACAACTGGCTCACCTCCCATTTTTCTCCATTTTCTTTAATCATCTCCAACCCCTGACCCATTACCCTTGCATTTACCTCTCGCACCACCCCATCCATGTAAAGATTGAACAGCCAGGGCGACATAACACACCCCTGACGAAGTCCCACCTTTACCTCAAACCACTCACTCTCTCCATTTCTAATCCTAACACAAGCTCTACTATTCTCATAAAAACTCTTGACTGCTCTTAACAGCTTTCCTCCTATCCCATATATCTGCAGTACCTCCCACAGTGCCTTCCTGTCTACCCTGTCGTAAGCCTTTTCCAGATCCATAAAAGCCCAAAAAACATCCTTACCTTTTCCTATAGCTTTCTCACATATCTGTATTACCACAAAAATCTGATCTACACATCCCCTACCTGTCCTAAAACCACACTGTTCCTCACCAATTACTCCCTCTCTTCCTCACCTAATCCTCTCAATCAAGATCCTCCCATAAGCCTTCCCAACTACACTCAACAAGCTGATCCCTCTGTAACTACTACACTCACACTTGTCCCCCTTTCCTTTGTAAAGTGGAACTATACAGGCACTCCTCCAGTCCTCTGGCACTCTACCCTCTCTTAAACAAACATTAAATAATCTCACCAGCCAGTCCACCATAACTGTACCTCCATTCTTCAGACATTCTACACGGCATCTATCCAACCCAGGTGCCTTACCTGCTCTCATCATCTTAACCCCTTCCATACGGTGCCGCACACGTAGGCGTCATGAGGAGCAAGTGGATTCGCGACGCTGCCATATCGGCGTCTTGATTATATTTATTGTAGTCGCCCCTGTGTTTTTACATTCTCCCAAATGCGCCCTGAATCCCATTCTCTGTGGTTTTCAAAATTCGCGGGTGAAAGAGAGAACGATCGATATAAGCGGCGACTATATTTTATGATGCGAATATTATTACGTGACGTCATACGGCTGGCATTGGCTGCTGCCCGCGAGATTTAAGTCCCGTACTGAAGTGGTTAACAGCTGCTTTCACTTCATCCTTCCCTATTTCTCCTCCATTTATCTCACTCATCACTCTCATTTTCTTAGCGCTTCCCACTGCAACTACCTTTCCCTCCCTATCCTCCTTCACATTTAGCAACTCCCTAAAATATTCTGCCCACCTTCCTCTCACTGCCTTCTCTTCCATTATCATCTCTCCATCTGCACCTTTTACCTTTTCTTCTCTACTTGATTCGCCTCCTCTTCCTCTTTTAACTTCCTTCCAAAACATCTTTTTATTACTTTCAAAATTTTCTGTCATACTCTTTCCCCATTTCACATCTGCTCTCCTCTTTGCTTCCTTTATCTTATGCTTAACTTCCTTTCTCTTTACTTTGTACCTCTCATACGATTCCCTCGTCCTAATTTGTAGCCAATCTATGAATGCCTGCTTCTTCTCTTCTACACCCTTCTTTGCTTCCTCATTCCACCACTCACTACCCTTCCTTCTATTTCCTCCCGCCCTCCTTGTTCCACACACCATCTTTGCACACCTTATGACTCCCTCCTTGAACCATCCCCATTCCTCCTCCACTCCTAGTTCTACTCTATCCTTTACTCTCTCCCACTCCTCTCTCAACTTCTTCTTATACTCATTCTCCTTTTTTTCTTCATTTAAACAGTTCACTCTAAGTACCTCCCTACCTTCTGCCCTTTTCCTCTTTCTCCACCTATTCTCCACTCTCAATTTACCTTCCACCAGGAAATGATCTGATATTCCCCCACTCTCTCCCCTTAGAGCATGTACATCCTTAACCCTTTCTACCATACTCCTGGTCACCACAATATAGTCCATTAATGCTCTATCTGCCACCTTTCCATCCAGCACCCTCTCCCATGTGTATTTATGGTTGACTTTCTTCTTAAACACTGTATTTGCTATCATCAACTCTCTTTCAAGACACATCTCCACCATCAACTCTCCACTACCATTTTTGCCTCGAACTCCATACTTTCCAATCACTCCGTCAATTGGTTCATTTCCTACCCTAGCATTTAGGTCTCCCAATACAACTACATTGACATTTCTCCCTAGTCCCTCTATGCACTCATTTATATCTACCCAAAATGCCTCCCTTTCCTCTACATTCTTCTCACTACCAGGCCCATACGCACTTACAAAAACTCACATCTCCTTTCCCAGCTTCACCTTCATCCACATCAACCTTGATGACGTCTCCTTCCACTGCACTACCCACTTACTTATCTCTCACTTACTAGTATAGCCACCCCTTCTCTCCCTCGTCCCCTCTTCACTCCTGAGTACCTCCCAGCTACACTCCCAAACTCAGTTGCCCTTTCCTTTCATTTTAGTTTCACTCAAAGCCAGTACATCCAACTTTCTTCTCACAAACATACTGCCTATCTCTTCCCTTTTACTCTCATTTGTACCACATCCACACACATTAAAAGATCCAAACCTTAGGGTACTGGTTGGAAAGCTCCCAGACCCTCTTATGTCTTTTCTTTCTTTTTTAGGAATGTCCTCTTATGGGGCTACAGGGAGTAGGACTCCTAATACCATCCCCTGTCCCTTTTTTGTCACCTTTTACGACTCAAGTGGAAATACTTGGTGGCAGTATTCTTTTCCCCCACCATAAGGCATATAATTTCAATCAATGAAAATCTCTTAGTAAAAACTAGTCACAGATGGTGCTTGAGTAATATAAGGATACAAGGTATGCTTGCCATAACTCATTACTTCATGCACCCTTAACCTCTTCAATAAGAGTCAAATTCTCACAGGCAGCATCAGCTGTCTGATGTATGATGATGCATCACAATACATACATATACCAAGGCTTTTTCCCCCTTACAAGGGAGGTAGCCAAAAAGGAAAAGGCATAAAATCATTCCACCCATTCCATCCCTGAATACACTCCACACCCCTCCACCCTCCCTCTTATCTTAGCACCTCCCGGATGACGGGTCATCCCTGCACCTTGTCCACTGCCCTGGGTCAGAAGCAGTGTCGCAAGACACAGCACATCCACAGCAAGGCCGCTTCATTAAATCGGCGACCCCGCCTCTCTGTCCCACCATTACATAAAAGGACAAGGGGAGAAATCCCTTCGGGCTGCGTCAAATTTTGCTCACACATACTACCTCACCCCCCATCCCCCCGCCCATTCCACCTCATGCATCACATCATCATCCATATACAACCATTCTCCATTCACCCCTGTCTTCTGTCCTCTCCCATCCTTCCTCAACAGACATTCCCCTCTTCCCCAAAGCCCCTTTCACCCCATCCATCCACCTCATTCTAGGACGTCCCCTCATGTTCACTCCCTCCACATCTGCCTTCCATACCTCTTTTACTAGTCTTTCTTCACTCATTCTTTCCATGTGTCCAAACCATCCTAATACTCTTTCATCAACCCTATCTCCCAGCTCCTTTTCCACCCCTGTTCTCCTCCTCACTTCCTCATTTCTCACTCTATCTAGCCTAGTAACCCCCATCATACTTCTCAGACACCTCATCTCAAACACATTCAAACTCCTTCTCTCTTCCTCTCTTATGTTCCATGTTTCTGCCCCATACAGTGCTGTTGGCACAATCAGCTACAAAAATGGCACCTGCACTTGCAAACCTATCATACGAGGAGAGATTGGCTAAACTGGAGTTACCGACACTGGAGCAAAGAAGAGAGAGAGGTGACCTATTGACCATCTACAGAATCATGAAAGGCACAGAGGTACTCGATAGTGAGAACTTACTTAACTGGGACAAAAGAAACACAAGAGGACATGGAAAGAAAATAAAAAAACATAGCTATAGAAGAGAACTGAAGAAAAACAGTTTTCCTCATAGAGTTTTGGACACTTGGAACAAACTGGACAATGGAATAGTATGCGCAAAAACCATTCATGAGTTTAAAAACAAACTAGACACTGCAAGATACAAAGGCGGGACATCACGAGCATAGCTCCCCTTCCCGCAAAATACAACTAGGTAAATACAACTAGGTAAATACAGTCTCCTCTTAGCATCCATTCCAAATGTTTATTCCTCATTACACTCTTTAAACCACCAAGGCATTTACTCGCTTCTCTCAATCTACATTCTACCTCCACCTTCACTCCACCTTTTCCTGCCACATTTGCACCCAAGTATCTAAAACTATCCACTTCCTCCAGTCGCTCTCCCTTGATGCTCACTTCCAGTCTACTGCCACTTTCACCCCTTGTACATCTCATCACCTTACTTTTACCCACATTTAGGTTTCTTCTATCACATACTCTCCCAAACTCTGTCACCAACTTCCTCAATCCCTCCTCCGATCCTGCCATAAGCACAGTGTCATCTGCAAACAACAGCTGGCTTACCTCCCACTTTTCTCCATTTTCTTTAACCATCTCCAATCCCTGACCCACTACCCTTGCATTTACCTCTCGCACTACCCCATCCATGTATAAGTTGAACAGCCAGGGCGACATAACGCATCCTTGACCAAGTCCCACCTTTACCTCGAACCACTCACTCTCTCCATTTCTAATCCTAACACAAGCTTTACTACTCTCATAAAAACCCTTGACAGCTCCTAGAAGCTTTCCTTCTATCCCGTATATCTGCATAACCTCCCACAGTGCCTTTCTGTCTACCCTATCATAAGCCTTTTCCAGATCCATAAAAGCCAAAAAAACATCCTTCCCCTTTCCTATAGCTTTCTCACATATCTGTCTTACCACAAAGATCTGATCTACACAACCTCTACCCGTCCTAAATCCACACTGTTCCTCACCAATTACTCCCTCTGTTCCTCTCCTAATCCTCTCAATCAAAATCCTCCCTTATGCCTTCCCAACTACACTTAACAAGCTAATCCCTCTGAAACTACTACATTCACACTTGTCCCCTTTTCCCTTGTAAAGAGGAACTATACAGGCACTCCTCCAGTCCTCCAGCACCCTACCATCTCTCCAGCAAACATTAAATAACCTCACCAGCCAGTCCACCATCACTGTACCTCCTTTTTTTAGACATTCTTCATGGCATCCATCCAGACCAGGTGCCTTACCTGCTTTCATCATCTTAACAACTGCCTTCACTTCATCCTTCCTTATTTCTCCTCCATTTTCCTCACTCATCAGTCATTTTCTTAGCATTTCCCACTGCAGCTATCTTTCCCTCCCTATCCTCCTTCACATTTAGCAACTCCCTAAAATATTCTGCCCATCTTCCCCTTACTGCCTTCTCTTCCATTATCATCTCTCCATCTGCACCTTTTACCTTTTCTTCTCTACTTGATTCGCCTCCTCTTCCTCTCTTAATTTCTTTCCAAAACATCTTTTTATTACTTTCAAAATTTTCTGTCATACTCTTACCCCACTTCACATCTGCTCTCCTCTTTGCCTCCTTTACCTTTTGCTTTACTTCTCTTTTCTTTTCTTTGTACCTCTCATATGACTCCCTCGTCCTATTTTATAACCAATCTGTGAAAGCTTGCTTCTTCTCTTCTACAACCTTCTTTGTTTCCTCATTCCACCATTCACTACCCTTCCTTCTATTGCCTCCTGTCCTTCTTGTTCCACACACCATCCTTGCACACTTTGTGACTCTCTCCTTGAACCATCCCCATTCCTCCTCCATACCTAGCTCTACTCTATCCTTCACTCCCTCCCACTCCTCCTTCAGCTTCTTCTTGTACTCCTTCTCCTTTTCCTTTTCATTTATAGAGTTCACTCTAAGAACCTCCCTACCTTTTGTTCCTTTCCTCTTTCTCCATCTATCCTCCACTCTCAACTTACCTTCCATCAAAAAATGATCTGATATTCCCCCACCCTCTCCCCTTAGCACATGTACATCCTTAACTCTTCCGATCATAATCCTATTTACCACCACATAATCCATAAATGCTCTATCTACCACCCTTCCATCCACAATACTTGCATTATAAAATATAAAGTTACAGCTGTATTACCAACTCTCTTTCACTCTGAATATTAATAACCACAGAAAATATGATGAGGCTAGATCACTGAATATGGGGGGTCACTCAGCTACAACTACAAAATAAATATATTCAAGATGACGATGCTTGTATCCTCATATACCCACTTGAGCCTCATGGTGCCTACGTAGGCATCATTGTATTGAAGGGGTTAACCATATCAACGGACAAGAGACCAAATTTATGTACTAGAGTGCACACAAACAAAAACACCCACACCAACAGAGGCATCTATCCCCCTTACAAGAGGGGTGGCTAAGTCAAAGCATAATCTTTATCCCAACTCTTATAAGGGATAATAATATGAAAAGAGGGAATCTCTTGTCTCCTTATTACTTTCTTCAATTTTTTTTTAAATCCCTTTCAATTCCTCTACAATTTTATCCTGTCAGCATGAAAGTAGCAGAAAGGAGAGATGAGAACTGAAAAGTGATCATCATCTTTTTTTATAAAAGGAGATTTGTCTCCAATCGTAAATTACTAATAACAAAACAAGTCAACTGCCTTCTCTAATTCAGTGCTGACATTCCCCAGTTGGTTATCATAGATAGTTCCTCATCCTTTATGGAGTACATGTTTCTCTCAGATGAATGAATTTGTCTGAGATCAGCTTGAATGAAACCTTAAAGTATAAAAGTCCTCAACAGGTTATAAAGGTCTTACCTACCTGCACCTCTTCCCTTAGACAGGCTGCAAATTCCAATGGTGATGCCTTACACTCTTGCAAAACCTCCGTGCAGTCAATAAACATTTCATCACAGCTCACTGCTTCTATGTCATGGGTATAACTGTTATAAGAAATAGAAAAAAATAAAATAAAATAAAAATAAAATAAAATAAATAAATAAAAAAAATGCAGCAGGAAATATTTACATAACTGTCATCAACATTTATGTTATAAACTACAGTTGCAACACAATACATTTACTAAGTATGCACTGCAATTGTTACATGTACAGAGGCTGAACTACTGAGTTTAATTACAAATGCTAAATGTACAGATATTGAACATCAACATTGTGAATTAAGATTGCATACATGGGCATTATATGATATCACTATGAGGGGACGGAGAGGGGGGTTGCTGATTTGATGAAGCAGCCTTGCTGTGGATGTGCTGTGTCTTGTGACACTGCTTTTGACCCAGGGGAGTGGACAAGATGCAGGGATGACCCATCATCCAGGAGGTGCTAAGATAAGAGGGAGGAAAGGGGGTGGAGTGTGATGGGGATGGAATAGGTGGGAGTGGTTTTTATGCCTTTGTTTTTTGGATACCTCCCTTGTAAGGGGGAAAAAGCCTTTGGTATATGTATTATGTACTTTCTAAGACAAATTGATTACCTTGCAACAATGTCATATAGTTTGAAAGAAACCTCCTTGTATCCATCAAAGTCATATGGAATGGGCTGCAGTTCAGGGCAAAGCTTAAGAGCTGCACCAAGATACATTCCATTACGCACACCAGCTTTTCTTGCTTCATAGTTGCATGATGCAATTTCTGAACAAGAGCTATGTCCATCAAGCAAAACAAACTTTCTGCTCACACTTTGATCATATGCTGAACCAAAAATTCTATCTTGTTTACTATTTACACTAGATTCTTTTTCTGTGGATTTATCTCCATCTGGAACAATACTGTCAGTTTCATTTAGTTCTTTGATGCTTGACAGAGTTCCTCCCTTTGAGCTCCTTTGTCTATTTTTCTCTGATCTGTTGGCATAGTGTTCCATTTCATATTCAATAGTTTTGATATTCTTAACTTTGTTAGAGTTACCACGTGCATGAGTTACTGCCACTGGTTTTCCCTTAAGTTCAGGATAATTACGTAAACCAACTGAGACAAAAAAACAGTCCATATCAATGTGCATTACAGTTCTCTTTGACTTTACAGAATTCAATCTATATTCATCTAATGTCTCCATTTTACTTTTCTGCATCCATTCCTTCAGCCTTTCCCTTCCACTGTAATTTTCCTTCTTGTTTTGTATTTCATTGACATAATTTTTGAACATCGCACCCATTGTTGAAATGTAATGAAGTCTTGAGTTATTATAAAATTCACTAAGAAAGTTTGGGTTGGATGTATTCATAGCTGATCCTTTTACTGGTGAAGTGATATTTTTAGGCAGATATCCTAAGTTGGAAGCTGAAGTAGGCAGTTTAGTAACAGCATTGCCTGTAATTCTAGACTCTGAACTGGAGCACTTTCCACCATCATCTGAATTACACAAAACTGGAGCAGGTATTTCAGCATTTGCACTATCTACAGGTTTGGACATTGAAGCACAGCCCTCTCTATTATTTTCTGAATCTAATGAATGTGATATACAGTCTAGGAACTCGGTAGAAAACATATCATCATCCTCAAACATGTCAGGGCTTTCAGATAACATGGGATTCTGATCTATCTGCTTCTCTGATGTATCTGAAATGATCAGTGACTCATCAGAATTACTTTCTTTAAACTCCTTTCCAGATGAATTCTCTCCATCTTCAACTGATGTCTTTGGCAGTTCCTCTTTAAATTCCTTTTCGGATAAATTCTTTCCATTTTCAGCTGATGTCTTTGGTAGCTTTTGAAAATTTAACAAGGGTTGTCTTTTTGATGCATTAGTGTAAAGGCAGTAGTTGGTGTAGTCTAATAATTTCCCTGCATCTAAGGATTCAGTGATCCACTTGGGACATACAATTCTTTTAAGGTTCATGTTTTTTATCTTGGTATCTGGTAAGTTAGAGGCAATGATGTGTGTTGTACTTGTCCGAGAGTAGTAATGGTGGAAAATTCCACCATTTGCCATCATCAACCTCTTCAGTTCTTCAGCTGTAGGTTCTGTTGGTAAAAAGCAGATACATAAAGATACAAAAACACACTAACTTACAGAAACAGTTATATATTTTTACATCAATTTACCCATAAATCCTCTGATTTTTATAATTCTATCAATCAGTTACTGCCTCAAGTTTCACTAACTGAAAACTTTGGCTATAATTCTTTGCACCTCTCATAGATCTTTCTGGGAAGAAACTTTTGATTGATGTTTACATTGTATTAGTATGGGAATGTTTCCATGTCACTGGCTGAAAGTAGAAGAAGGGAAGTAGTCACTGATTGTCAGCTCCCCTGTGTTTAAAGGTATAGGAAATACAGATGGGGTTGATAAAAGAGAAACTGTGGGAATAGTGCAAAGACTGAGTGTCAGTACAACTCCAAATGGAAGTGAGGTAGTTGATAGCAGGGTTGCGGAGTTGGAGTCGGAAGTTTTAGCTGGGAGTTGGAGTCGAAGTCGGATTTCTAAGAGTACTAGGAGTCAGAGTCGGAATTTTTTATCCGACTCCGACTCCTTAGGTCCAATAGCTGTAAAATACTGTCTATAGATGTGCACTGTGAAATAATTTGTTGCTATTGTGCAAATAGAAAGCAGTAGGTCTCATTATTCCAAGTATAAAAAATCTACAAAAAAATTATATGTTTTGTGTTGAGAAAATTTAATAACCATACAGTATAGAATAGTTTTATAGCTAGTTACAGGATATATACCATTTATAGAAGTTTCCAGAATGTAGTTTGTTTTAATGTTTCATTCATTCTATACTATGGGAGTTATAGCCAGTGGAATGTATTTCTATTTCTAATAAATATTCAATAAATATAATTATTATGGTGGGGGAAAAGAATACTGCCACCAAGTTTCCCACTTGGATCGTAAGAGGCGAGAAGAAAGGGACGGGGAGAGGGACTAGGCATCCTTCTCCCTGTAGCCCCACGGGGCATATTCCTAAAAAGAAAAGTGAAGGCATAAGGGGTGCTGGAGGGCCTCGGGCCAGCACCCTAAGGTTTGGGTCTTTTAATGTGCGTGGATGTGGTACAGATGAGAGTAAAAGGGAAGAGATAGGTAGTATGTTTGTGAGAAGAAAGATGGATGTGTTGGCTTTGAGTGAAACTAAGTTGAAAGGGAAGGGTGAGTGTAAGTTTGGGAGTGTAAGTGGGAGGTTATCAGGAGTGAAGAGAGGGCGAGGTAGGGAAGGGGTGGCTATTCTAGTAAGTGAGGAGATATGTAAACAGGTAGTGGAGTGGAAGGAGGTTTCCTCAAGGATAATGTGGATGAAGGTGAAACTGGGAAAGGAGATGTGAGTCTTTGTAAGTGCATATGGGCCTGGCAGTGAGAAGAGCGTGGAAGAAAGGGAGGCCTTTTGGATAGATTTAACCCCTTCCATACGGTGCCGCACACGTAGGCGTCATGGGGAGCGAGTGTATTCGCGAGGCTGCCATATCGGCGTCTTGATTATATTTATTGTAGTCGCCCCTGTGTTTTTACATTCTCTCAAATGTGCCCTGAATCCCATTCTCTGTGGTATTCAAAATTCGCGGGTGAAAGAGAGAACGATCGATATAAGCGGTGACTATATTTTATGATGCGAGTATTATTACGACACGTCGTA
Source organism: Oratosquilla oratoria (assembly GCF_046742065.1). Classification (NCBI taxonomy): domain Eukaryota; kingdom Metazoa; phylum Arthropoda; class Malacostraca; order Stomatopoda; family Squillidae; genus Oratosquilla; species Oratosquilla oratoria. The sequence goes on from NC_134782.1 coordinate 34,594,976, forward strand.
CGGCTGGCATTGGCTGCTGCCACTGAGATCTAAGTCCATGACGCCTACGTGTGCGGCACCGTATGGAAGGGGTTAAATGAGTGCATAGAGGGTTTAGGAAGAAATGTCAATGTAATAGTACTGGGAGACCTTAATGCTAGGGTGGGAAATGGTCCAATCGATGGAGTGGTTGGGAAGTGTGGAGTTCCAGGAAAGAATCGTAGTGGAGAGTTGATGGTGGAAATGTGTCTAGAAAGAGAGTTGATGATAGCAAATACAGTGTTTCGGAAGAAAGTCAAGCATAAGTACACATGGGAGAGGGTGGTGGAGGGAAGGGTGGTAGATAGAGCGCTAATGGATTATGTAGTGGTAAATAGGATTATGATAGGAAGAGTTAAGGATGTACATGTGCTAAGGGGAGAGGGTGGGGGAATATCAGATCATTTTTTGGTGGAAGGTAGTTGAGAGTGGAGGATAGATGGAGAAAGAGGAAAGGGACAAAAGGTAGGGAGGTTCTTAGAGTGAACTCCTTGAATGAAAAGGAAAAGGAGAAGGAGTACGAAAAGAAGCTGAAGGAGGAGTGGGAGGGAGTAAAGGATAGAGCAGAGATGGGTGTGGAGGAGGAATGGGGATGGTTCAAGGAGGGAGTCTTAAAGTGTGCAAGGATGGTGTGTGGAACAAGAAGGACAGGGGGAAATAGAAGAAAGGGTAGTGAATGGTGGGATGAGGAAACAAAGAAGGTTGTAGAAGAGAAGAAGCGAGCATTCACAGATTGGTTACAAAAGAGGACGGGGGAGTCATATGAGACGTACAAAGAAAAGAAAAGAGAAGTAAAGCAAAAGGTAAAGGAGGCAAAGAGGAGAGCAGATGTGAAATGGGGTAGGAGTATAACAGAAAATTTTGAAAGTAATAAAAAGATGTTTTGGAAAGAAATTAAGAGAGGAAGAGGAGGCGAATCAAGTAGGGAAGAAAAGGTAAAAGGTACAGATGGAGAGATGATAATGGAAGAGATGGCAGTAAGGGGAAGATGGGCAGAATATTTTAGGGAGTTGCTAAATGTGAAGGAGGATAGGGAAGGAAAGATAGCTGCAGTGGGAAATGCGAAGAAAATGAGAGTGAGGAGTGAGGAGAATGGAGGAGAAATAAGGAAGGATGAGGTGAAGGCAGTTGTAAAGATGATGAAGCAGGTAAGGCACCTGGTCTGGATGGATGCCATGCAGAATGTCTGAAAAAGGGAGGTTCAGTGATGGTGGACTGGTTGGTGAGGTTATTTAATGTTTGCTGGAGAGAGGGTAGAGTACCGGAGGACTGGAGAAGTGCCTGTATAGTTCCTCTTTACAAGGGAAAAGGGGACAAGTGTGAATGTAGTAGTTTCAGAGGGATTAGCCTGTTAAGTGTAGTAGGGAAGGATTATGGGAGGATCTTAATTGAGAGGATTAGGAGAGGAACAGAAGGAGTAATTGGTGAGGAACAGTGTGGATTTAGGACAGGTAGAGGTTGTGTAGATCAGATCTTTGTGGTAAGACAGATATGTGAGAAAGCTATAGGAAAGGGGAAGGATGTTTTTTTGGCTTTTATGGATCTGGAAAAGGCTTATGATAGGGTAGACAGAAAGGCACTGTGGGAGGTTATGCAGATTTATGGGATAGGAGGAAAGCTTCTGGGAGCTGTCAAGAGTTTTTATGAGAGTAGTAGAGCATGTGTCAGGATTAGAAATGGAGAGAGTGAGTGGTTTGAAGTAAAGGTGGGACTTCGTCAAGGATGTGTTATGTCGCCCTGGCTGTTCAACTTATACATGGATGGGGTGGTGCGAGAGGTGAATGCTAGGGTAGTGGGTCAGGGATTGGAGATGGTTAAAGAAAATGGAGAAAAGTGGGAGGTGAGCCAGCTGTTGTTTGCGGACGACACTGCGCTTGTGGCAAGGTCAGAGGAGGGATTGAGGAAGCTGGTGGCAGAGTTTGGGAGAGTATGTGATAGAAGAAAGCTAAAGATAAATGTGGGTAAAAGTAAGGTGATGAGATGTACAAGGGGTGAAAGTGGCAGTAGACTGGAAGTGAACATTAAGGGAGAGCGACTGGAGGAAGTGGATAGTTTTAGATACTTGGGTGCAAGTGTAGCAGGAAAAGGTGGAGTGAAGGTGGAGGTAGAATGTAGATTGAGAAAAGCGAGTAAATGCCTTGGTGGTTTAAAGAGTGTAATGAGGAATAGACATTTGGGAATGGATGCGAAGAGGAGACTGTATGAAGGAGTGATTGTGCCAACAGCACTGTATGGGGCAGAAATGTGGAACATAAGAGAAGAAGAGAGAAGGAGTTTGAATGTGTTTGAGATGAGGTGTCTGAGAAGTATGGTGGGGGTTACTAGGCTGGATAGAGTGAGAAATGAGGAGGTGAGGAGGAGAACAGGGGTGAAAAAGGATTTGGGAGATAGGGTTGATGAAAGAGTATTAGGATGGTTTGGACAAATGGAAAGAATGAGTGAAGAAAGACTAGTAAAAGAGGTATGGAAGGCAGATGTGGAGGGAGTGAACATGAGGGGACGTCCTAGGATGAGGTGGATGGATGGGGTGAAGGGGGCTTTGGGGAAGAGGGGAATGTCTGTTGAGGAAGGAAGGGAGAGGACGGAAGACAGAGGTGAATGGAGAGTGATTGTATATGGATGATGTTGTGACTGCATGAGGAGGAATGGGCGGGGGGGTGGGGTAGCATGTGTGAGTAAATTTTGACGCAGCCCGAAGGGATTTCTCCCCGTCCTCGCCTTATATGCAAAGGGGGACGGAGAGGGTGGGTCGCCGATTAAATGAAGCGGCCTTGCTGTGGATGTACTGTGTCTTGCGACACTGCTTCTGACCCAGGGCGGTGGGCAGGGTGCAGGGATGACCCGTCATCCAGGAGGTGCTCAGATGAGAGGGAGGGTGGGAGGGGTGTGGAGTGTATTTAGGGATGAAATGGGTGGGAGTGTTTTTATGCCTTTCCCTTTTTGGCTACCTCCCTTGGAAGGGGGAAAAAGCCTTGGTATATGTATGTATGTAATTCAAATTCCTGAATAATTTGTCAACTGTCAAGTGACAGATGATTTTCATCTTTAAATAATTTAAACTAACTACTTTACCTATGTTGACAGTCTAATTAATTCAAATTATGTTAACATCTAGAACTCCATCATGTACACACATACATGACAGTGTCGACAATAGTAAATATCCACTACGTATGCACTATGCATGTATGTCTTCATGTATGTAAAAGTCAATGGAAGTGTTTTTGTGTGGTTTACTGTTTTGTAGGAGCTATGTCATGCTTGGATAATGCCCTGAGATAAACTTTGACCAGTCTCAGAGGCCAGATAGGAATGACATTAGAGCATATGTCACAGAATTTGGTGATGACTGAAAAAGGGGAGGAACAACAGCAGCTATGAACTGATTCCTGGTTTTTATGATAACATGGTGAAATTAATTCTGCAGTAAGTACTAGGTAGGGCATCCTCCATTAACCTTTCCTCATCATGATTTGTCACATTTTTTCCTAATATTGTGATAGAAGGTTTATGAGAATGGACAAATGAAATAACAGATGATTTTTATTTGGAGGGAGGGGAGGGGCACAAAGGAAAAAGAAAATATATAGCTTGAAGTGGCAACTCTACCATGACAGATTTGAAAGTGCTCAAAAGCTGGTAGATGATCATGAGCATAAATAATACCATTATATATTTAATATATGTTTATACGAATATACGTGCTTGTGTGCATATATATATAAAGCTGGGTGAGTGTATATGTGAGTATATTTATCATACAAGTGAATGTTTCACGTAAAAAATAATATACGTGAAAAATATTTATAAAATGCTTGCTGAATAGGTGTGGGAGGCTGGTATATGGATCTGCAGAATAGATTTGCACATAGGGGTCAAGGAGTTAAGGAGTCGGAGGAATCAAAGGAGTCGGAGTCGGCATCCTAGGAATTCTAGGAGTTGTTGTTGTCCTTCCCTAGACTGTCTGTCCGAGCACTCCCGTCTCCCCAAGGAATGCCACAGCCAAAACTGGGTTTTCCCACAAATCCTTTATAGAGTGTATGTTGTGTTGTTTGCATGCATGATTGTGTATAATGCAGTCTTCCATTATGTGTTGTATGGTATGGGGTGAAGTGTTACATCCTGGGCAGCTGTTCACAATGCAGTCATCCAGCCTCTTCTGGTAGCTTAGAAGTGCTGGGTGGTGGCCGCACCGCAGTCTGGACAGGTGGACTCTGTCCTTTCGTGGGAGAAAGGATTCAGAAGGGTGGATATCAGGGGGTCTGGCATGCAGCAGTGTGTTGTCTTTCAGTGTGTTAATGGAGCGGTGAGTGATATGATTATGAATGTTTCCGGAGGCTGGTATTTGGTGGTTGTGGAGGAAGAGAAGAGAGTATCTGTGTGTGATACAGGTCTTTGGGTGTTGTTTTAATGTTTCTTGGTGTGTGTGGGTGTTCTGCTATGTAGTGTAGTGGGTGTGATGTGTTTGTGGTGGCTGTGGCAAGTGTTTGTGTGCCTCTCATGTCGAGGTGGTCCTTGACTTTGAGGACTTTTGTTTCATGGTGTAAATGGTCTGTAGGTGTTGTATTTGTGCAGCCTGTAATTGTTTTTAGGGCTTTGTTTTGTATGATTTGAAGGGTGTTGTGGTGTGTCTCACTGAGATTAGGAGCCCATGCAGGACTCGCATAATTCATCACAGAGCGTATGCATTGTTTGTATATTGTTATATTAGTTTCTTTGTTTTGTCCAAATGTTGTTCCAGTGATTGACTTAAGTGCGTTAAGTCTAGGTGTGCATTTGTTTTTTATGTTTGTGAGGTGTTGTTTGAAAGACATGGATGTATCGTATGTTACACCAAGAATTTTCGGTGTGTTTGTGTGTGGTATTAGAGTGTTGTTGATGTAGAGATGAGGTATGTATTTGTGTTCTTTTGTCCAGTTGGTGAGAAGTGTTGCTGTAGATTTTGTTGGATCTATTTTGAGTCTGTTTGTGATGAACCATGTGTTGAGTGTATCAAGGTATGGCTGGATTATTTCTGCAGCTTTGTCTGTGTTACGATGTGTGCATGTGATTGTTATGTCGTCTGCGTAGGAAGAGATTTGTATTTCTGAGGTGTCTGGTGTGGGTATGTCATGCATGTATAGATTAAAGAGCGTGGGGGATAGAACAGAGCCCTGTGGTACTCCATTCTTAATGTTTCTGATGTGCGATGATTGGCCATTATATGACACGTAAGCATTCCTACCTGTCAGATAATTGGCCAGCCATCTTTTGGTGTTATTGTGCATGTCTGTGTTATATATTCTATTTGTTAGGTTGTGGCGGGGGATAGCATCAAAAGCTTTACTAATGTTATAAGAAGTGTTCTGTGGTGGGGCCTATCTGAATTGATGCCATCTAAAATTCTTTGTGTGAGGTTTATCAGAAGAAGAGTGTTTGTGGAGTGTAGTGGCCTAAAACCGTGTTGTGAGTCAGCAAGGGGAATATGTGGTGTGACAAGTTGAAGTATTAGGCGTTCAATGACTTTAGAGGGGGTGCAGAGAAGTGTGATTGGGCGGTGCGATGTTGGGATTGTTGGGTCTTTGTTCGGTTTTGGAATGGTGATTATTTTACCATGCTTCCAGATGTCAGGTATAGTGTTGTGTGAATAGCTGTAGTTTGCAATGTTTGTGAGTGCGTGTATACCTTGTGGTCCAATGTGTTTTAGGTGGATGTTACTTATGTTATCAGGGCCACAGGCAGATGAGTGCTTGAGATTATGTATTATGTGTTTTGTCTGACTGTCTATGTACGGTGTATAGTCTGAGTCTGATAGTGCATCGGTCGTCAGGGTGAGAAGTGAGATGGCTTGTCTGTGCAAAATGATTTATGAGTGTGTTTGCTTGTTGTCTGTTTGAGGGTAGATTGTCTGTTGTTGTGATTATTGCTGCGTGAGAGTGTGTTGTGTTACTGTTGGATAGTGTAATGCTGTTGAGTGTTTAGTACAATTTGCTGGTGTTTGTTTTGTGATCAAGTGTATTGATAAAGTTTTGCCAATTTTATGTTTTTCGTTCCTGTATTTTATTGGCAATCACAGTGTTTAGTGTTTGTATTTGGTCTGCTATGTTTTGAGGGATAGGTGTGGGGGTATTGTGTTTAAGCATGTCTCGTTGTCTGATGAGGCCTTGGATTTCTGGTGTTAAGTTGGGGTTGTGTGATTTTCTGTTGCCTCTAGGGATGTATCTCTTGTCCGCGTTTTGTATGATTGTATCAAAAGTGTGCACAGCATTGTTTATGTTTGTGATTGGTGTACTGTTAAGTGTTTCAAAATGTTGTTTTGTCTCTTAAGTAAAAGCTTCCCAGTTAGCTCTCTTGTAATTGGTGTATGTGTGTCTGTGGCCAACTGGGGTGCATCTTGTTTTGGTGGTGATGATGATTGGAAGGTGGTCAGAACCAAGGGTTCTGATCACTCTCCATGATGTTGTTGGGGTTAGGCAGGGGGAGCAGAAGGTGATATCAGGAGAGGAGGGAGTGTAGAGGGCTTGGTGTGGGATATGTGTATCATTATGTGTGTTGTTCATGATAGTCAATGAGTCAAACTGAGTCTGTTTATCAAGCCCTCTGTCTGTGTCAGGGTTGTCGACATACCAGGCAGACGACTTGGCGTTGAAGTCACCACCCATGATCAGGTTGGGGATTGAGGCTAGTTGGCTAAATTGAGGCCTGAAGGTGTTTGGAACTGTGGGGGATGACTGGGGGGGAATGTACATGTTAACTATTGTCAGTGTTGATTTGTTGCCTGTGCGGATTCGAATGGATTGGATTTCTGTAGAGTTATCTGTGGTAGGGAGGAGAATTTTGGTTGTGGCACTTGTGTCCACAAAACAGATGGAGTGGTGGATCAGGGTGATGAGTCCACCGCCATTGCCGTCGGTCCGGTCTTGTCTGATGGTGGTGTAATTATGAAATGATGGCGTTTTGTGTGAGTGTCTTAGTTTTGTTTCTTGTATAATTGCAATGTGTATGTTGTGTTGTTTAAGAAAGTGTTTGAGTTCATGTTTTTTCGTGTTAATACCGTCAATGTTGTGTTGTAATATGTTGATGTAGTGTGTTCTGTATGTGTTGTATGTTGCCGTTTGGGGTTGAGGTTGGGGTGTTAATGGGGAAGGTAGAGGATCTGGGTTAGAGGGGGGGAAAGGAGAGATTGGGGACAAAGGAAGGGGAGTACTGATTGGGGATAAGGGCAAAGGGAAATTGGGAGTGGGTAAGGGTGCTGGCTGTGGTTGGGGAGGTGGGAGTGGGTAAGGGTGCTGGCTGTGGTTGGGGAGGTGGGAGTGGGGTTATTGGAGGGCAGGTAGAACATGTCCAAGTGTTTGTGTATTGGTTTGTGTCAGCAAGTGTTGTACAAGTGAGGTGGGCCCAGTTTTTGCAAATATTGCACTGAACTGAGCCCTTTGTCTGTCTGCTCGAAGTAATGGGTTTAGAGCATGTTGGGCATGTGTATTTTGTGGTGGGCCCAGGATTGCTCTCTACATCTCCGGCTAAAAGTAGAAGAAGAGGGGTGATCGCCGGAAAATCACCCCTCAATGCAGAAAAAACGTAACATTGCATGTTGAGAAAAAGGATTGTGGTACTCCCCAAGGCAGTCATAGCTCCTCTTGGGGATCGGTGCCACCTGCGTAGAGCCGGTGGCCAGGGCTGGTTGCTGCCGTTTGGCCCCCAACTCTTGGGGTTGGGGGGTGGTCCCATGACATAGACGCTGCGGCTCCAGGACCTATTAAGTCCAAAAATTCTCTAGTTATAAGTAGGTAGGAGTTGGAGTCGGACCTTATACCATCCGACTCTACAACCCTGGTTGATAGAGTTTGAAGATGGGTGGGAGGGATATGATTATTTCTTACATCCTTTTCAGAAAGCCACCTCATGCAGTTACCTATCATCAATCCCTTATATATTCATACCTCGATAAAACAAGGAACCAATGACAGGTACCTGCTTGTGGTGGTCCTGCAAAGATAGTAGACCTGCCTACTTTCAAAACCCATCAACCCCATCACCTATACTGGGAGACGAAGTTCTGATAGGCTGACACTCAGTCTCCAAACTAGACCCAAGATCTCTTTTTATGAACTTCAAATGTATTTCTTACACCTTTTCACTCATGGAGAGGTGACAACCAGTGTCTATTCTCCTTCTACTACTACTACTTTCAGCATTGTTGTAAAAAGGCTTGTGGTACTCGTTTGGGTAACCAAAGCTGCTCTTAACCACTTCCATACGGTGACGCCTACGTAGGCGGCATGAGGAGCAAGTGGGTACTCGATGATGCCGATGTCGGCATCTTGATTATATTTATTGTAGTCATACCTATGTAACATCCATTCTCTCTAAACTGGCTTCATCATATTTTCTATGGTTATCAAAATACACGGGTGAAAGAGAACGAATGATTGAGCACTGACTTTATTTTTTATAATGCGATTATTATGACGCAACATCGCACGTCGGGCAGCTAATGCTGCCAGACGTATGATGTGCCCCAGAGTGAAGAGGTTAAGGATCAGTGCCACCTGTGTGAGAGCTGGTGGCAGGGGTATGTTGTGGCTGGTTGGACCCCAACTCTTGGGGTCCACACCAGGACAAACTAAAGGACAATACATTGCTGCATGCCAGACCCCCTGATATCTATCCCTCTGAATCCTCTCTCCCCTGAAAGGACAGAGTCCACTTGGCCAGACTGCAATGTGGCCACCACTTGGCCGTTTTAAGCTACCAGAAGAGGTTGAATGACTGAATCCCATGCTATACAACACATTATGGAAGACTGCATTGTACACAATCAAACATGCCTACAACACAACATACACTCTATAAAGGATTTGTGGCAAAACCCTGTTCCAGCCATGACATTCCTAAGGAAGACAGGACTGCTTGTACAGACAGTTGACAACAACAATAAAAAAAAATTCAGCCAGTGACAGAAACAGCTCCACATTAGTGCAGCAGCAAAGACAACAGTCTAAAGTTTCTTTCCCAGATCTCTGGGATGACCAAGGACCACTGCCAGCTGCTGAGGGACTGCAGATTTCCATTCAGTGAAACTCAAGCAACAATTATCCTTTTTACAAAAACAATGAACCTCAGTGCAAATAAAACAAACTTATGATTTATGATGTATGGTGCATAGTGTCATGCTTTCATGAAATCTGAGACCTACCAGTGTATCCATTTACGAAGATAGCAATATCTTTGAATATGCCAACTCTTTCTTCACCACCTGTTGATACTGCCTCCTTTTGAAACTGGTCCTGCAACTTGGCAACTTTAGCAGCCATATAACCTCCCTGACAAAACATGGAAGTAATAAATTTGACTGTTATTCTTTGAGCTTTTTCATCAGTACCACTCTGAAATTAGTGAAGTGGCTAGGCATAGGAGAGGTAGATCACTTCTTTCAATCCTATTATACTAATTCCTAATTAAACTAAGTAAAATTTCCACTATGGCTGACTATAAAGACATTCTAAAGGTGTTATAAGCAGATAACCACTTGAAGCACAAGAAAAATGCTGTGTACCTTAATGAGATATCAAGCAAGTGGTTGAAATGTAAACCTAGATTAATATTCGATTCTGCATTTTTTTCTGGATATCAGCTGACATCCAATTACTATTTTTCTCCTCCTGATACTAGCTAATGACATAGATACAGCCAACATTTGCTTAACATATGCAACAGTCCATTTCTTCTCAAAAAGATCCATAGGAAAGGCTAAGAATCATTCTTGAATGCCTTCATACAGATGTTTACCAGTCAGTGAAATACAAAAAAACATCTAATAAGGCTTACCCATTCTTCAAAGCCTGAGGCTCCATAGCCCCGTCTTCTCTTTTTGCCACGACTTCCTCCCATACTTGAAGTCTACCACAGCTGAAACCAAGTATCTAGAAAAAGATAATATAACTAATTACCAAATATATAAATTCATTTCAATAGAATATATCTGTGAACAATAAGCTAATATACACATGTAGCTCCTCTTGAACCTAGTCATTTTGAGCCAAGCACAATAAAATTTACATGAAATCATGTAAGTTTATAGTATCAATTTATTAATCTCCCTATATATGTGTGTTGTGTGTGTATCTACCTAGTCATATTTATATATGAGGAATGTCTGTAGAGGAAGGACAGGAGAAGACAGAAGATAGGGGTGAATGGAGAAGGGTTGTGTATGGATGATGTTGTGATGCATGAGGGGGAGTGGGTGAGGGATGGGGGAGTGAGGAAGTATGTATGAGAAATATTTTGACGCAGCCCGAAGGGATTTCTCCCCATCTTCTCCTTTTCTTCAAGAGGGGACGGCTTTGTGGTGGATGTGCTGTGTCTTGCAACACTGCTTCTGACCCAGGGCAGTGGACAGGATGCAGGGATGATCCATCATCCAGGAGGTGCCAAGATTAGAGGGAGGGAGGAGGGTAGAGGGGAGTAGAGTATATGGGGGATGGAATAGGTGGAAATGGTTTCTATGCCTTTTTCTTTTTGGCTACCCCTCGTGTAAGGGGGAAAAAGCCTTTGGTATATGTATGTATATTTATTTACATATCTAAATTTGTTTGTTAGTTTTTCAATTATTTACTGTGACCTCTAATCAATATTTCTTCTCATACAAGTAATTTTTTCTGTCCACTTTCACTAAATTTGCTTCCAGTTTAAACATCATTAAGATGTCACCTCTCTCTCTTCATTCTTCCAAGGTGGGTACTATGTTTCTTCAATCTATCCACATTTATGTATGTGTGTAGTATACAGGAAAAGAGCAATGTTTGTTGGGTCCTGTATCCTATTCTCTAATTTTCTAACATACTTAGACTAAAATTCATGTAAGGTTCCAACTTAATTTATATCCTTAAATTGCAGTAAAAGCAATTCATATCATATTTTTTAGTGCAACTGGTGCAACTTGGTGCCAATTTTTTTTTTTTTCAAAAATTTTTGATGGCATGAATTACCCTACTTATTTTATGCATGTACGTTTAACATGTTTATAATTTATACCTTCAGCTCTATAAGATCCATATTTTCTGATTACATATATCTCTATATTTTCAGATGGCTTCAAGGGGCTGCCGGCACTCCCAACTCCTTCTGTTATATATGCAGTGAGTATATAAAGAAGAGAGGCAAAAAATTTTCCTTGGAAACATCAGTGAAGGTTTATGAAGCCTACCAAAAGTACTCTGGGATGCCAGTTGGAGACCAGGACAAGCCCTGGGCCACTCACTACTGTTGTGAGCACTGTAAGATGCTGGAAGGGTGGCTGCAAGGTGAGAAAATGTCCCTGAAATTCTCCAACCCACCGGTCTGGCTAGAGCCAGCAGACCACTCCACAAACTCCTTTTTTTGCAAGGTGGATGTCAGTAAGCAGCAGAAAGGAAAGAATGCTGCTGCTGTGCATTACCCAGATCTCCCATCATCAATTTCTCCAATTCCTCACTGTTCCAAATATCATGTGTCAGTGCCACCTCCTCCAAGTGAAGTCCTTGACAAGTATTTTGATGAAGAGGAGGAGATGGATGCTGAGGACTTGGCTTACCTGCCTGAGGTACCAGAGAAAGTTCCTCAATTCCCAAATCAAAAAGAAGTAAATGACTTGGTCAGGGATATGGGTCTGACCCAGTCCAATTCAGAGCTATTCATCTCCAGGATGAAACAGTGGAACTTGGTCGAGGAGGAGGTGCAGATGACAAGTCAGAGAAGTCAGCACAAATATTTCTCAGGGTTTTACACTATTAGGTAAGGTCTCTGCTTCTGCCATGATGTGCCTGGAATGTTTGACATTATTGGGGTGCCATTTGTGCTCAAGGAGTGGCAGCTCTTCATTGACAGATCTACAAGTTTGAAGTCTATCCTCCTCCACAATGAAAACACATTCCCGATACTGCCCCTAGCCCATTCCGTCTGCCTGAAGGAGGACTACTACAGTGTGAAAGTCCTCCTGAAAGCTCTGCAATAAAAGCAGTAGAATTGGGAAATCATTGGAGACTTTAAGATGGTGGCTTTCCTGATTGGTCTCCAGGGAGGCTTTATCAAATTCCAATCCTTCCTCTACCTTTGGGATGGCAGAGCCATCTCTGACCACTACAACAGGAAGAATTGGGAGCAGTGAATAAAATTTGTAATTGGGACCTGGAACGTCATGTGGGAGCCACTGGTTGATCCCAGGATTGTACTAATGCTGCCACTGCACATTAAGTTGGGGTTGATGAAGTAGTTCGTGAAGGTTTCCAATCAGGAATCAGCTGCTTTTAAGTACCTTCTTAAGTTCTTCCCCAAGTTAAGGCCAAAATCAAAGGCAGCATTTTTGTTGGACCTCAGATAAAGGTGCTTGAGTCTACCAAGTTCTCCAATAAGCTCAGTAGGATTGAGAGAACAGCATGGAACTGTTTCATAGCAGTTGTCACGGGATTCCTGGGCAACCACTGATCTGAAAACTACCAGCAGCTGGTGGAGAATCTGGTAAAGACTTTTGGTGCCATGGGATGGAGGATGTCCCTTAAACTTCATAAGCTGGGTGCTCACGTGGACAAATTCAAGGACAATATAGGTGCCTACTCAGAAGAACAAGGTGAGTGATTCCACCAAGATGTGAAGTAGATAGAATGGAGGTACCAGGGCTACTACAATGAGAAACTGTTGGAGGACTATATCTGGGGGCTTGTGCGGGAGTGCAACCTGGACAACCACAAATCCAGGAAATGGAGCCATTTCTGATGTGTTAAGTTGCTTTATAACTGTCATTTGTTTTCACTTATTTGTTTTTGATAAACCTGTGTCATAAATTAAATATATACTCGGTTTAATTGTATGAACTAATAAAGAAAAAAATCTTGAAAAATATGAAAAATTTGAAATATCAGTCCTAATCACAAACCCAAACTTCTGATTAAGTTATATATATATATATATATATATATATATATATATATATATATATATATATATATATATTTTAATATATATATACATATATATATATATATATATATATATATATATATATATATATATACATACATACATACACATACATACGACAATGATTTCTTAGGGTTTGGTAAGTACGAAAGAAAGAACTTAAGTAGATTATTAGAGATAGAGAGAGAGATGAGCAAAAATAGGACTCGGTGGGAAAATGAAATCATGGACTTAAGAAAAGAGGTAATTGGTTTAATTGATTGTTTATCTAAGACTAACCACGAAATTTCTGACCTGAAAAAAGCTAACTTGGATCTTACAAACGAAATTAAAGAAATGAAAAGAGACATAAATGAACTGAAGAATGAAAATGAAAAGAAGAAAACTAATGATAATAATAGCGAAAATCTAAAGCAAGAAGTGAACAACAAATTCCAAGAATTGACACAAAAGATCGAAGAAAACTTAGGTGGGGACAGTATCCAGGAAATTAAAAAGTGGAAAGAAAATATTGAAAATAAAGAAATTGCTTTCAAAGAAATAGTCAAGCAGCAAATGCAAGATAATGCAAAAGACACAATCATTCAAGTGATTAACGAAAAAGCAAATTGGGTCAGGGACACAGTAGATAGGAAGAAATGTATTGTGGTTTATGGGCTTAAAGAAAAACAAGGATTGGCGAGGTACATGAGAGAAAAAGAAGAAAAAGAGACAGCAGTAGAAATCCTTAATGAAATTCAGGGGGGAGATAGTGATTCAGGCACAGACTTAGAAGAGACTTACAGAATTGGTCGCTATACTAAGGATAGGAATCGACCTCTAAAGATAAAACTAAGGTCACAAGTGGTAGTAGAAGACATATTTGAGAAAGTAGGTAACTTGGCAAAGAGTGAAAAATACAATAAGATATGGATAAAAAGAGAAATGAGTACTGAGGAATTAGAAAAAGAAAGGGCGCTAAGAGAAGAAGCAAAGGAAAAAAACTTGAAAAGATCGGAGACAGAATGCAAAGAATTCCAGTGGAGAGTAATAGACTTGAGATTAAGACAATGGCGCTTCAAAACGAACAAAACAAGGGAAGAAGAAACCAGGGAGAAGGAAGAAAATTAAAAGTGGCCTATACCAACATTGACGGACTAATTTCGGGACTGAACGAACTCAATGATTATCTGTTAGAAGCAAAACCAGACATAATGGGAATTGTAGAGACTAAACTAAGAGGTGAAATACCATCCACTGTTATCGGACAAGGTTTATACAACTACTGGATAAAAAACAGGGACAAGAAACAGGGAGGGGGAATCATGTTCTTGGCCAAGAAAGACCTAAAGGTGACAAAAATTGCAGAGGGCAAAGGTAATGCTGAATTGATCATGATAAAAGTCGAAGGCAAGAATATGAAAAGTAGAAAGTTTGTGGTGACTTATGTGCCTCCAAAAACAAGCGCTTGGAAAGAAATTGAACATAAAAAAATGCTAGATGACACAAGAAAATCACTCAATGAGATACTAATGGGTAAGGGTAATCTGGTAGTTATGGGGGACTTCAATTGCAAAGAAATTTGTTGGGACAGCATGACAGTGCAAGGAGGAGATGACTCGTGGGGCAATGTACTGCTAGATATGACCATGGAGTACACAATGACCCAATGGGTCCATGAAAACACAAGGTACAGAAATAATGAAGAGCCATCGAAACTAGATCTAATATTTACAACAGAGCCTGAAATAGTGCATAAAGTCCAGTATGAGACACCAATTGGAAAGAGTGACCATGTACTCATCGAAACTATACTAAAGGAAGAAATAGACATAGAGAGGAACGAAAAGCATAGGAAAGGAAGACTGAGGTACAACAAAACAGACTTTACAAAACTAAAGACATTCTTCCGGAATGCAAACTGGGAAATATTTTACAGGGAAGAAACAGCAGTGGAAGAGAAATGGAATATATTGATGGAAAACTACAATGAAGGGGTAAACAGGCATGTACCAAGACAAAAGCGAGAGAGAGAGTACATTAAATGTTGGTTCAACAAAAGATGCAGTGAGGCAAAAGACAGAAGGGACAAAGCTTGGAAAAAGTGGAGAAAAGACAAAAAACAAAGCAAATGGCAAATTTATGTTAACTATAGAAATGAGTATGTTAATGTGAGAAGAGAGGAGAAAAGGAACCATGAGAAGGATATTATAGACAAATGCAAAGAGCAACCCAAACTATTCTATCGGTATGTGAATGGTAAACTTAAAAACAAACAGGAATTGGTGAAACTATGCCAAGGAAACATAGAATACACAGAAGATTTAGAGATGGCCGAAGTCATGAACAATCACTTTAAATCTGTTTTCACCAGAGAGAAAATACCGAATTGTGACATAGACAAAAACAAGAAATCTCCCCTCATGAATGAGTTTACAGCATCACTAAAGGAAATATCAGAACATTTATCAAGGCTGGATGTCAGAAAATCACATGGCCCGGACGGTATTGCAAATTGGATTCTAAAGGAGTGCAAAGAAGAACTAACAGACAAAATACACATCTTAATAAACAGCTCACTCAAAGAAGGAAAGATACCCGAGGACTGGAAAAACGCTAACATTGTACCAATACACAAAGGAGGAAACAAAGAAGAACCCACCAACTATAGGCCAGTATCACTAACAAGCACCATTGCCAAAATTTGTGAGAAAATAATCAAGAATAGATGGGTAAAACATCTGGAAGACAATGACATATTAAACCCAAGACAATTCGGATTCAGACAAGGAAGATCATGCTCCACAAACTTAATATGCTTTTACTCAAGACTAATAGACATAGTGCAAGAAAGAAATGGATGGGCTGATTGTGCATTCCTAGACTTGCAAAAAGCCTTTGACAAAGTACCACACAGAAAACTACTAAAAAAACTGGAACACATAGGAGGAATACAGGGAAACCTACTAAAATGGATAGAGGACTTTCTGACTGGTAGAAAGATGAGAGTAGTGCTCAGAGAAAAATATTCAGACTGGAAAGAGGTGATCAGTGGAGTACCGCAAGGATCTGTGCTGGCACCAATAATGTTTGCTATCTATATGAATGACATGGATGAGGACGTGAACTGCTACATGAGCTTCTTTGCCGATGACGCCAAACTGCTAAGGAAAATAGAAACTGATGAGGACTGTGAAGCACTGCAAGAAGACCTAAATAGGGTATGGAACTGGAGTCAGAAATGGGAAGTGGACTTTAATACTAAGAAGTGTAGCATAATGGAGTTTGGAAAAAGCAAAAACAGAATATCAGGAAAATATACAATTGGAACCAAAGAAGTAAAGAAAGTAGGATCCGAAAAAGATTTGGGAGTAATTATCACAAACGACTTGTCCTATGATATACAGATTAACAAAATTGTCGGGGAGACTTACAATTTGCTAAGATCAATAAAAGTGGCGTTTACATACTTGGACGAAGACATGATGAAAAAAATATTGGTTACATTGATAAGGCCTAGATTAGAGTATGCAGCGACATTGTGGTCCCCCAGTACCAAAAAGAATATAAAGAAAATAGAAAGAATCCAAAGAGCAGCTACAAAAATGGCACCTGCACTTGCAAACCTATCATACAAAGAGAGATTGGCTAAACTGGAGTTACCGACACTGGAGCAAAGAAGAGAGAGAGGTGACCTATTGACCATCTACAGAATCATGAAAGGCACAGAGGTACTCGATAGTGAGAACTTACTTAACTGGGACAAAAGAAACACAAGAGGACATGGAAAGAAAATAAAAAAACATAGCTATAGAAGAGAACTGAAGAAAAACAGTTTTCCTCATAGAGTTTTGGACACTTGGAACAAACTGGACAATGAAATAGTATGCGCAAAAACCATTCATGAGTTTAAAAACAAACTAGACACTGCAAGATACAAAGGCGGGACAACACGAGCATAGCTCCCCTTCCCGCAAAATACAACTAGGTAAATACAACTAGGTAAATACATCAGGGCTTTTCCCCCTTATAAGGGAGGTAGCCAAAAAGGAAAAGGCATAAAATCATTCTACCCATTCCATCCCTAAATACACTCCACTCCCCTCCACCCTCCCTCTTATCTTAGCACCTCCTGGATGATGGGTCATCCCTGCACCCTGTCCACTGTCCTGGGTCAGAGGCAGTGTCGCAAGTCACAGCACATCCACAGCAAAGCCGCTTCATTAAATTGGCGACCCCTCTCTCCGTCCCCTCATGTAGAAAAGGAGAAGATGAGGGGAAATCCCTTCGGGCTGCTTCAAATTTTGCTCGCACATACCTCACCCCACCATCCCCCCACCCATTCCACCTTATGCATCACATCATCATCCATATACAACCATTTTCCATTCACCCTTGTCTTCTGTCCTCTCCCGTCCTTCCTCAACAGACATTCCCCTCTTCCCCAAAGCCCCCTTCATCCATCTCATCCTAGAACGTCCTCTCATGTTCACTCCCTCCACATCTGCCTTCCACACCTCTTTTACTAGTCTTTCTTCATTCATTCTTTCCATGTGTCCAAACCATCCTAACATTCTTTCATCAACCCTATCTCCCAGCTCCCTTTCCATCCCTGTTCTCCTCCTCACCTCGTCATTTCTCACTCTATCTAGCCTAGTAACCTCCATCATACTTCTCAGACACCTCATCTCAAACACATTCAAACTCCTTCTCTCTTCCTCTCTTATGCTCCATGTTTCTGCCCCATACAGTGCTGTTGGCACAATCACTCCTTTATAGTCTCCTCTGAGCATCCATTCCCAAATGTCTATTCCTCATTACACTTTTTAATCCACCAAGGCATTTACTTGCTTCTCTCAATCTACATTCTACCTCCACTCCACCTTTCCCTGCCACATTTGCACCCAAGTATCTAAAACTATCCACTTCCTCTAGTCGCTCTCCCTTAACCACTTCCATACGGTGACGCCTACGTAGGCGGCATGAGGAGCAAGTGGGTACTCGATGATGCCGACGTCGGCATCTTGATTATATTTATTGTAGTCGTACCTATGTAACTTCCATTCTCTCTAAACTGGCTTCATCATATTTTCTATGGTTATCAAAATACACAGGTGAAAGAGAATGAATGATTGAGCACTGACTTTATTTTTTATAATGCGATTATTATGACGCAACATCGCACGTCGGGCAGCTAATGCTGCCCGACGTGCGATGTGCCCCGGAGTGAAGAGGTTAATGCTCACTTCCAGTCTGCTGCCACTTTCACCCCTTGTACATCTCATCACCTTACTTTTACCCATATTTATCTTCAGTTTTCTTCTTTCACACACTCTCCCAAACTCTGTCACCAACTTCCTCAATCCCTCCTCTGATCCTGCTACAAGCGCAATGTCGTCCGCAAACAACAGCTGGCTCACCTCCCACTTTTCTCCATTTTCTTTAACCATCTCCAATCCCTGACCCTACCCTTGCATTTACCTCTCGCACCACCCCATCCATGAATAAATTGAACAGCCAGGGAGACATAACGCATCCCTGATGAAGTCCCACCTTTACCTCGAACCACTCACTCTCTCCATTTCTAATCCTGACACATGCTCTACTACTTTCGTAAAAACTCTTGACAGCTCCTAGAAGCTTTCCTCCTATCCCGTATATCCGCAAAACCTCCCACAGTGCCTTCCTGTCTACCCTGTCATAAGCCTTTTCCAGATCCATAAAAGCCCAAAAACATCCTTCCCCTTTTCTATAGCTTTCTCACATATTTGTTTTACCACAAAAATCTGATCTACACAACCTCTACCCGTCATAAATCCACATTGTTCCTCACCAATTACTCCCTCTGTTCCTCTCCTAATCCTCTCAATCAAGATCCTGCCATAATCGTGACAAGTTGAAACACAATGGCAAAAGCCGACAAGACTGTGAGAATCAACACCGTGTGAGATCGAAACCTTTATTTGTACGACGTTTCGCTTGTTACAGCTTTTTCAAGTACAGACATATGGCAAACACTCTGAGTACATATAGGTCGACGGGGAAGGAACTGGGAGAGGTTATCAGGGAGGGGTGGGTGGTAGGTGGAGGGGCAGAGAGGGGGGTGAGAAGGGGACGGGTGGGACTTGGTGGAGATAAAGGAGGACATTTTGGACAGTTTGTTGAAGTGGACTAAGGGGTACATTTCATACATTTGTATAATGTGGGTAACAGATGGATGATAGGAGGGGCGATGTTGAACGTGCCTCTGTTCTGCTCAATGGTTTTGAAGCTTTGAATGGCGGCCGCTTCCAGGCATTTCCTCCTCACCCTGTCTGGTTCATTAAAAAGAAGCTCTGTGTTATCCCAATCCATCAGGTGGTCGTTGGTGTTCTGGTGGATAACACAGGCGTTGGTGGTGATGTTGTTTCGGGAATCGTAGTGATGCTCCCGGATCTGGGTCTTCAGGTCACGGGAGGTCACGGGCGTTGCAACGTTCAGGTAGTGGGCCAGTCCAGCAGGACTATCAAAGAGCTCTCTAGAAGGAGTGACAGCTAGGACGAGATGTGAGGATAAAACGCTGTTGTCTACCACATACCCTGTGTTGGATGTGATAAAGTATATATTGGCGAGACCTCCCGTGACCTGAAGACCCAGATCCGGGAGCATCGCTACGATTCCCAGAACAACATCACCACCAACGCCTGTGTTATCCATCGGAACACCAACAACCACCTGATGGATTGGGATAACGCAGAGCTTCTTTTTAGTGAACCAGACAGGGTGAGGAGGAAATGCCTGGAAGCGGCCGCCATTCAAAGCTTCAAAACCATTGAGCAGAACAGAGGCATGTTCAACATCGCCCCTCCTATCATCCATCTGTTACCCGCATTATACAAATGTATGAAATGTCCCCCTTAGTCCACTTAAACAAACTGTCCGAAATGTCCTCCTTTATCTCCACCAAGTTCCACCCGTCCCCTTCTCACGGCAAGGACCCCCCCGTCAGGATCACCACCGCAGACAAAGGTGGAGGAGTGGTGGTGATGGACGCATCTTCCTACCTACATAAGATGACCGACCTCCTCAGCAATGAAAATACTTACGCTGAAGTTACCCAGGCGAAAGTGGATGTCGAGAGAAATAACTTCCTTAAGGCAGCCAGGAGGATTCTTAGGAAATCAGAAACTGGTAAGTGTTTACTTCACCTCCTGCCAAACCTCCCACGTCCAGCCACCCTGTATGGGCTCCCAAAAACCCACAAGCCCAATATACCCATGAGACCCATTACATCAGGGATCGGGAGTGCGCCACACAAACTGGCAGGTGCGCTGGCCAAACATTTGTCTCGCCTTTTGGGTACTCAGGGGACCTATTGAATAGAATTAAGGACGTTCCTGCTTGCAACAAAAAGCTGGCCAGCATGGATGTGACTTCTTTATTCACACGTATCCTGACCCTTAAAGTGATTGACCTCCTTAGGGCTAAAATCACTAGTTCCGACACTGACCTCCCTATACCCCCCAATGACTTTGTGGATTTAATACAGCTTTGTGTCCAATTCAATTATTTCAAATTCCAGGAAGAGGTTTGGCATGGCCATGGGCGCTCCTTTGAGCGCTGTCCTTGCCAACCTGTTCATGGAATTTCTAGAAGCAGGGCCTTTCTCGGATATCGTTCCTGACAACGTAGTATGGCTTCGCTATGTGGATGACATACTACTTATTTCCCCCAGACGGTTTGACATCCCCAAACTCCAAGTGGCACTGAACAAGGTTGAGCCATCCATCCAGTTCACCATGGAGGAAGAAGTCAACGATTCCCTTCCATTTTTGGATACCCTTATCATCAAACAAAATTTACAGTCTACAGGAAACCAACCAATAAGCACGATTTGACTTACTTCCTTTCCCACCATGACCTCAGTATTAAGAAAGGTGTAGTTATAGGTTTCTACCTCACAGCTCTCAGAATTTGTAGCCCTGGAGTCTTAGAGGATGAGTTTAGGCACATAAAGGAGGTCTTTCAGAAATTAAAATATCCAGAGTGCATCATCCACCAGTGCAAGAAAAAGGCACTCAAAATAATGGAAGGGCGGGAACCAACGATAGATCCAGCTAGGAGGCTTATCCTTCCAGCCAGCAGTGTCACCACCACCCTCACCCGGACACTTGGGTGTTGCAACATTCAGGTAGTGGGCCAGTCCAGCAGGACTATCAAAGAGCTCTCTAGAAGGAGTGACAGCCAGGAAGAGATGTGGGGAAAAAACACTGTTGTCTACCGCATACCCTGTGCTGGATGTGATAAAGTATATATTGGCGAGACCTCCTGTGACCTGAAGACCCAGATCCGGGAGCATCGCTACGATTCCCGAAACAACATCACCACCAACGCCTGTGTTATCCATCGGAACACCAACGACCACCTGATGGATTGGGATAACGCAGAGCTTCTTTTTAGTGAACCAGACAGGGTGAGGAGGAAATGCCTGGAAGCGGCCGCCATTCAAAGCTTCAAAACCATTGAGCAGAACAGAGGCATGTTCAACATCGCCCCTCCTATCATCCATCTGTTACCCGCATTATACAAATGTATGAAATGTCCCCCTTAGTCCACTTCAACAAACTGTCCGAAATGACCTCCTTTATCTCCACCAAGTCCCACCCGTCCCCTTCTCACACCCCCCCTCCCTGATAACCTCTCCCAGTTCCTTCCCCGTCAGCCTATATGTACTCAGAGTGTTTGCCATATGTCTGTACTTGAAAAAGCTGTAACAAGCGAAACGTCGTACCAATAAAGGTTTCGATCTCACACGGTGTTGATTCTCACATCCTCCCATAAGCCTTCCCAACTACACTTAACAAGCTAATCCCTCTGAAACTACTACACTCACACTTGTCCCCTTTTCCCTTGTAAAGTGGAACTATACAGGCACTCCTCCAGTCCTCCGGCATTCTACCCTCTCTACAGCAAACATTAAATAACCTCACCAGCCAGTCCACCATCACTGTACCTCCTTTTTTTAGACATTCTGCATGGCATCCATCCAGACCAGGTACCTTACCTGCTCAAATCATCTTAACTGCCTTCACTTCATCCTTCCTTATTTCTCCTCCATTATCCTCACTCATCATGGTCATTTTCTTAGCACTTCCCACTGCAGCTATCTTTCCCTCCCTATCCTCCTTCACATCTAGCAACTCCCTAAAATATTCTGCCCATCTTCCCCTTACTGCCTTCTCTTCCATTAACATCTCTCCATCTCCACCTTTTTACCTTTTCTTCTCTACTTGATTCACCTCCTCTTCCTCTCTTAATTTCTTTCCAAAATATCTTTTTATTACTTTCAAAATTTTCTGTCATACCCTTACCCCATTTCACATTTGCTCTCCTCTTTGCCTCCTTTACCTTGTGCTTTACTTCTCTTTTCTTTTCTTTGTATCTCTCATATGACTCCCTCGTCCTATTTTATAACCAATCTGTGAAAGCTCGCTTATTCTCTTCTACAACCTTCTTTGTTTCCTCATCCCACCATTCACTACCCTTCCTTCTATTTCCTCCTGTCCTTCTTGTTCCACACACCATCTTTGCGCACTTTGTGACTCCCTCCTTGAACCATCCCCATTCCTCCACTCCTAGCTCTACTCTATCCTTCACTCCCTCCCACTCCTCTCTCAGCTTCTTGTACTCCTTCTCCTTTTCCTTTTCATTTAAAGAGTTCACTCTAAGCACCTCCCTACCTTTTGTCCTTTTCCTCTTTCTCCATCTATCCTCCACTCTCAACTTACCTTCCACCAAAAAATTATCTGATATTCCCCCACTCTCTCCCCTTAGTACATGTACATCCTTAACTCTTCCTATTATACTCCTACCTACCACTACATAGTCCATTAACGCTCTATCTACCACCCTTCCATCCACCACCTTCTCCCATGTGTACTTATGCTTGACTTTCTTCCGAAACACTGTATTTGCTATCATCAACTCTCTAGACACATCTCCACCATCAACTCTCCACTACGATTCTTTCCTGGAACTCCACATTTCCCAACCACTCCGTCAATTGGTTCATTTCCTACCCTAGCATTAAGGTCTCCCAGTTCTACTACATTGACATTTCTCCCTAGTCCCTCTATGCACTCATTTAAATCTACCCAAAAAGCCTCCCTTACTTCTACACTA
Organism: Oratosquilla oratoria; assembly: GCF_046742065.1. Classification (NCBI taxonomy): domain Eukaryota; kingdom Metazoa; phylum Arthropoda; class Malacostraca; order Stomatopoda; family Squillidae; genus Oratosquilla; species Oratosquilla oratoria. The sequence goes on from NC_134782.1 coordinate 34,618,070, forward strand.
TTCTCACTCCAGCCCATATGCACTTACAAAAACCCACATCTCCTTTCCCAGTTTCACCTTCATCCACATTATCCTTGAGGAAACCTCTTTCCACTCCACTACACATTAACCTATCTCTTCACTTACTAATATAGCCACCCCTTCTCTCCCATGCCCTCTCTTCACTCCTGATAACCTCCCAATTACACTCCCAAACTTACACTTGCCCTTCCCTCTCAACTTAGTTTCACTCAAAGCTAACACATCCATCTTTCTTCTCACAATCATATACCAAGGCTTTTTCCCCCTTACAAGGGAGGTAGCCAAAAAGAAAAAGGCATAAAATCATTCCCATCCATTCCATCCCTAAATACACTCCATTCCTCTCCACCCTCCCTCCCATCTTAGCACCAAAGTAATGGGATATAACAGAACTGGGGAACAAAAAAGGTGTTACACAGAGTAACTGGAATGAGTTGAATAAATATACTTGTACTTTCACAAGTATTAATTGATTTTACAAGTATGCTGTTAATGAAAATCTTCAGCCCAAACTTAGACAATTATGACATTATAATCTGTAACAAATACTTTCGGTGATACATGATTATTGATAGAGGACCACAAAACATCTAAAAGCACACAAAATAATGGTAAATTTCTAGAAGAGCACATCTATGCGATAGAGCAATTGAAAATTAAATACTAATTTTGTCAATTATAATAAATCACCTTAATATACATTTTTCTTGGCAGAAATCAATAACAGAAAAAGTTGCTAAAAGCAACACAAACGAGCCGCTGCTGTGCCTGCTTGACATGCCATCTTTGTTTTGGTAGATGTGGAGGTTGAAGAAATTAAATTATGATAAAGTCATCTACTCTAACCTAACCCACCTACCTAACCTACTTTTAGTAACGCAGTACCTGTAATTCTAAAAGTCTTCAGGGTCGTCATTGTCTTTGACCTCCAAATCTATCAAAACAAAGCTGGGATCTCAAGGAGTCACCACAACTTGAACTTCATTCATGTGTATACTGCTTTTAGCAATGTTTTCTGCTATTGATTACCAAGAAAAATATATATTTCATTATTATAATTTATAAAATTAATAATTAATTTTCTGTTATACTGCATAGGATGATAGGTGTGCACTCATAATAAAATACCAAAATATTGACTTCACAATGGAAGTGCCTCTGATTTATAAATCTCCAACTTATAGTACCCATCTCTAATTTATTATACATAGCCTCAAATTCATGTATATGCACACACACAATATTGTCAAAAACTATACATGAATTTAAGAGCAAACTAGACACTGCAAGGTTCAAAGACGGGACACCATGAGCATAGCCCCCCTTCCCGTAAGATACAACTAAGTGAATACACACAAACACACACAAGGGGACATGGAAGGAACCTCAAAAAAAGACATTTATAGAAGAGACTTGAAAAAGAACAGCTTTCCCCACTGAGTGGTGGATATCATATATCATGGGTTACAGTATCCGTACTTGTGAAGGTTGCGAGTGAATTTGTAGTATGGGTTCAGAGGAGTCCCTCAAATAATGCGGATTCGAATAACACGGATTCAATCATACGTGGATTTTATTTCAAAACCATCTCAAATGTAGAGAACCGTTTTAAAATTCGCGCCGAGTCGGGCATGCATACGCACACACGCGGCAACATCGCAAACATTTGTGGTGACTGCTTTCTATTTTACCATATACAGTCGATCCTTATATAACGCGGTCATTATGTACACTGGGAACTGCTCAAACAAGGGTGTGGGGCGAGGGGATAGCCGTGGGTGGCTGCCTGCGGTTACGTGTCATTCTACGGGTACTGATGCAGGAGGGAGGGAGGGGAGGAGAGGGGGAGTAGGGGGTGGTAGGGGGGTAGCCAACAAGCTTTAGCTTGTCGCTTCCACCACCTGTGCCGTGCTATCATGAAATTTTCACCGCCCTAACCTGTTGAAGTGTAATGTTTCTTTCGTTTGGAACACAACTAATAAGTCTGAAAATGACTGCAGTTGTCATGTCTTAATTTCTCTTATGAGGTTCTTGTTGTTACTGGCGGTGGTGGTTTGGGAGATCAAAAACAGACATATACACGCTTACACACGTGTAGACACGCACACGTAGACATGTGTTAGACAACCAGTGTATGTTGTGAATGCGCATGCGTGTACACACAAATACGAACACAGACACATGCACATACATGCTTACTTGTACATGTGAACACACACATACACGCACACACACACACACATGCCACAACACATACATATGCCACATACACACACATATACATACGCCACATACACACACACACACGTGTATACGCCACATACACACACATGTATATACGCCACATACACATATGCATATACGCCACATACACACACATGTATATACACACAAACACCTACATACGCCACATACATACACACACACGCATACATACACACATACGGTTCTCGGTATTTAATATGGAAAGTCAGCATACGCGGATTTGGTCATACGCGGTAATTTCAGGAACCTAATCCCCGCATTATTTGAGGGACTCCTGTACTAGATAAAATTCCCTGCTACAAAAATCCTCCATAAAGAGGCACTGTCCTATACTTCTTTGCAAGTGAAAGTTCATGACATTTACAACCAAATATAATAAATATACACTGTATATTATATACAGAACTGTAACTGTTCCTAAAACTTGATACACACTACTTGAGTCCTACGACTTTACTTACTCTTCTAGATTTTGCTCTCAATGGGCAGAACTGTATTGAGCCACTGGTAACTACAGAATGATTCGGATTCATGATTTCTGGACCACATCCCTCAGGTGATCATCGACACCCACTCCAAGAGTCCAAGCAACACTAGAGTCTAGAGACCATAAAAAGAGGCAAAGACTATGTTTATGTGAATTTATCACTGACAGCTAAGTTTGATGTGTACACTAGTATACCAAAACATTACATACGGAATTCGATATTTACCAATCATTGTTAATCTTCATATCTAATCATTATTTTCAAACGGCACTGCGTGTTCATTCCTGTTTCTTTATTTTTCCCACGGTTTTAACTGTTTGTATACATATTTTCGAAGGAGAAAAAATATATCATGAATTATTTGATGAAAACATTGCCAAATGATATATCATATTGTTAATTTTATAACACATAATGAGAATAAGGATGTCAGTCTTCTTATTCAATTCATAAATAAAAAAAAAACTGTTTACATTTAATACGGCTGTGATACTAGAAGATTGCCGGGCGCACAAAACAATTGCGTTATAGCTAATTTAGTTTATCGGACATCACAACTCAAATTCACATGGATTCAAAATCTAAACTTATGCACATGACTGAGTTTTATCTTTTCATAATTAAATGACCTGTCATTGTAATAGCCAAGAAACTTTTTCCCATGTGCTTTTCTTCCTCTTACCTCTATAATCTTAGTTAGTTAGTTAGGTTTATTCAACAATATAAAATACAATTTATACATACATATATACAAAATTAGTTGTTGAAAAGGGAGAGCGAGAAGCAAAGTTTATGGGGAGTTGCTCTCCCTTAGGATTTTTATTTATTTATTTATTTATTTTTGTTACATGTTAGTATGATACATACATACACACAAATATACATATATACACACATGCATACATACACATACAAAAAAATTACTGATAGAGAGAATCTGATAAAATGGGATGACAGAAATACAAGAGGACACGGAAAGAAAATAAAAAAGACAGCTATAGAAGAGACTTGAAAAAGAACAGCTTTCCTCACAGAGTAATAAACAGTTGGAACAAGTTAGATGAGAAAGTGGTGTGTGCAAAAACAATACATGAATTTAAAAATAGTTTAGATAAAATGAGATATGAAGACGGGATCCCACGAGCATAGCTCCCCTTCCCGTAAAATACAACTAGGTAAATACACACACTTCAACGAACGGACGGCTTAGAAGACGTTCTGAAGAAAATTGAAGTATTGTGGATCCCAACGCAAAGAGAAGTGCCTATTGTATTTACAGGGTGGGGGGGAAATTGCTCGTGAGGTAGTAGAAAAGTAGGGAAAGAGGAGAAGGGGAGGGATTACTGAGGGAAATGGAAGGAAATGAGGAAGGAGTAGACTTGGCCCAGACAGACAGGCGAAAGGTAAACAAAAGACCCCCGACGACGATGAAATGTCTAATAAAAATGTAAAGATTAGAAGTATAGATAAGAGCAATACAGTAGAAAGTGATGAGAATATTTTCCAGGGATTTAAAGAGGGTGGGGGGGGGGTACAAAACCCCCCCCCCCCGACTGACAAGACTAGAAGAGAAGGTCGATAAGATGATCGAGGACTTGGAGCGTAGGTTCGGTCATGTTAACAATATTATAAGGCGGGTTGAAAAATTGGAAGAACTAGAGAAGGCGAACAAAAACTTAACTGATGAAATAGAAAACCTGAAAAGACAGTTAAAAGAAGTAAAGGTGGAGAATGAGGAATTGAAAAAGAATAGTAAAGAAAACAGAGAGGGATGGAAGTCGATAAAAGAAAACAGTAAAGTTGCATTTACTGATATAATTAAACAGCAAATGAGAGAACAAACTGAAGACTCAGTTATTAAAGTAATGAGACAGAAGGAGAATATAGTAAGAGACTTAGCTGACAAAAAGAAATGTATAATTATATTAGGAATGGAAGAGAAACATAACCCAGATAGAACCTCAAGAACCAATGAGGAAAATGAAAAAGTAAGCAGTTTACTAAAATTAGTTCAGGAAGATGAACCAGAAATTATGAAGGAAATTGAGGAAAAATTCAGGCTCGGAAAGTATAGTAAAGATAAGACCAGACCAATTAAGATTAAATTCAGGTCACAAACGACGGCAGAGAATATCTTATCCAAAACAGGGAAACTAGCAACAAGTGAACAATATAAAAAGATATGGATAAAAAGGGAAATGAATAAAGAGGAAAGAGAGGAAGAAAAGCAGAAAAGACTGGAAGCTAAGACAAAAAACGAGAACAGAACGGAGTCAGAGAAAGAGAGATTCTATTGGAGAGTAGTGAATATGAAACTAAGGAAGTTCGACATACAAGAGAAAAACAAAAGGGAAACAGAGAACACAATGGAAGTGACAGAAAACTAAGAGTGTCTTACACAAATATATATGGATTAATAACAGGATTGAATGAACTGAATTATTATTTGAAAGAAAAAGAACCGGACATAATGGGAATTGTAGAAACAAAATTAAAAGGCCCACTACCACCCAACAGTGTAGGACATGATGCATATAATTATTGGATTAAAAACAGAGAGAAAAAGCAAGGGGGTGGAGTTATGTTCCTGACTAAGAAGGATATAAACGTGAGGTGTGTCACATAAGGAAAGAATACAGTAGAGATGATTATGATAGAAGTGGAAGACCGAGATAAGAAGAGCAGAAAATTTGTGATCAATTATGTGCCTCTGAAAACAGCCTCATGGGAGGAGAGTGAACATAAAAGTATGTTAGAGGACACAAAGATAACACTAAATAAGATAATGGAAGATGGAGGAAGAATAGTTATAATGGGCGACTTTAATTGCAAAGAAATCTGCTGGGAAGAAATGATAGTAAAGGGTGGAGACGGCTCATGGGGAAACGCTCTACTTGAGATGATTACTGATCATACAATGACACAATGGATACAGGAGAACACCAGGTATAGAAATGAAGAAGAACCATCGAGACTAGACTTAATAATTACATCTGAACCTAGAATAGTGGACAGGATTGAATATAAAACACCAATAAGCAAAAGTGACCACATATTGATTGAACTGGAACTTAATGAAGAAAAATATAGGAAAAGAAATGAGCAATATAGAAAAGGAAGAATGATGTATGAAAAATCAAACTTTGATAAAATAAGAGAATTCTTTCAACAAGAAAACTGGGAAGAAATATACAAAGAAGAAACATCAGTGGAAGAGAAATGGAATATTTTGACAAAAATTTACAAAAAAGGAGTGGAAAAGTATGTCCCAAGACAAAAAAAAGAAAAAGAATATGTAAAATGCTGGTACAACAAAAGTTGTAGGGAGCTAAAAGACAAAAGAGACAAAGCCTGGACCAGATGGAAAAAAGACAGAAGACCTGAAAAATGGAAAATATATACCGGTTATAGAAATGAATATGTACAAACGTGCAGAGAGGAAAAGAGAAAATATGAAAAAGATGTCATATAAAAGTGTAAAGATCAACCAAAACTATTCTACAGATTTGTAAACAATAAACTGAAAAACAAACAAGACTTGGAGAAATTAAGACAAGGGGGAGTTGAATACACTGAGGAAATGGAAATGGCGGAAATTATGAACAAACATTTTAAATCAGTGTTTACAAGGGAGAACATACAACCTGAAGAGATTGAATGGAAAGAGAAAGTCCCCCCTATAGAAGAAATAGAAGTAACAAAGAATGAAATATTGACACACTTGAGTAATCTTGATGTCAGAAAATCGCATGGACCAGATGATATAGCAAACTGGATTCTGAAATAATGCAGGAATGAACTGGCAGACAAAATACATAGCATACTAAACAGTTCCTTGAAAGAAGGAAAAGTTCCAGAAGATTGGAAAAAAGCAAATATAGTACCTATATATAAAGGAGGAAATAAAGAAGAACCTACCAACTATAGACCAGGCTCCCTAACAAGTACAATAGCAAAAATTTGTGAAAGAATTATCAAAAGTAGATGGGTAAAATATTTAGAAAAAAACAAAGTGTTAAATCCAAGGCAATTTGGATTCAGACAAGGATGATCATGCGTCACCAATTTAATATGTTTCTATTCAAGGCTAATAGATATAATACAAGAAAGAGATGGATGGGCAGACTGTGCATTTCTAGACCTAAAGAAAGCTTTTGACAAAGTACCACATAAGAAGTTGCTTAAGAAATTAGAAACTCAAGGAGGAATACAGGGAAAACTACTAAATTGGATGGAAGGCTTTTTGCAAGAAAGAAAAATGAGAGTAGTGATAAGAAACCAGCACTCAAAATGGGATGAAGTAATAAGCGGTGTTCCGCAGGGAACAGTACTGGCCCCAATAATGTTTGCTATATATATTAATGATATGGATGAAGGAATAGAAAGCTATATGAGCTTCTTTGCAGATGATGCAAAACTACTGAAAAGAGTGAAAACTGAAGAAGATTGTGAATCACTACAGAGAGATCTAAATATAGTACAGGAATGGAGTAGGAAGTGGGAGATGGAGTTCAATACAAAAAAGTGTAGTATAATGGAATTTGGAAAAAGCAAAAACAGAATAACAGGAGCATATAAATTGGGAGAAGAAGGAATAAAAAAGTAGAAAATGAGAAGGACCTGGGAGTCATTGTTATGAATAATATGTCACCTGAGAAACATATATATAAGATTTTTGGAGAAACTTATAATCTAATAAGAACAATCAAAGTTGCATTTACATACCTGGATGAAGAAATGGTGAAGAAAATCCTAATCACCCTGATAAGACCAAGATTGGAATATGCAGCAACGATATGGTCACCAAGTACAAAAAAATGTATAAAAAAACTTGAAAGAATACAAAGAGCAATTACAAAACTGGCACCAACGCTCTCAAAACTATCATATGAAGAGAGACTAGAAAAACTTGAACTACAGACACTAGAGCAAAGAAGAGAGAGAGGAGATTTGATAGGTATTTACAGAATCATGAAAGGCATAGAAATTACTGATAGAGAGAATCTGATAAAATGGGATAACAGAAATACAAGAGGACATGGAAAGAAAATAAAAAAAGATAGCTATAGAAGAGACTTGAAAAAAAACAGCTTTCCTCACAGAGTAATAAACAGTTGGAACAAATTAGATGAGAAAGTGGTGTGTGCAAAAACAATACATGAATTTAAAAATAGTTTAGATAAAATGAGATATGAAGACGGGACCCCACGAGCATAGCTCCCCTTCCCGTAAAATACAACTAGGTAAATACAACTAGGTAAATACAATGAGATGCGACACGACGTCCGGTAACTCCGACCTCACGTAGGAATCGGGGTCATCTTGTGGGGGTCAGGTGAGAGGTGAGAGGTCAGGTCGATTCTTGACGGGACGATAATTGCTATGCGCAGGTCCGGGTCACCGTGACCTGCTGGAACAAGAAAAAAAAAAAAGAGCGGCAGACTTGGGTGGTACATGAGTTTCTCTATGAATACAATCATGAAATGGACCTGAAATGTTCGATATACTAATACTTATAGATTAAAGACTTTGTTAAGTATCGTTTGAATGTTGATAAACATTTTGTCTTAGGTAATTCCTTTTCCAGTTTATTCCATGTGTTAACACCTATAATAGATAAGCATTGGCCTTTTTTGGTTGTTCTGTGTTGAGTTTTAAAGAAGTCGTTTGTATGCCTAGTCGCATAGCGAGTTTCGTAAGTTGAGTAAAATTTCAATATGTTTTGATTCATTTGTTTATTGTAGATTTGGTGCATAACAATGGCAGTTTTGTACTGTATTAAGTCCATGAATTTCAGTAGATTTAGTTTTTTAAATAAATGATTTGTATGTTCTAAACGACCTACATTACAGATTATACGCAGTGCCTTTTTTTGAGAGGTAATTATGCGTTGAAGATTAGTTTGATAAGTATTACCCCAAATTTCTGAACAATAGTTTAGGTATGGTAGTAGTAGACTACAGTAAATGGTACGTAGGGTATTTTCATTGAGGATATTTCTCATTTTATGCATAATTCCTAAAGTTTTGGATATCTTATTTATCACGTGATTTATATGATGTTTCCAATTAAGTTGATCGTCTAAATACACGCCTAAGAATTTACTGACGGACGCTTTTTCAATAATTTTGTTGTTTATTTTGATCGGCTTAGTGCTTTCATTATTTTTGTAGAAAAGCAGGTAGTTAGTTTTTGATACGTTTAAGGATGGTTTAACTAGTTTTACTAGTTCACTAGTACCATTAACTTTTCTTAATCACAACAGTCACAACATTACCCATATATCGGGCCATATACAAGCTCTGAACTCTTATCCAGGAGGGTAACAGGTGTCGATCATAAGTCCAATACGTAATTTAAGACTATGATAAATCACATAGGCTACATCTCTGACCTATTCTCCAGGAAGCGAAGCCATTACAAATATAAAAGAGGAGAAAGATTTGGAAGTATTGACAAAAGACTGACAGACACAACTAAGAATTGCTGCAGGACTTAATTTGGACGAAGAGATGAAAAAACTAATCGAAACCCTAATTCGCCCAAGATTATACAAAGGACAAGAATTAAATTGGTTCCCAGCCTGGGCAATAAGGCATACATTGGGTCTGCCAACATTGAAAGATTAAAAAGAATGAGGTGACTTGATTACTATGTTGAGGTCGTGAAGTGTAGCGTGTTAAACGTAGGGCTACACAACCCCAAAAATAGATACATCTTAGATAACACGTTTTTAGACAAATCTGAGTGCGAGAGGGACTTGGGAGTTCTGGTGAGTCCGGACCTTAAAACCAGGAAGCAGTGCATTAGCGTCAGAAATAAAGCTAACAGTGCATTAGGCTTCATTGCTAGGACGGTAACGAATAGAAGGGCAGAGGTAATTATTCAACTCTATCTAGCGATAGTTAGACCCATCCTTGACTATGCGGTACAGTTTTGGTCTCCGTCCTACAGAATGGACTTAAATTCACTAGAATCAGTACAGAGAAGAATGACCAAAATGATACATAGACTCGGAAATTTGCCTTACGAAGAGAGGCTTAGGCACCTAAACTTACACTCTCTGGAAAGACGCAGAGTGCGGGGTGATCTAATAGAAGTGTTCAAGTGGATCAAAGGTTATAACAAGGGTGATGCAAACAAGGTCATCATATTAAAACAACAGGGCAGGACTCGCAGTAATGGGTATAAACTGGACAAATTTAGATTTAAGGAGGAAATAGGCAAGAATTGGTTTACTAATAGGGTGGTCGATAAATGGAATAAACTTAGTAACCATGTAGTAAGCGCTGAAACTATCAGTTGTTTTAAAAAACGATTAGACAACTTTATGGATGGGGACGACAGGTGGTGATGGATACGGAGCTGCCTAGTGTAGGCCTTATGGTCCCTTGCAGTCTCCTTTATTATTATGTTCTTATGTATGTTAAGTGGGGCAAACAATAGTGACAGAATATCTCTTAGGAAAGGGAAGGCTTTAAGATTTCATAAAACAAATAATTTGAAAAATATACATGTCCAAATTCTGGTATGTGATGAACTACAGCTTTCCATTATAGATGCACATAGCTTGGAATAGCTTTGAAAGCATCATAGCGCAAACTGAAACAATACATGGATTCAAGTCTAAGAAGGATGATCATTCGAGAATAAGATGTAGCCCGAATGAAAACCGTACGTGAATCGGTTCTATAGCGGTCCGGGTTCGATTCCCGCCCAAGGATGACATACTTTGAACATCACTCTGCAAACTGGCGGTCCGGGTTCGATTCCCACCCAGGGATGACATACTTTGAACATCGCTCTGCGAACTGGCATTCCAATTATTGTGGGTGAGTTGGGTGTATGTGTGTGTGTGTATAGTCACGGCATTACCTATGGATCGGGCATATATAAGCTCTGTGCTTTCATCCGGGAGGGTAATAGCTGTCGATCACGAGTCCAACACGTGTCCCAAGACCGTGGTGAAACACACATACACACACACACACGCACGCACACACACACACACACACACACACACACACACACACACACACACACACACACACACACACACACACACACACACACACACACACACACACACACACACACACACACACATGAGAAATGAAGACGGGACCCCACGAGCATAGCTCCACTTCCCGTAATATACAACTAGGTAAATACACACACACACACACACACACACACACACACGCATACACACACACACACACACACACACACACACTTTCAACGAACGGACGGCTTGAAGAACGTTCTGAAGAAAAGTGCCGATTGTGGATCCCAACGCAAAGAGAAGTGCCTTTTTGTATTTACAGGGTGGGGGGGAAATTGCTCGTGGGGTAGTGGGAAAGTAAGGAAAGAGGAGAAGGGGAGGGATTGCTGGGGAAATGGAAGGAAATGAGGAAGTAGAGGACTTGGCCAAAGCAGACCGCCGAAAAGTAAACAAACGACCGCAAACCCAACTGGAAGACGACGAAATGTCTAATAAGAATGTAAAGATTAGAAGTATAGATAGGAACAATACAGTAGAAAGTGATGAGAATATTTTCAAGGGATTTAAAGAGGGTGGGGGGGACACAAACCCCCCCCGACTGACAAGACTAGAGGAGAAGGTTGATAAGGTGATCGAGGACTTGGAGAGTAGGTTAGGTCATATGAACACCATTTTACAAAGGGTTGAAAGATTGGAAGAACTAGAAAAGGCGAATAAAAACTTAACTGATGAAATAGAAGACCTAAAAAGACAGTTAAGAGATGTAAAGGTGGAGAATGAGGAATTGAAGAAGAATAGTAAAGAAAACAGAGAGACAATAGCTAAAGAAGCTAAGAATTGGAAAACAACCCAAGAAGGAAATAAGGTTTCATTCACTGACATAGTCAAACAGCAATTGAAAGAACATATTGAAGACTCAGTTATTAAAGTGATGAGACAAAAGGAGAATATAGTAAGAGATTTAGCAGACAAGAAGAAATGTATAATTATATTAGGAATGGAAGAGAAACACAACCCAGATAGAACCACAAGAATCAAAGAGGAAAATGAAAAAGTAAGCCAATTACTAGAATCAGTTCAGGAAGATGAACCAGAAATTATGAAACAAATCGAAGAGAAATTTAGACTCGGAAAGTATAGCACAGACAAGACCAGACCAATTAAGATTAAATTCAAGTCACAAACAACGGCAGAGAATATCTTATCCAAAACAGGGAAACTAGCAACAAGTGAACAATATAAAAAGATATGGATAAAAAGGGAAATGAATAAAGAGGAAAGAGAGGAAGAAAAGCAGAAAAGACTGGAAGCTAAGGCAAAAAACGAGAACAGAACGGAGTCAGAGAAAGAGAGATTCTATTGGAGAGTAGTGAACATGAAACTAAGGAAGTTCGACATACAAAAGAAAAACATAAGGGAAACAGAGAACACAATGGAAGTGGCAGAAAACTAAGAGTGTCTTACACAAATATAGATGGATTAATAACAGGATTGAATGAGCTGAATGATTATTTGAAGGAAAAAGAACCGGACATAATGGGAATTGTATAAACAAAATTAAAAGGCCCACTACCACCCAACAGTGTAGGACATGATGCATACAATTATTGGATTAGAAACAGAGAGAAAAAACAAGGGGGTGGAGTTATGTTCCTGACTAAGAAGGATATAAACGTGAAAGGTGTCATATATGGAAAGAATACAGTAGAGATGATTATGATAGAAGTGGAGGACAGAGATAAGAAGAGCAGAAAATTTGTGATAAATTATGTGCCTCCAAAAACAGCCTCATGGGAGGAGAGTGAACATAAAAGTATGTTAGAGGACACAAAGATAACATTAAATAAAATAATGGAAGATGGAGGAAGAATAATTATGATGGGCGACTTTAATTGCAAAGAAATCTGCTGGGAAGAAATGATAGTAAAGGGTGGAGACGACTCATGGGGAAACGCTCTACTTGAGATGATTATTGACCACATGATGACACAATGGATACAGGAGAACACTAGGTATAGAAATGAAGAAGAACCATCGAGACTAGACTTATTAATTACATCTGAACCTAGAATAGTGGACAGGATTGAATATAAAACACCAATAGGTAAAAGTGACTACATATTGATTGAACTGGAACTTAATGAAGAAAAATATATGAAAAGAAATGAACAATATAGAAAAAGAAGAATGATGTATGAAAAAACAAACTTTGATAAAATAAGAGAATTCTTTCAACAAGAAAACTGGGAAGAAATATACAAAGAAGAAACATCAGTGGAAGAGAAATGGAATATTTTGACAAAAATTTACAAAAAAGGAGTGGAAAAGTATGTCCCAAGACAAAAAAAAAAAAAAAAAAAAGAATAGTGGGAAAGTAAGGAAAGAGGAGAGGGGGAGGGATTGCTGGGGGAAATGGAAGGTAATGAGGAGGAGGAGGAATTGGCCCTGACGGGCCGCCGAAAGGTGGACAAACGACCGCAAGACGAGCTGGAGGATGACGACATGTCTAATAGGAATGTGAAGATTAGAGGTATAGATAGGAGCAATACAGTAGAAAGTGATGAGAATATTTTCAAGGGATTTAAAGAGGGTGGGGGGGACACAACCCCCCCCCCCCCCCCGACTGACAAGACTAGAAGAGAAGGTCGATAAGATGAACGAGGACTTGGAGCGTAGGTTCGGTAATGTTGACAGTATGATACGAAGAATTGAAAAATTGGAAGAACTAGAGAGGGCGAACAAAAACTTAACTAAGGAAATTGAAGAATTAAAACAACAGTTAAAAGAAGTAAAAGATGAGAATAAAGTCTTAAAGGAGAATAATATGGAGAACAAGGAGGGTTGGAAAAAAATTCATGAAAATAGCAAGGTTGCATTCACTGACATAATCAGACAGCAAATGAATGAACAAACTGAAAACTCAGTTATTAAAGTGATGAGACAGAAGGAGAATATAGTAAGAGACTTAGCAGACAAAAAGAAATGTATAATTATATTAGGAATGGAAGAGAAACATAACCCAGATAGAACCACAAGAATCAAAGAGGAAAATGAAAAAGTAAGCCAATTACTAGAATCAGTTCAGGAAGATGAACCAGAAATTATGAAACAAATCGAAGAGAAATTTAGACTCGGAAAGTATAGCACAGACAAGACCAGAGCAATTAAGATTAAATTCAAGTCACAAACAACGGCAGAGAATATCTTATCCAAAACAGGGAAACTAGCAACAAGTGAACAATACAAAAAGATATGGATAAAAAGAGAAATGAATAAAGAGGAAAGAGAGTAAGAAAAGCAGAAAAGACTGGAAGCTAAGGCAAAAAACGAGAACAGAACGGAGTCAGAGAAAGAGAGATTCTATTGGAGAGTAGTGAACATGAAACTAAGGAAGTTCGACATACAAAAGAAAAACATAAGGGAAACAGAGAACACAATGGAAGTGGCAGAAAACTAAGAGTGTCTTACACAAATATAGATGGATTAATAACAGGATTGAATGAGCTGAATGATTATTTGAAAGAAAAAGAACCGGACATAATGGGAATTGTAGAAACAAAATTAAAATGCCCACTACCACCCAACAGTGTAGGACATGATGCATACAATTATTGGATTAGAAACAGAGAGAAAAAGCAAGGGGGTGGAGTTATGTTCCTGACTAAGAAGGATATAAACGTGAAAGGTGTCATATATGGAAAGAATACAGTAGAGATGATTATGATAGAAGTGGAAGACAGAGATAAGAAGAGCAGAACATTTGTGATCAATTATGTGCCTCCAAAAACAGCCTCATGGGAGGAGAGTGAACATAAAAGTATGTTAGAGGACACAAAGATAACATTAAATAAAATAATGGAAGATGGAGGAAGAATAGTTATGATGGGCGACTTTAATTGCAAAGAAATCTGCTGGGAAGAAATGACAGTAAAGGGTGGAGATGACTCATTGGGAAACGCTCTACTTGAGATGATTATTGACCACACAATGACACAATGGATACAGGAGAACACTAGGTATAGAAATGAAGAAGAACCATCGAGACTAGACTTATTAATTACATCTGAACCTAGAATAGTGGACAAGATTGAATATAAAACACCAATAGGTAAAAGTGACCACATATTGATTGAACTGGAACTTAATGAAGAAAAATATATGAAAAGAAATGAACAATATAGAAAAGGAAGAATGATGTATGAAAAAACAAACTTTGATAAAATAAGAGAATTCTTTCAACAAGAAAACTGGGAAGAAATATACAAAGAAGAAACATCAGTGGAAAAGAAATGGAATATTTTGAAAAAAAATTACAAAAAAGGAGTGGAAAAGTATGTCCCAAGACAAAAACAAGAAAAAGAATATGTAAAATGCTGGTACAACAAAAGTTGTAGGGAGTTAAAAGACAAAAGAGACAAAGCCTGGACCAGATGGAAAAAAGACAGAAAACCTGAAAAATGGAAAATATATACCAGTTATAGAAAAGAATATGTACAAACATGCAGAGAGGAAAAGAGAAAATATGAAAAAGACGTCATAGAAAAATGTAAAGATCAACCAAAACTATTCTACAGATTTGTAAACAATAAACTGAAAAACAAACAGGACTTGGAGAAATTAAGACAAGGGGGAGTTGAATACACTGAGGAAATGGAAATGGCGGAAATTATGAACAAACATTTTAAATCAGTGTTTACAAGGGAGAACATACAACCTGAAGAGATTGAATGGAAAGAGAAAGTCCCCCCTATAGAAAAAATAGAAGAATCAAAGAATGAAATAATGATAAAATTGAGAAATATTGATGACAGAAAATCACATGGACCAGATTAAAAAGAAAATTGGATTCTGAAAGAGTGCAGGAATGAGCTGGCAGACAAAATACATAGCATAATAAGCAGTTCCTTGAAAGAAGGAAAAGTTCCAGAAGATTGGAAAAAAGCAAATATAGTACCTATATATAAAGGAGGAAATAAAGAAGAACCTACCAACTATAGACCAGTCTCTCTAACAAGTACAATAGCAAAAATTTGTGAAAGAATTATCAAAAATAGATGGGTAAAATACTTGGAAAAAAAACAACGTACTAAATCCAAGGCAATTTGGATTCAGACAAGGACGATCATGCGTCACCAATTTAATATGTTTCTATTCAAGGCTAATAGATATAATACAAGAAAGAGATGGATGGGCTGATTGTGCATTTCTAGACCTAAAAAAAGCTTTTGACAAAGTACCACATAAGAAGTTGCTTAAGAAACTAGAATCTGAAGGAGGAATACAAGGTAAATTACTAAATTGGATGGAAGACTTTTTGCAAGAAAGAAAAATGAGAGTAGTGATAAGAAACCAGCACTCAAAATGGAATGAAGTAATAAGCGGTGTCCCGCAGGGAACAGTCCTGGCCCCAATAATGTTTGCTATATATATTAATGATATGGATGAAGGAATTGAAAGCTATATGAGCTTCTTTGCAGACGATGCAAAACTACTGAAAAGAGTGAAAACTGAAGAAGATTGTGAATCACTACAGAGAGATCTAAATAAAGTACAGGAATGGAGTAAGAAGTGGGAGATGGAGTTCAATACAAAAAAGTGTAGTATAATGGAATTTGGAAAAAGCAAAAACAGAATAACAGGATCATATAATTTGGGAGAAGAAGGAATAAAAAAGTAGAAAATGAGAAGGACCTGGGAGTCATTGTTATGAATAATATGTCACCTGAAAAACATATAAATAAGATTTTTGGAGAAACTTATAATTTAATAAGAACAATCAAAGTGGCATTTACATACCTGGATGAAGAAATGGTGAGGAAAATCCTAATCACCCTGATAAGACCAAGATTAGAATATGCAGCAACAATATGGTCACCAAGTACAAAAAAATGTATAAAAAAACTTGAAAGAATACAAAGAGCAATTACAAAACTGGCACCAACACTCTCAAAACTATCATATGAAGAGAGACTACAAAAACTTGAACTACAGACACTAGAGCAAAGAAGAGAGAGAGGAGATTTGATAGCTATTTACAGAATCATGAAAGGCATAGAAATTACTGATAGAGAGAATCTGATAAAATGGGATGACAGAAATACAAGAGGACACGGAAAGAAAATAAAAAAAGACAGCTATAGAAGAGATTTGAAAAAGAACAGCTTTCCACACAGAGTAATAGACAGTTGGAACAAGTTAGATGAGAAAGTGGTGTGTGCAAAAACAATACATGAATTTAAAAATTGTTTAGATAAAATGAGAAATGAAGACGGGACCCCACGAGCATAGCTCCCCTTCCCGTAAAATACAACTAGGTAAATACAACTAGGTAAATACACACACACACACACACACACACACACACACACACACACACACACACACACACACACACACACACACACACACACACACACACTTCAACGAACGGACGGCTTAGAAGACGTTCTGAAGAAAAAGTGAAATTTCGTGGATCCCAAAGCAAAGGAAGTACCTATTGTATTTACAGGGTGGGGGGGATTGCTCGTGGTGTAGGGAAAGTAAGGAAAAAGGAGAAGGGGAGGGATTACTGAGGGAAATGGAAGGAAATGAGGAAGGTGAGGACTTGGCCCAGGCAGGCAGACGAAATCTAAACAAACGAGGTCCGGACCAATTTAGCGATGACAAAATGTCTAACAAAAATGTAAAGATTAGAAGTATAGATAAGAGCAATACAGTAGAAGGTGATGAGAATATTTTCCAGGGATTTAAAGAGGGTGGGGGGGGGACACAAACCCCCCCCGATTAACAAGACTAGAAGAGAAACTCGATAAGATGATCGAGCACTGGGAATTTAGGTTCGGTCACGTTAACAACATTGTGCAGATAGTTGAAAAATTGGAAGAACTAGAGAAGGCAAACAAAAACTTAACTAAGGAAATTGAAGAATTATAAAAACAGTTAAAAGAAGTAAAAGAGAATAAAGTCTTAAAGGAGAATAATAAGGAGAACAAGGAGGGTTTGGAAAAAAATCCAAGAAAATAGCAAAGTTGCATTCACTGACATAATCAGACAGCAAATGAATGAACAAACTGAAGACTCAGTTATTAAAGTGATGAGACAGAAGGAGAATATAGTAAGAGACTTAGCAGACAGAAAGAAATGTATAATTATATTAGGAATGGAAGAGAAACATAACCCAGATAGAACCACAAGAATCAAAGAGGAAAATGAAAAAGTAAGAAATTTACTAGAATTAGTTCAGGAAGATGAACCAGAAATAATGAAACAAATCGAAGAGAAATTCAGGCTCGGGAAATATAGTACAGACAAGACCAGACCAATTAAGATTAAATTCAGGTCACAAACTACGGCTGAGAATATCTTATCCAAAACAGGGAAACTAGCAACAAGTGAACAATATAAAAAGGTATGGATAAAAAGGGAAATAAATAAAGAGGATAGAGAGGAGGAAATAAGGAAAAGACATGAAGCTAAAAAAAAAACAAAAAAAAACGAGACCAGAACGGAGACAGAAAAACAAGAATTCTACTGGAGAGTAGTGAATATGAAATTGAAGAAATGGAACATAAAAGAGAAAAACATAAAAGAAACAGAGAATACAATAGAAATAACAGAAAGTTAAGAGTATCCTACACAAATATAGATGGATTAATAACAGGACTTAATGAACTGAACAAATATCTGAAAGAAAAAGATCCGGACATAATGGGAATTGTTGAGACAAAATTAAAAGGCCCACTACCACCCAACAGCATAGGACACAATGCATATAATTATTGGATTAGAAACAGAAAGATAAAACAAGGGGGTGGAGTTATGTTCCTGACTAAGAAGGATATAAACGCGAAGAATGTCACATATGGGAACAATAGAGTAGAGATGATAATGATAGAAGTAGAAGATAGAGATAAGAAGAGCAGAAAGTTTGTAATAAACTACGTGCCCCCAAAAACAGCCTCATGGGAAGAGAATGAACATAAAAGCATGTTAGAAGACACAAGAGTAACACTAAACGAGATAATGGAAGATGGAGGAAGAATAGTTATGATGGGCGACTATAATTGCAAAGAAATATGCTGGGAAGAGATGACCGTAAAGGGTGGAGAAGACTCCTGGGGAAGTGTTCTACTTGAGATGATTATTGACCACACAATGACACAATGGATCCAAGAGAACACTAGGTATAGAAATGAAGAAGAACCATCGAGAGTAGACCTAATAATCACATCAGAACCTAAAATAGTGGAAAAGATAGAATACCAGGCACCAATAAGCAAAAGTGACCACATATTGATAGAACTAGAACTAAATGAGAAAAAATACTTGAAAAGAATTGAACAATATAGAAAAGGAAGATTGATGTATAAAAAAACAAATTTTGATAAAATAAGAGAATTCTTCCAACAAGAAAACTGGGAAAGAATACACAAAGAAGATACAACAGTAGAAGAGAAATGGAATATTTTGACAAAAATCTATAAAAAAGGAGTAGAAAAGTATGTCCCAAGACAAAAACAAGAAAAAGAATATGTAAAATGCTGGTACAACAAAAGTTGTAGGGAGATAAAAGACAAAAGAGACAAAGCTTGGACCAAATGGAAGAAAAACAGACCAGAAAAATGGAAAATATATACTTGTTATAGAAATGAATATGTACAAGCGTGCAGAGAGGAAAAGAGAAAATATGAAAAAGATGTCATAGAAAAATGTAAAGATCAACCAAAACTATTCTACAGATTTGTAAACAACAAACTGAAAAACAAACAAGACTTGGAGAAATTAAGACAAGGAGGAGTTGAATACACAGAGGAAATTGAAATGGCGGAAATTATGAACAAACATTTTAAATCGGTGTTTACAAGGGAGAACATACAACCTGAAGAGATCGAATGGAAAGAGAAAGTCCCCCCTATGAAAGAAATAGAAGTAACAAAGAATGAAATATTGAACCACTTGAGTAATCTTGATGTCAGAAAATCACATGGACCAGATGAAATAGCAAACTGGATTTTGAAATAATGCAGGAATGAACTAGCAGACATAATACATAGCATAATAAACAGTTCCTTGAAAGAGGGTAAAGTTCCAGAAGATTGGAAAAAAGCAAATATAGTACCTATATATAAAGGAGGAAATAAAGAAGACCCTAACAACTATAGACCAGTCTCTCTAACAAGTACAATAGCAAAAATTTGTGAAAGAATTATCAAAAGTAGATGGGTAAAATATTTAGAAAAAAAGAATGTGCTCAATCCAAGGCAATTTGGATTCAGACAAGGACGATCATGCGTCACCAATTTAATGTTTCTATTCAAGGCTAATAGATATAATACAAGAAAGAGATGGATGGGCTGATTGTGCATTTCTAGACCTAAAAAAAGCTTTTGACAAAGTACCACATAAGAAGTTGCTTAAGAAATTAGAAACTGAAGGAGGAATACAGGGCAAACTGCTAAATTGGATGGAAGACTTTTTGCAAGAAAGAAAAATGAGAGTAGTGATAAGAGATCAACACTCAAAATGGGATGAAGTAATAAGTGGTGTTCCACAAGGAACAGTTCTGGCCCCAATAATGTTTGCTATATATATTAATGATATGGATGAAGGAATTGAAAGCTATATGAGCTTTTTTGCAGATGATGCAAAACTGTTGAAAAAAGTGAACACGGAAGAAGATTGTGAATCACTACAGAGAGATCTGAATATAGTACAGGAATGGAGTAGGAAGTGGGAGATGGAGTTCAATACAAAAAAGTGTAGTATAATGGAATTTGGAAAAAGCAAAAACAGAATAACAGGATCATATAAATTGGGAGAAGAAGGAACAAAAAAAGTAGAAAATGAGAAGGACCTGGGAGTCATTATTATGAATAATATGTCACCTGAAAAACATATATATAAGATTTTTTGGAGAAACCTATAATTTGATAAGAACAATCAAAGTGGCATTTACATACCTGGATGAAGAAATGGTGAAGAAAATTCTAATGACTCTGATAAGACCAAGATTGGAATATGCAGCAACGATATGGTCACCAAGTGCAAAAAAATGCATAAAAAAACTTGAAAGAATACAAAGAGCAATTACAAAATTGGCACCAACACTCTCAAAACTATCATATGAAGAGAGACTAGAAAAACTTGAACTACAGACACTAGAGCAAAGAAGAGAGAGAGGAGATTTGATAGCTATTTACAGAATCATGAAAGGCATAGAAATTACTGATAGAGAGAATCTGATAAAATGGGATGACAGAAATACAAGAGGACATGGAAATAAAATAAAAGACAGCTATAGAAGAGATGTGAAAAAGAACAGCTTTCCTCACAGAGTAATAGACAGTTGGAACAAGTTAGATGAGAAAGTGGTGTGTGCAAAAACAATACATGAATTTAAAAATAGTTTAGATAAAATGAGATACGAAAACGGGACACCACGAGCATAGCTCCCCTTCCCGTAAAATACAACTAGATAAATACAACTAGGTAAATACACACACACACACACACACACACACACACACACACACACACACACACACACACACACACACACACACACACACACACACACACACACACACACACACACTTTCAACGAACGGACGGCTTGAAGAACGTTCTGAAGAAAAGTGCCGATTGTGGATCCCAACGCAAAGAGAAGTGCCTTTTTGTATTTACAGGGTGGGGGGGAAATTGCTCGTGGGGTAGTGGGTAAGTAGGAAAAGAGGAGAATGGGAGGGATTGCTGGGGAAATGGAAGGAAATGAGGAAGTGGAGGACTTGGCCCAAGCAGACAAGCGTAAGGTCAACATGAAACGACCACCGGACCAACTCAGTGACGACGAAATGGCTAATAAAAATGTAAAGATTAGAAGTATAGAGAGGAGCAATACAGTAGAAAGTGACGAGAATATGTTCCAGGGATTTAAAGAGGGTGGGGGGGACACCCCCCCCCCCCGACTGATAAGACTAGAGGAGAGAGTTGATAAGGTGATCGAGGACTTGGAACGTAGGTTAGGTAATGTTGACTCCATTTTCCAGAGAGTTGAAAGGTTGGAAGAACTAGAGAAGGCAAACAGAAACTTAACTGATGAAATAGAGGGCCTAAAAAGACAGTTAAGAAATGTAAAGGAGGAGAATGAGAAATTGAAGAAGAATAGTAATGAAAACAGAGAGACAATAGCTAAAGAAGCTAAAAATTGGAGAACAACCCAAGAAGGGAATAAGGTTTCATTCACTGACATAGTCAAACAGCAATTGAAAGAACATAATGAAGACTCAGTTATTAAAGTAATGAGACAGAAGGAGAATATAGTAAGAGAATTAGCTGACAAAAAGAAATGTATAATTATATTAGGAATGGAAGAGAAACATAACCCAGATAGAACCTCAAGAATCAATGAGGAAAATGAAAGAGTAAGCAGTTTATTAAAATTAGTCCAGGAAGATGAACCAGAAATTATGAAGGAAATTGAGGAAAAATTCAGACTCGGAAAATATAGTACAGATAAGACCAGACCAATTAAGATTAAATTCAGGTCACAAACAACGGCAGAGAAAATTCTATCCAAAACAGGGAAACTAGCAACAAGTGATCAATATAAAAAGGTATGGATAAAAAGAGAAATGAATAAGGAGGAAAGAGAGGCAGAAAAGCAGAAAAGACTTGAAGCTAAGGCAAAAAAACGAGGAAAGAACGGAGTCAGAGAAAGAGAGATTCTATTGGAGAGTAGTGAACATGAAAATAAAGCAGTTCGACATACAAAAGAAAAACATAAGGGAAACAGAGAACACAATGGAAGTGGCAGAAAACTAAGAGCGTCTTACACAAATATAGATGGATTAATAACAGGATTGAATGAACTGAATGATTATTTGAAGGAAAAAGAACCGGACATAATGGGAATTGTATAAACAAAATTAAAAGGCCCACTACCACCCAACAGTGTAGGACATGATGCATACAATTATTGGATTAGAAACAGAGAGAAAAAACAAGGGGGTGGAGTTATGTTCCTGACTAAGAAGGATATAAACGTGAAAGGTGTCATATATGGAAAGAATACAGTAGAGATGATTATGATAGAAGTGGAAGACCGAGATAAGAAGAGCAGAAAATTTGTGATCAATTATGTGCCTCCAAAAACAGCCTCATGGGAGGAGAGTGAACATAAAAGTATGTTAGAGGACACAATGATAGCATTAAATAAAATAATGGAAGACGGAGGAAGAATAGTTATGATGGGCGACTTTAATTGCAAAGAAATCTGCTGGGAAGAAATGACAGTAAAGAGTGGTGATGACTCATGGGGAAATGCTCTACTTGAGATGATTACTGACCATTCAATGACACAATGGATACAGGAGAACACTAGGTATAGAAATGAAGAAGAACCATCGAGACTAGACTTAATAATTACATCTGAACCTAGAATAGTGGACAAGATTGAATATAAAACACCAATAGGTAAAAGTGACCACATATTGATTGAACTGGAACTTAATGAAGAAAAATATATGAAAAGAAATGAACAATATAGAAAAGGAAGAATGATGTATGAAAAAACAAACTTTGATAAAATATGAGAATTCTTCCAACAAGAAAACTGGGAAGAAATATACAGAGAAGAAACATCAGTGGAAGAGAAATGGAATATTTTGGCAAAAATTTACAAAAAAGGAGTGGAAAAGTATGTCCCAAGACAAAAACAAGAAAAAGAATATGTAAAATGCTGGTACAACAAAAGTTGTAGGGAGTTAAAAGACAAAAGAGACAAAGCCTGGACCAGATGGAAAAAAGACAGAAGACCTGAAAAATGGAAAATATATACCGGTTATAGAAATGAATATGTACAAAAGTGCAGAGAGGAAAAGAGAAAATATGAAAAAGATGTCATAGAAAAGTGTAAAGATCAACCAAAATTATTTTACAGATTTGTAAACAATAAACTGAAAAACAAACAAGACTTGGAGAAATTAAGACAAGGGGGAGTTGAATACACTGAGGAAATGGAAATGGCAGAAATTATGAACAAACATTTTAAATCAGTGTTTACAAGGGAAAATATACAACCTGAAGAGATTGAGTGGATAGAGAAAGTCCCCCCTATGGAAGAAATAGAAGTAACAAAGAATGAAATATTGACACACTTGGGTAATCTTGATGTCAGAAAATCGCATGGGCCAGATGAAATAGCAAACTGGATTCTGAAAGAATGCAAGAATGAACTGGCAGACAAAATACACAGCATACTAAACAGTTCCTTGAAAGAAGGAAAAGTTCCAGAAGATTGGAAAAAAGCAAATATAGTACCTATATATAAAGGAGGAAATAAAGAAGACCCTACCAACTATAGACCAGTCTCTCTAACAAGTACAATAGCAAAAATTAGTGAAAGAATTATCAAAAGTAGATGGGTAAAATATTTAGAAAAAAATAAAGTGTTAAACCCAAGGCAATTTGGATTCAGACAAGGACGATCATGCGTCACCAACTTAATATGTTTCTATTCAAGGCTAATAGATATAATACAAGAAAGAGATGGATGGGCGGACTGTGCATTTCTAGACCTAAAGAAAGCGTTTGACAAAGTACCACATAAGAAGTTGCTTAAGAAATTAGAAACTGAAGGAGGAATACAAGGAAAACTACTAAATTGGATGGAAGACTTTTTGCAAGAAAGAAGAATGAGAGTAGTGATAAGAAACCAGCACTCAGAATGGGATGAAGTAATAAGCGGTGTTCCGCAGGGAACAGTACTGGCCCCAATAATGTTTGCTATATATATTAATGATATGGATGAAGGAATTGAAAGCTATATGAGCTTCTTTGCAGATGATGCAAAACTACTAAAAAGAGTGAAAACAGAAGAAGATTGTGAATCACTACAGAGAGATCTATATAAAGTACAGGAATGGAGTAGGAAGTGGGAGATGGAGTTCAATACAAAAAAGTGTAGTATAATGGAATTTGGAAAAAGCAAAAGCAGAGTAACAGGATCGTATAATTTGGGAGAGGAAGGAATAAAAAAAGTAGAAAATGAGAAGGACCTGGGAGTCATTGTTATGAATAATATGTCACCTGAGAAACATATAAATAAGATTTTTGGAGAAACTTATAATTTGATAAGAACAATCAAAGTTGCATTTACATACCTGGATGAAGAAATGGTGAAGAAAATCCTAATCACCCTGATAAGACCAAGATTGGAATATGCAGCAACGATATGGTCACCAAGTACAAAAAAATGTATAAAAAAAACTTGAAAGAATACAAAGAGCAATTACAAAACTGGCACCTACACTCTCAAAACTATCATATGAAGAGAGACTACAAAAACTTGAACTACAGACACTAGAGAAAAGAAGAGAGAGAGGAGATTTGATAACTATTTACAGAATCATGAAAGGCATAGAAATTACTGATAGAGAGAAGTTGATAAGTTAGATGAGAAAGTGGCAGAAAACTAAGAGCGTCTTACACAAATATAGATGGATTAATAAGAGGATTGATTGAGCTGAATGGTTATCTGAAGGAAAAAGAACCGGACATAATGGGAATTGTAGAAACGAAATTAAAAGGTCCACTACCACCCAACAGTGTAGGACATGATGCATATACTTATTGGATTAGAAACAGAGAGGCAAAACAAGGGGTGGAATTATGTTCCTGACTAAGAAGGATATAAACGTGAGGTGTGTCACATATGGAAAGAATACAGTAGAGAAGATTATGATCGAAGTGGAAGACATAGATATGAAGAGCAGAAAGTGATAATTTATGTGCCTCCGAAAACAGCCTCGTGGGAAGAGAGTGAACATAAATGTATGTTAGAAGACACAAAGACAATATTAAATAAGATAATGGAAGATGGAGGAAGAATAGTTATGATGGGCGACTTTAATTGGAAAGAAATCTGCTGGGAAGAGATGACAGTAAAGGGTGGAGACGGCTCATGGGGAAATGTTCTACTCGGGATGATTATTGACCATACAATGACACAGCGGATACAGGAGAACACTAGGTATAGAAATGAAAAAGAAATATCGAGACTAGACGTAATAATCACATCTGAACCTAGAATATTGGAAAAAATTGAATATAAAACACCAATAGATAAAAGTGAGCACATATTGGTTGAACTGGAACTAAACGAGGAAAAATACATAAAAAGAAATGAACAATACAGAAAAGGAAGATTGGTGTATGAAAAAACAAACTTTGATCAAATAAGAGAATTCTTTCAAAAAGAAAACTGGGAAGGAATATACAAAGAAGAAACAACAGTGGAAGAGAAATGGAATATTTTGACAAAAAATTATAAAAAAGGAGTGGAAAAGTATGTCCCAAGACAAAAACAAGAAAAAGAATATGTAAAGTGATGGTACAACAAAAATTGTAGGGAGTTAAAAGACAAAAGAGACAAAGCTTGGACCAAATGTAAGAAAGACAAAAGATCTGAAACATGGAAAATATATACCAGTTATAGAAATGAATATGTACAAGCGTGCAGAGAGGAAAAGAGAAAATATGAAAAAGATGTCATAGAAAAATGTAAAGATCAACCAAAACTATTTTACGGATTTGTAAACAACAAACTGAAAAACAAACAAGATTTGGAGAAATTAAGACAAGGAGGAGTTGAATACACAGAGGAAATAAAAATGGTGGAAATTATGAACAAGCATTTTGAATCAGTGTTTACAAGGGAGAACATACAACCTGAAGAGATCGAATGGAAAGAGAAAGTCCCCCTTATGAAAGAAATAGAAGTAACAAAGAATGAAATAATGAAACACTTGAGTAATCTTGATGTCAGAAAATCGCATGGACCAGATGAAATAGCAAATTGGATTCTGAAAGAATGCAGGAATGAACTGGCGGGCAATATACATAGCATAATAAACAGTTCCTTGAAAGAAGGAAAAGTTCCAAATGATTGGAAAAAAGCAAATATAGTACCTATATATAAAGGGGGAAATAAAGAAGACCCTACCAACTATAGACCAGTCTTTCTAACAAGTAGAATAGCAAAAATTTGTGAAAGAATGATCAAAAGTAGATGGGTAAAATATTTAGAAAATTACAACAACAACGTGCTAAATCCAAGGCAATTTGGATTGAGACAAGGACGATCATGCGTCACCAATTTAATATGTTTCTATTCAAGGCTAATAGCTATAATACAAGAAAGAGATGGATGGGCTGATTGTGCATTTCTTGACCTAAAAAAAGCTTTTGATAAAGTACCACATCAGAAGTTGCTTAAGAAATTAGAAACCGAAGGAGGAATACAGGGCAAACTGCTTAAATGGATGGAAGACTTTTTGCAAGAAAGAAAAATGAGAGTAGTGATAAGAGACAAACACTCAAATTGGGATGAAGTAATAAGTGGTGTTCCACAAGGAACAGTTCTGGCCCCAATAATGTTTGCTATATATATTAATGATATGGATGAAGAAATTGAAAATTATATGAGCTTCTTTGCAGATGATGCAAAACTATTAAAAAAAAGTGAACACGGAAGAAGATTGTGAATCACTACAGAGTGATCTAAATAAAGTATGGAAATGGACTAGGAAGTGGGAGATGGAGTTCAATACTAAAAAGTGTAGTATAATGGAATTTGGAAAAAGCAAAAACAGAATAACAGGATCATATAAATTAGGAGAAGAAAGAATAAAAAAAGTAGAAAATGAGAAGGATCTGGGAGTCATTGTTATGAATAATATGTCACCTGAGAAACAAATAAATAAGATTTTTGGTGAAACTTATAATTTAATAAGAACAATCAAAGTGGCATTTACATATCTGGATGAAGAAATGGTGAAGAAAATACTAATCACTCTGATAAGACCAAGATTGGAATATGCAGCAACGATGTTGCCAACCCTGGAACAAAGAAGAGAACAAGGGGACGCACTAACCATCTACAGAATTATGAAACGAAAAGAATGCCTTGATAGAGAGGACTTATTAAAGCAGGATAGAGGAAAAACAAGAGGACATCCAATGAAACTCAAAAAGGATAACTACAGAAGAGACCCGAAAAAGAACAGCTTCCCACACAGGGTGATAGATATATGGAACAAATTGGATGAAAAAATAGTGTGTGCAAACACAATACAAGAATTTATGAAGAAACTTGATCTTGCGAGATACAAAACCGGGTCGGGTCACCACGATCATAGCTCCCTTTCCCGTATAATACAACTAGGTAAATACACGCAGTGGTAGAATTCCCGGCTGCCACTACGGCGGTCTGTGTTGGAATTCCGTCCAGGGCTAAAATAATTTCAGTATCGCTGCCCTGCGGGTCGTTACTCCAACTCTCGTGGGCGGGGAGTTGTGTGTGTGTGTGTGCGTGGCCATAGATCGGTCATATATGAGTTCTGAGCTCTCTTCCGGGAGGGAAATAGCTGTCGATCACGAGTCCAACACGTGATTCAAAACCATGGTAAATCACACGGCTCGGTGGCGCAGTGGTAGCCTTCGCAACTACTAACCCAGCGGTCGGACTTCGAATCCCGTCCAGGGCTGGAATAATTTTAGCACCGCAGCGCTGCGGGTCATTACATTAACTCTCATGGTCGGTGAGTTGTTTGTTTGTTTGTGTGTGTGTGTGTATTTACCTAGTTGTATTTTATCTAGACTATTTTTAAATACGTGTATTGTTTTTGCACACACCACTTTCTCATCTAACTTGTTCCAAAATGTCTATTACTCTGTGGGGAAAGCTGTTCTTTTTCAGATCTCCTCTATAACTGTCTTTCTTGATTTTCTTTCCGTGTCCTCTTGTATTTCTATCATCCCATTTTATTAGATCTTCTTTATCAATAGTTTCTATGCCTTTCATGATTCTATAAATAGTTATCAAGTCTCCTCTCTCTCTTCTTTGCTCTAATGTCTGTAGCTCAAGATTTGCTAGTCTTTCTTCATATGATAGTTCTGAGAATGTTGGTGCCAATTTTGTAATTGCTCTTTGTATTCTTTCAAGTTTTGTTATACATTTTTTTTGTACTTGGAGACCACGTCGTCCCGGCATATTCCAATCTTGGTCTTATCAAAGTGATTAGTATTTTCTTTACCTTTTCTTCATCGAAGTATGTAAATGCCACTTTGATTGTTCTTTTTAAATTATAAGTTTCTCCAAAAAATTTGTGTATATGTTTCTCAGGGGACATATTATTCATAATAATGACTCCTAGGTCTTTCTCGTTTTCTACTTTTTTCATTTCTTCCTCTCCCAATTTATATGATCCCACTATTCTTTATTTGCTTTTTCCAAATTCCATTATACTACACTTCTTGATATTGAATTCCATCTCCCACTTCCTACTCCATTCCCATACTTTATTGAGATCACTCTGTGGCGACTCACAAACTTCTTCAGTGTTCACTTTTTTTTCAACAATTTTGCATCATCCGCAAAGAAGCTCATATAACTTTCAATTCCTTTATCCATATCATTAATATATATAGCAAACATTATTGGGGCCAGAACTGTTCCTTGTGGAACACCACTTATCACTTCATCCCAATTAGAGTGTTTGTCTCTTATCACTATTCTCATTTTTCTTTCTTGCAAGAAGTCTTCCATCCATTTCAGCAGTTTGTCCTGTATTCCTTCTGCATTTTCTAATTTCTTAAACAACTTCTTATGTGGCACCTTATCAAAAGCTTTTTTCAGGTGTAGAAATGCACAATCAGCCTATTCATCTCTTGTATTACATCTATTAGCCTTGAATAGAAACATATTAAGTTTGTGACGCATGATCGTCCTTGTCTAAATCCAAATTGCCTTAGATTTAGTACGTTTTTTTTTTTCCAAATGCCTTACCCATCTACTTTTGATAATTCTTTCACAATTTTTTGCTATCGTACTTGTTAGAGAGATCGGTTTATAGTCAGTAGGGTCTTCTTTGTTTCCCCCTTTAAATATTGGTACTATATCTGCTCTTTTCCAATCATTTGGAACTTTTCCTTCTTTCAAGGAACTGATTATTATGCTATGTATTTTGTCTTTTAGTTCATTCCTGCATTCTCTCAAAATCCAGTTTGCTATTTCATCTGGTCCATGCGATTTTCTGACATCAAGGTTATTCAAGTGTTTCATTATTTCATTCTTTGTTACTTCTATTTCTTTCATAGGGGGGACTTTCTCCTCCCATTCGATATCACTAGGTTGTATGTTCTCCCTTATAAACACTGATTTAAAATGCTTGTTCATAATTTCTGCCATTTCTATTTCTTCTGTGTATTCGACTCCTCCTTGTCGTAGTTTCTCTAATTCTTGTTTATTTTTCACTTTGCTATTTACAAATTTGTAAAATATTTTTGGTCCATCTTTACATTTTTCATTGACATCTTTTTAGTATTTTCTTTTTTCTTCTCTGCACACTTGTACATATTCATTTCTATAACTAGTATATATTTTCCATTTTTCAGATCTTTTGTCTATCTTCCATTTTGTCCAAGCTTTATCTCTTTTGTCTTTTAACTCCCTACAACTTTTGTTGTACCATCACTTTACATATTCTTTTTCTTGCTTTTGTCTTGGGACATACTTTTCCACTCCTTTATAAATTCTTGTCAAAATATTCCATTTCTCTTCCACTGTTGTTTCCTCTTTGTATATTCCTTCCCAGTTTTCTTTTTGAAAGAATTCTCTTATTTGATCAAAATTTGTTTTTTCATACACCAATCTTCCTTTTCTGTATTGTTCATTTCTTTTTATGTATTTTTCTTCATTTAGTTCCATTTCAACCAATATGTGGTAACTTTTACTTATTGGTGTCTTATATTCAATCTTTTCCACTATATCAGGTTCTGATGTGATTATTAGGTCCAGTCTCGATGGTTCTTCATCATTTCTATACCTAGTGTTCTCTTGAATCCATTGCGTCATTGTATGGTCAATTATCATATCAAGTAGTACATTTCCCCATAAGTCTTTACTGTCCCCATAAGTCTTTACTGTCATCTCTTCCCAGCAGACTTCTTTACAATTAAAGTCACCTATCATAACTATTCTTCCTCCATCTTCCATTATCTTATTTAATATTATCCTTGTGTCTTCTAACATACATTTATGTTCTCTCTCTTCCCACGAGGGTGTTTTCGGAGGCACATTATTTATTACAAACTTTCTGCTCTTCTTATCTCTGTCTTCCACTTCCATCATAATCATCTCTACTGTATTCTTTCCATATGTGACATTCTTCACATTTATATCCTTCTTAGTCAGGAACATAACTCTATCCCCTTGTTTTACCTCTCTGTTTCTAATCCAATAATTATATACACCATGTCCTACACGGTTGGGTAGTAGAGGACCTTTCAATTTTGTCTCCACAATTCCCATTATGCTCGGTTCTTTTTCTTTCAGGTAATCATTCAGTTCGTTCAAGCCTGTTATTAAGCCATCTATATTTGTGTAAGACATTTTTAATTTTCTGCTCCTTCCATCGTGTTTTCTGTTCCCCTTCCGTTTTTCTCTGTTATGTACCATTTTCTCACTTTCATATTCACTACTCTCCAATAGAATTTCTCTTTTCCTGTCTCTGTTCTTTTCCCGTTTTTTTCCCTTAGCTTCTTGTCTTTTTGCTTTCTCATCCTCTCTTTCCTCTTTATTCATTTCTCTTTTTATCCATATCTGTTTGAATTGTTCACTGTTTGCTAGTTTCCCTGTTTTTGCTAAGATATTCTCTGCTGTTGTTTGGGATCTGAATTTGATCTTAATTGGTCTGGTTTTATCTGTATTGTATTTCCTTAGTCTATATATTTCTGCTATTTCTTTTCTTGTTTCTGCTCCATCTTCTTGAACTACTCCCAATACCTTATTTACTTTCTCCTTCTCCTCCTTAATTCTTGTAGCCCAATTTGTATTATAATTCTCTTCCATCCCCAATTTAATTATACATTTCTTTTTATCCGCTAAGTCTCTCACTATATTCTCTTCCTCCCTCATCACTTTAATAATTGTGTCTTTAGTTTGATCTTTCATCTGTTGTGCCACAATATCCTTCAATACATTTTTGTTATTTTCTTGGACTTTTTTCCAACCCTGTACTTCTTTTGCTATGGATTCTTTATTCTCTTTATTATTCCTCTTTAATTCTTCATTCTCATCTTTTACTTCTTTTAACTGTCTTTTTAATTCTTCTATTTTCTTAGGGTTTGGTTCTCCTTCTTTAACTCTTCCAATTTATCAACTCTCTGTGCTATCTTTACGAGTTGACCAAACCTACTTTCCCAATGTTCGGTCATTTTTTCTAGTTTTTCTTCTAGACTTGTTAATTGGGGGAGGTTGACATCCCCCCCCCCTCAGTAAAGCCATGGAAATTATTATTTTCACTTTCCATTGTGTTGTTCTTATCTATATTTCTGACCTTAATGCTTTTACTGATATTTTCGATTTCCCCTGTGTCGTCAGCAGACCTCTTGTTTAAAAAAATTCTGCTGTCAGTGGGAGCCCGTTCGTCTCCCTCCTCATTTCCTTCCATTTCCCTCAGTAATACCTCCGTCAATCCGACGATTGTGTGTGTGTATTTACCTAGTTGTATTTACCTAGTTGTATTTTACGGGAAGGGCAGCTATGCTCGTGGTGTCCCGTCTCCATATCTCGTTTTACCTAGACTGTTTTTAAATTCGTGTATCGTATTTGCACACACCACATTCTCATCTAACTTGTTCCAAACGTCTATTATCCTGTGGGGAAAGCTGTTTTTTCAGGTCTCTTCTATAATTGTCTTTCTTGATATTCTTTCAATGTCCTCTTGTATCTCTACTGTCCCATTTTATTAGATCCTCTCTATCAATAATTTCTATGCCTTTCATGATTCTATAAATAGTTATTAAGTCTCCTCTCTCTCTTCTTTGCTCCAATGTCTGTAGCTCAAGTTCTGCCACCCTCTCCTCATATGATAATTCTGAGAGCGTTGGCGCTAATTTCGTAATTGCTCTTTGTATTCTTTCAAGCTTTGTTATACATTTCTTTTTGTACTTGTCGACCACGTCGTCGCTGCATACTCTAATTTTGGTCTTATCAAAGTGATTAGTATTTTCTTCACCATTTCTTCGTCCAGATATGTAAATGCCATTTTGATTGATCTTATTAAATTATAAGTTTCTCCAGAAATTTTATTTATATGTTTCTCAGGGGACATATTATTCATGATAATGACTCCTAGGTCCTTCTCTTTTTCCACTTTTTTCATTTCTTCCTCTCCCAATTTATATGATCCTACTATTCCTTTTTTGCTTCTTCCATATTCCATTATACTACACTTCTTAATGTTGAATTCCATCTCCCACTTCCTACTCCATTCCCATACTTTATTGAGATTACTCTGCAGCGATTCACAATCTTCTTCGGTGTCCACTTTTTCAAAATTTTTGTATCGTCTGCGAAGAAGCTCATATAACTTTCAATTCCTTCATCCATATCATTAATATGTATAGCAAACATTATTGGGGCCAGTATTGTTCCTTGTGGAACTCCACTAATCACCTCATCCCAATTGGAATGGCTGTCTCTTATCACCACTTTCATTTTTCTTTCATTCAAGAAATCTTCCGTCTACTTAAGTAGTTTGCCCTGTATTCCTCCTACAGTTTCTAATTTCTTTAGCAGTTTCTTATGTGGCACCTTATCAAAAGCTTTTTTTAGGTCTAGAAAGGCAAAATCAGCCATCCATCTCTTTCTAGTATTATATCTCTTAGTCTTGAATAGAAACACACCAAGTTTGTGTAACATGATCTTCCTTGTCTAAATCCAAACTGCCTCGGATTTTTTTTTTGCACACACCCATCTAATTTTGATAATTCTTTAAAAAAATTGTTGCTATCGTACTTGTAAGAGAGACAGGTCTATAATTTGTAGGGCTTTCCTTGTTTCCCCCCTTATACTGTATATTGGTACTATATTTGCTCTTTTCCAATCTTCTGGAACTTTTCCTTCCTTCAATGAACTGCTATGTATTTTAAACTATGTATTATGAACTGACTATGTATTTTGTCTGTTAGTTCGTTCCTGCATTCTCTCAAGATCCAGTTTGACATTTCATCTTGACCATGCGATTTTCTGACATGGATATTACTCAAGTGATTCATTATTTTATTCTTTGTTACTTTTATCTCTTTCATAGGGGGGGCTTTCTCCTCCCATTCGATATCTCTAAGTTGTATGTTCTCCCTCGTAAACACCGATTTAAAATGCTTGTTCATAATTTCTGCCATTTCTATTTCCTCTGTGTATTCTATTTCTCCTATTCGTAGTTTCACTAATTCTTGTTTATTTTTCAGTTTGTTGTTTACAAATCAATAAAATAGTTTTGGTTGATCTTTACATTTTTCTATGACAACCTTTTCATATTTTCCCTTTTCTTCTCTACGCACTTGTACATATTTATTTCTATAATCAGTATATATCTTCATTTTTTTTGTCTCTCTTCTATTTTATCAAAGCTTTATCCCTTTTATTATTTAACTCTCTACATCTTTTCTTGTACCAACATTTTACATATCCGTTTTCTTGTTTTTGTCTTGGAACATACTTTTCCACTCCTTCCTTATAAATTTTGTCAAGATTTTCCATTTGTCTTCTACTGTTGTTCCCTCTTTGTATATCCTTTCCCAGTCTGCTTTTTGGAAAAAAATTCTCATTTGATCAAAATTTGTTTTTCCATACATCATTCTTTCCTTTCTATATTGTTAGTTTTTTCTCATGTATTTTTCCTTATTTAGTTCCAGTTCTACTAATATGAGGTCACTTTTACTTAGTGGTGTCTTATATTCAATCTTGTCCACTATTTTAGGTTCTGATGTGATTATTAGGTCCAGTCTCGATGGTTCTCCCTCATTTCTATACCTAGTATTCTCTTGTATACATTGTGTCATTGTATGTTCTATAATCATATCAAGTAGTACATTTCTTCATAGGTCGTCCCCACCCTTCACTATCGTTTCTTCCCAGCAGATTTCTTTACAATCAAAGTCACCCATTATAACTTTTCTTCCTCCATCTTCCATTATCTTATTTAGTGTTATCCTTGTACCTTCTAACATATTTTTGTGTTCTCTCTCTTCCCATGAAGCCGTTTTAGGAGGCACATAATTTACCACAAACTTCCTGCTCTTCTTATCCCTGTCCTCTATATCCACCATAATAGTTTCCACTCTATTCTTTACATATGTGACATTCTTCACATTTATATCCTTCTTAGTCAGGAACATAACTCCACGACCTTGTTTTACCTCTCTGTTTCTAATTCAATAATTATATACATCATGTCCTACACTGTTGGGTGGTACTGGCCTTTCAATTTTGTCTCTACAGTTCCCATTATGTCAGGTTCCTTTTCCTTCGGGTAATCATTCAGTTCATTCAACCCTGTTATTAATACATCTATATTTGTGTAAGACACTTTTAATTTTCTGTTACCTCCATCCTGTTTTCTGTTTCCCTTCCGTTTTTCTTTGCTATGAACCACTTCCTCACTTTCATACTCACTACTCTCCAATAGAATTTCTCTTTGTCTGATTCTGTTCTGTTCTCGTTTTTCCCTAGCTTTGATTCTTTTTGTGTTCTCTTCCTCTCTTTCCTCTTTATTCATCTCTCTTTTTATCCATACCTGTTTGTACTGATCATTTTCTGCTAGTTTTCCTGTTTTTGATGAGACATTCTCTGCTGTCGTTTGTGACCTGAATTTAACCTTAATTGGTCTGGTCTTGTCTATGCTGTATTTTCCAAATCTATATATTTCTTCAATTTCTTTTCTTATTTCCTGTTCACCTTCTTGAAATATTTTTAGTACCTTGTTCACTCTTTCTTTCTCATCGCTTACTCTTGTAGTCCTATGTGGATTATGTTTTTCTTCCATTCCTAATATAATTATACATTTCTTTTTATCTGCTAAGTCTCTTACTATATTGTCCTTCTCTCTCACCACTTTAATAACTGTGTCCTTAGTGTGTTCCTTCATCTGTTGTTTCACTATATCTCTAAATTCCATTTTGCTATTCTCCTGAACCTTTTTCCAACCACTTACCTCTTTTTCAATGGACTCTTTATTCTCTTTATTATTCCTCTTTAATTCCTCATTCTCATCCTTTACTTCTTTTAACTGTATTTTTAATTCTCCTATTTTTTTTTATTTAGGTTTTGGTTCTCCCTCTTTAATTCTTCCGATTTATCAACTCTTTGTGTAATCAGTAAAAGTTGACTAAACCTAACCTCCCATGATTCGTTAATTTTTGTTAGTTTTTCCTCTAGACTTCCTAACCGGGTGAGGTTGTCATCTCCCTCATTAAATCCATAGAAATAATTATCTCCACTTTCTATTGCACTGCTTTTATCTAAGTCTAAATAAAAATATTCTTCTAAAAAACGCTGTGGATGTCGGGGACAGGTGGTATTACGGTGACACTTTGTCCTAAAAATATTCTTGAAAAAGCGCTTGGGTAAGTCGGGGTCAGGTGGTATTCTTCTTCTTCTTCTTCTTCTTCTTCTTCTTCTTCTTCTTCTTCTTCTTCTTCTTCTTCTTCTTCTTCTTCTTCTTCTTCTTCTTCTTCTTCTTCTTCTTCTTCTTCTTCGTGTTCCTCTTCTTCTTCTTCTTCTTCTTCTTCTTCTTCTTCTTCTTCCTCGCGTTCTTTTTCGCGTTTATCTTCGCATTCTACTTCGCGTTCTTCTTCGCATTCTTCTTCGCGTTCTTCTTCGCGTTCTTCTTCTTCGCGTTCTTCTTCGCGTTCTTCTTCTTCATCGCGTTCGTCTTCCTCGCGTTCTTCTTCGCGTTCTTCTTCGCATTCTTCTTCGCATTCTACTTCGTGTTCTTCTTCGCGTTCTTCTTCGCGTTCTTCTTCGCGTTCTTCTTCCTCGCGTTCTTCTTCGCGTTCTTCTTCGTGCTGGGGATCCTGTGTTGGGGTTCCGCCCAGAGGCCGGGGCCGAAGGGGAAAACGAGGGATTAGAGCGCGGAAAGCTGCGGCCGTAGGCCGCTGTTTGCGCAGCCAAGCCCCCGGCGAAGTCGGGGAGGGCGAAGCCCGCGGCTTGTCTATATTTCAAATCTTTATGCCTTTACTGATTTCTTCGACTTCACCAGTGTTGTCTGCACATCTATTCTTTACATTCCTACTGACGTCCGGGATCCGTTCGTTCCCTTCTTCATTTTCTTCCATTTTCCTCAATAACCCTTCCCCTTCAACTTTTTCTTCACCTTCCCACTATACCACGAGTTTTCCCTTTTCCTACTAATATAACACATGTACTCTCTCGTCGTTGAAATTCACGAAAATTGCGTTTTTTCCGGAGTTCCAATCTTCGCCGTCAATTCGACGATCGTGTGTGTGTATATTTACATAGTTGTTTTTTTACGAGAAGGGGAGCTATGCTCGTGGTGTCCCGTTTTGATATCTCGTTTTATCCAGATTGTTTTTAAATTTGTGTATCGTTTTTGCACACACCACATTTTTATCTAATTTGTTCCAAACGTCTATTACCCTGTGGGGAAAGCTGTTCTTTTTCAGGTCTCTTTCTTGATTTTCTTTCCGTGTCCTCTTGTATCTCTACTATTCCATTTTATTATATCCTCTCTTTCAATAGTTTCTATGCCTTTCATGATTCTATAAATAGTTATCAAGTCAACTCTCTCTCTTCTTTGCTCTAATGTCTGTCGCTCAAGTTTTGTTAGTCTCTCCTCATATGATAGTTCTCAGAGCGTTGGTGCAAATTTCGTAATTGCTCTTTGTATTCATTCAGGTTTTGTTATACATTTTGTTTTACTTGGTGACCACGTCGTCGCTGCATACTCAAATTTTGGTCTTATCAAAGTGACTAGTATTTTCTTTACCATTTCTTCGTCCAGATATGTAAATGTCACTTTGATTGATCTTATTAAATTATAAGTTTTTCCAAAAATTTTGTTTATGTTTCTCAGGGGACATATTATTCATAATAATGACTCCTAAGTCCTTCTCGTTTTCTACTTTTTTCATTTCTTCCTCTCCCAATTTATATGATCCCACTATTCTTTTTTTGCTTCTTTCAAATTTCATTATACTACACTTCTTAATATTGAATTCCATCTCCCACTTTCTACTCCATTCCCATACTTTATTGAGATCACTCTGCAGTGACTCACAATCTTCTACAATATTCACTTTTTCAACAATTTTGCATAATCAGCAAAGCTCACATACTTTCAATTCCTTTATCCGTATAATTAATATATATATATATATATATATATATTATATACATATATATATATACATACATACATACATACACATATATATATACATATATATACATATATATATATATATATATATATATATGTGTGTATACATATATATATAAGAGAAGATTTGGAATCTGGGATCCATTTTGGAAAACTGTAAACACCAGATTCAATTGAAGGGTTTATTTGCCCGACTTTTTAGTATTGAACCGGCCATTCAATTTTCAATGGAACTGGAGAAAGATTTCCAACTGCCGTTCCTGGACGTCTGCGTCAAGCGCGAAGGTGACACCCTTAGTACAAGTGTCTTAAGAGAGCCCACCCACACTGATAGACTGTTGGACTTTGATAGCTACCATCCAGATTGCCACAAAGGAGTGTGATCAGGACTTTATGGAACAGAGCAGATAAAGTCTGTTCTTCTGTGGAATCTAAGAAGGCCGAAAGAAAAGACCTTTTACAGGTCTTCCGGAACAAAGGCTATCCCAGCAGCACTATACGGAAATGGACAAAAGCACGACCCACCGACACCCCACAACAGAGACCACATATCACACCTAGAGTCACTATCCCCTATATCAAAGGAGCATCTGAGGTTACTGCAAGAGTCTTACGTGACAAAGGAATACAAGTAGCACACAAACCGCTCAACACCTTACACATAAATCTCACCAAAGTAAAAGACACCGAAGAACCTACACAACAGGCCGGTGTAGTTTACCGCATAAGTTGCACGGACTGTGACACGGAATACATAGGAGAAACACAAAAGACATTAGCCACTAGAGTACAAGAACACCAACGTGCAGTTAGGCGAGAAGATCCGAAATCGGCCCTGTACAAACACACTACAGAACACCAACACATGATTGATTGGGATGGAGTGACAACTCTACACAAAGAAAATAACAAAAAGAAAAGACTATTCTTGGAAGCATGGGAAACTAAGAGCAACTGCATAAACAGGTGCATTGATCTCAATCCTATTTATCTAGGCACGAGGAGTAACGCAGGCTAATTCCTTTGTTCTGTTTTCTAGTCTCTGTCTGCTTCTTTTCGACCTGTCGTTTGTTCACCAGTTGGCTTTTGGCCGACCTCCTTTCTCGAAAGAGGTCTCCCAATGCACCTCTTCGACTCCCCTTCCCGTGACTTTTGTCCTCCTTTTCAGCTTTAGTTTACTTCCTTTTTTTCTCTATGGTTCTTCTTTCTTTTTATCTTCTTTGTTGTTTTATTTGTCTGATTGTAATGTAGTCATTTGTTATTGAGACCTGTTCCTCCTGTTCCCCACTTCCTACTTTTGCGGACATTTGGTCCACTTCCTTTGCGCCTTCGGATTATGTTCTGTATTTATTTTTGGGTTTCGTTTTTGATGTGTATTTTGTCACACTTGCTTTATGTTCACTGCCATTTACTCTTTTATTTTATTTTGTTTGGTTTTATTTGTCTGGTTGTAATTTAGCCGTTTGCCCTTGACACTTCTTTGCGGACATTTGGTCCACTTTCATTTGCGTCTCTGTTCTATGTTATGAAGTTTTTACGTTAGTGTTACGTTTGAGGCTTGCTACACTTATTTTTGTTCACAGCCATGTAACTTATTTTATTTGTATATGTGTAGTGCATTTTGTTTGATTGTAATTTAGTCGTTCATTCTTGACAATTCATTGGGGACATTTGGTCCACTTCTATTTACATCTCTGTCCTATGGTCTGTTGTTTTTACGGTAGTGTTACGTTTTATTACTTTTGTTTCGTTTGTTTTATGTTCACAGCCATGTAACTTTTTATTTGTATTTTATTTTATTCTAATTGGTACCAATATTTCATTTCTATTGTAATGTATTTACAGTATTATTATAATGAGGTATGCTTTGTACATATTACTGAGAGGGTGAACCTTTCCCAGGTTTACCATTTCGTCGATTTATGAGTTCACAATCTTGTATCCATTATACCCCCTGAGGACGATTCCTGGACGGGAACTGAAACGTCGGGCAAATAAACCCTTCAATTGAATCTGGTGTTTACAGTTTTCCAATATATATATATATATATATATATATATATATATATATATATATATATTTATGTATATATATATATATATATATATGCTAATAAGAACACGGGTACGTGTGTTCACTTATGCAAAGTAGACCACTTGGAAAAAGAAACTAACGAAGCAGAGCGCTTTCGTATATTACATCTTCAGTGCAACAAGTACATAGTGATAGGAATACATAGACATTATATACATGATACAAAGGGGACTAGGACAGTTTTTGAATAAGAATACCGACCAATTACCCCCTAGAGAGCGGAAGGTCATTGTCAATTATCTTACGATGGTCGGGCGACATTAGGTCACAGTCGCCAAGGGGAGCTGAAGGTCATTGTCAATTATCTTACGATGGTCGGGCGACATCAGGTCACAGTCGCCAAAGAGAGCGAAAGGTCATTGTCAATTATCTTACGATGGTCACAGTCGCCAAGGGTCACTGTTTCTACTACTTATATAGGGCGACATTAAGTCAATTTGTTGGATTACATTTTACATGATATTATCTTACTAATTTCTTGACAAATGAAATTATCAAGTTTGTACAAGCCTTTATGTAGGTTGGTATTTTGATTACTAGTGGTATGAATCAAACTGCACTCTATTAAATTTCTTGCTATTATGTTGTTGGTATAATAGATTGCCTGGGCATTACCCCAATCAACTGGATGATTATTTAATTCAATATGCTTGAATATACCACTAGAATTATTGCCATCCCTGACATTTTTCTTGTGTTGTTCAATTCTAATGTTTAAGGGTTTGGCAGTTTGACCTATGTAAAATTGATTACACATTTTGCAAGGAATTTTATAAATGCATCCTTTTTTGATTTCAATACTATTGTTGATAAGTTTATGTTTTACTGTACTATCATGTTTAAAAACTACCTTTACGTTAAACCTTTTTAATAATTCTGTGATACTTAACAAATTTTCTTGAAATGGTAAAATTAAAACATTATGATAATTGAAAGGTGATTTAGGCTGAGGAGTTAAAAATGATTTCCTTGCAAAATTGTAAGCAATATCAAGGAATTGCTTAGGGTATTTTAATTCTAGCCCAATGTTAAAAACATTTCTGATTTCTTCATCAATAAATTCAGGACTACAAATACGAAAAGCTCTTAAATACATTGAGGCAAATACTGTACGTTTAATATTATTTGGATGAGAATAATAATAATGAATATATGAACTTACATTGGTTGGTTTACGATATACTTTAAATCTAAGGCTATTGTCATGACGTAGGATAGTGCAATCTAAGAAAGGTAAGGTACAATTTTTCTCAATTTCTAAACACACACACACATCATGTATATAATGTCTATGTATTCCTATCACTATGTACTTGTTGCACTGAAGATGTAATATACGAAAGCGCTCTGCTTCGTTAGTTTCTTTTTCCAAGTGGTCTACTTTGCATATATATATATATATATATATATATATATATATATATGTATATATATATATATATATATGTATACACACACACACACACACACACACACACACACACACACACACACACACACACACACACACACACACACACACACACACACACACATATATATATATATATATGTGTGTGTGTGTGTATATATATGTGTATGTATGTATATATATATGTATATATATATATATATACATACATACACACACACACACACACACACACACACACACACACACACACACACACACACACACACACACACACACACACACACACATTCACACACACACACACACACACACACACACACACACACACACACACACACACACACACACACACACACACACACACACACACACACACACACACACACACACATATATATATATACAGTATATATATATATATATATATATATATATATATATATATATGTATATATATATATATATATATATCAAACATTATTGGGGCCAGTACTGTTCCTTGTGGAACTCCACTAGTCACCTCATCCCAATTAGAGTGTTTGTCTCTTATCACCTCTCATTTTCATTTCATGCAAGAAGTCTTCCATCCGCTTCAGCAGTTTCCCTGTATTCCTCCTGCAGTTTCTAGTTTTTTTTTTTTTAGCAATTTGTTATGTGGCACCTTATCAAAAGCTTTTATTTTAGGACTAGAAATACACAATCAGCCCATCCATCTCTTTTTTGTATTACATCTATTAGCCTTGAATATAAACATATTAAGTTTGTGACGCATGATCGTCCTTGTCTAAATCCAAATTGCCTTAGATTTAGTACATTTTTTTTTCAAATGCCTTACCCATCTAATTTTGATCATTCACAAATTGTAGCTATCGCACTTGTAAGAGAGACCGGTCTATAGTTAGTAGAGTCTTCCTTGTTTCCCCCTTTATGTATTGGTACTATATTTGCTCTTTTCCAATCTGTTAGTTCATTCCTGCATTCTCTCAAAAATCCAGTTTGCCATTTCATCTTGTCCATGTGATTTTCTTATATGGAGATTACTCAAGTGATTCATTATTTCTTTCCTTATTACTTCTATCTCTTTCATAGGGGGGACTTTCTTCTCCCACTCGATATCTCTTGGTTGTATGTTCTCCCTCGTAAACACTGATTTAAAATGCTTGTTCATAATTTCTGCCATTTCTATTTCCTCTGTGTATTCAACTTCTCCTTGTCGTTTGTTTGTTTTTCAGATTGTTTACAAATCTGTTAAATAGTTTTGGTTGATCTTTACATTTTTCTATGACATCCTTTTCGTATCTTTTCTTTTCTTCTCTGCACACTTGTACATATTCATTTCTATAACTAGTATATATTTTCCATTTTTCAGGTCTTTTGTCTTTCTTCCAAGCTTTATGCCTTTTATCTTTTAATTCCCTACATCTTTTGTACCAGCACTTTACATATCCTTTTTCTTGTTTTTGTCTTGGAACATACTTTTCCACACCTTCATAAATTTTTGTCAAAATATTCAATTTTTTCTTCTACTTTTGTTTCCTTCTTGTGTATTCTTTCCCAGTCTGCTTTTTTTTTCTTATTTTATATATAAAAAAAAAATTCCATACATCAATCTTCCCTTTCTATATTGTTCGTTTTTTCTATGTATTGTTCCTCATTTAGTTCCAGTTCAACCAATATGTGGTCACTTCTACTTAGTGGTGTCTTATATTCAATCTTGTCCACTATTTTAGGTTCTGATATGATTATTAGGTCCAGTCTCGATGGTTCTTCATCATTTCTATACCTAGTATTCTCTTGTATCCACTGCATCATTGTATGTTCTACAATCATATCAAGGTGTACATTTCCCCATAGGTCGTCTCCACCCTTCTCTGTCATCTCTTCCCAGCGGATTTATTTACAATTAAAGTCACCCATTATAACTATTCTTCCTCCATCTTCCATTATCTTATTTAGTGTTATCCTTGTGTCTTCTAACATATTTTTGTGCTCTGTCTCTTCCCATGAAGCCATTTTAGGAGGCACATAATTTACCACAAACTTCCTGCTCTTCTTATCCCTGTCCTCCACTTCCATCGTAATCATCTCTATTCTTTCCATATGTGACATTCTTAGTCAAGAACATAACTCCACGACCTTGGACTTTTTTCCAAACCTGTACCCCTTTTGCTATGGACTCTTTATTATTCCTCTTTAATTCCCCATTCTCATCTTTTACTTCTTTTTACTGTCTTTTTAATTCTTCTATTTCTTTATTTAGGTTTTGGTTCTTCTTCTTTAGCTCTTCCAATTTATCAACTCTTTGTGTAATCCGTGTAAGTTGGCTGAACCTAATCTCCCACTATTCGTTCATTTTCTCTGTTTTTTTCTCTCTAGACTTGCTAATCGGGGGAGGTTGTCACCCCCTCCCTCATTAAATCCATGGAAAGAATTATATCCACTTTCCATTG
Organism: Oratosquilla oratoria; assembly: GCF_046742065.1. Classification (NCBI taxonomy): domain Eukaryota; kingdom Metazoa; phylum Arthropoda; class Malacostraca; order Stomatopoda; family Squillidae; genus Oratosquilla; species Oratosquilla oratoria. The sequence continues at coordinate 34,662,050 of NC_134782.1, forward strand.
TGTCGTTCTTATCTATATTTCTATTTTTAACGCCTTTACTGATATTTTCGACTTCACCTGCGTCGTCTGCAGCTCTTTTGTTGACATTCCTTCTGACTTCCGGGACCCATTCGTCCCCTTCCTCATTTCCTTCCATTTTCCTTAGTAATCCCTTCCTTTCTCCTTTTTCTTCACCTTCCTACAACACCACGAGCTTTCCCCTTCCCTAATAATGCAACAAAGGTACTCCCTCATCGTTGAGATCCACGAAATTTGAAGTTTTCCTGGAGTTCCAAACTTCGCTGTTACTTCGACTCGCGCGCGCGCGGGCGTGTGTGTGTGTGTGTGTATTTACCTAGTTGTACCTAGTTGTATTTTACGGGAAGGGAAGCTATGCTCGTGGGGTCCCGTCTTCATATCTCATTTTATCTAAACTATTTTTAAATTCATGTATTGTTTTTGCACACACCACTTTCTCATCTAACTTGTTCCAACTGTCTATTACTCTGTGAGGAAAGCTGTTCTTTTTCACATCTCTTCTATAGCTGTCTTTTTTTATTTTCTTTCCGTGTCCTCTTGTATTTCTATCATCCCATTTTATCAGATTCTTTCTATCAGTAATTTCTATGCCTTTCATGATTCTGTAAATAGCTATCAAATCTCCTCTCTCTCTTCTTTGCTCTAGTGTCTGTAGTTCAAGTTTTGCTAGTCTCTCTTCATATGATAGTTTTGAGAGTGTTGGTGCCAATTTTGTAATTGCTCTTTGTATTCTTTCAATTTCTTTTATACATTTTTTTTTGTACTTGGTGACCATATCGTTGCTGCATATTCCAATCTTGGTCTTATCAGGGTGATTAGAATTTTCTTCACCATTTCTTCATCCAGGTATGTAAATGCAACTTTGATTGTTCTTATTAAATTATAAGTTTCTCCAAAAATCTTATTTATATGTTTCTCAGGTGACATATTATTCATAACAATAACTCCCAGGTCCTTCTCATTTTCCACTTTTTTTATTCCTTCTTCTCCCAATTTATATGATCCTGTTATTCTGTTTTTGCTTTTTCCAAATTCCATTATACTACACTTTTTTGTATTGAACTCCATCTCCCACTTCCTACTCCATTCCTGTACTTTATTTAGATCACTCTGTAGTGATTCACAATCTTCTTCCGTGTTCACTCTTTTCAGTAGTTTTGCATCATCTGCAAAGAAGCTCATATAGCTTTCAATTCCTTCATCCATATCATTAATATATATGGCAAACATTATTGGGGCCAGAACTATTCCTTGCGGAACACCACTTATTACTTCATCCCATTTTGAGTGTTTGTCTCTTATCACTACTCTCATTTTCCTTTCTTGCAAAAAGTCTTCCATCCAATTAAGCAGTTTGCCCTGTATTCCTCCTTCAGTTTCTAGTTTCTTAAGTATCTTCTTGTGTGGTACTTTGTCAAAAGCTTTCTTTAGGTCTAGAAAGGCACAATCAGCCCATCCATCTCTTTCTTGTATTATATCTATTAATCTTGAATAGAAACATATTAAATTGGTGACGCATGATCGTCCTTGTCTCAATCCAAATTGCCTTGGATTTAACACGTTGTTTTTTTCTAAATATTTTACTCATCTACTTTTGACAATTCTTTCACAAATTTTTGCCATTGTACTTGCTAGAGAGACTGGTCTATAGTTGGTAGGGTCTTCTTTATTTCCTCCTTTATATATATGTACTATATTTGCTTTTTTCCAATCTTCTGGAACTTTTCCTTCTTTCAAGGAAATGTTTATTATGCTATGTATTTTGTCTGCCAGTTCATTCCTGCATTCTTTCAAAATCCAGTTTGCTATTTCATCTGGTCCATGCGATTTTCTGACATCAAGATTACTCAAGTGTTTCAATATTTCGTTCTTTGTTACTTCTATTTCTTTCATGGGAGGGACTTTCTCTTTCCATTCGATCTCTTCAGGTTGTATGTTCTCCCTTGTAAACACTGATTTAAAATGTTTGTTCATAATTTCCGCCATTTCTATTTCCTCTGTGTATTCAACTCCTCCTTGTCTTAATTTCTCCAAATCTTGTTTGTTTTTCAGTTTGTTGTTTACAAATCTGTAAAATAGTTTTGGTTGATCTTTACACTTTTCTATGACATCTTTTTCATATTTTCTCTTTTCCTCTCTGCACGTTTGTACATATTCATTTCTATAACCGGTATATATTTTCCATTTTTCAGGCCTTCTGTCTTTTTTCCATCTGGTCCAAGCTTTGTCTCTTTTGTCTTTTAACTCCCTACAATTTCTATTGTACCAGCATTTTACATATTCTTTTTCTTGTTTTTGTCTTGGGGCATACTTTTCCCCTCCTTTTTTGTAAATATTTGTCAAAATATTCAATTTCTCTTCCACTGTTGTTTCTTCTTTGTATATTTCTTCCCAGTTTTCTTTTTGAAAGAATTCTCTTATTTGATCAAAGTTTGTTTTTTCATACATCATTCTTCCTTTTCTATATTGTTCATTTCTTTTCATGTATTTTTCTTCATTTAGTTCCAGTTCAATCAATATGTGGTCACATTTACTTATTGGTGTTTTATATTCAATCTTGTCCACTATTCTAGGTTCAGATGTAATTATTAGGTCTAGCCTCGATGGTTCTTCCTCATTTCTATACCTAGTGTTCTGCTGTATCCACTGTGTCATTGTGTTGTCAGTATTCATCTCAAGTAGAGCGTTCCCCATGAGCCGTCTCCACTCTTTACTGTCATCTCTTCCCAGCAGATTTCTTTGCAATTAAAGTCGCCCATCATAACTATTCTTCCTCCATCTTCCATTATCTTATTTAATGTTATCCTTGTGTCCTCTAACATACTTTTATGCTCACTCACTTCCCACGAGGCTGTTTTCGGAGGCACATAATTTATCACAAACTTTCTGCTCTTCTTATCTCTGTCTTCCACTTCGATCATAATCATCTCTACTGTATTCTTTCCATATGTGACACACCTCACGTTTATATCCTTCTTAGTCAGGAACATAACTCCACCCCCTTGTTTTGTCTCTCTGTTTCTAATCCAATGATTATATGCATCATGTCCTACACTGTTGGGTGGTAGTGGACCTTTTAATTTTGTTTCTACAATTCCCATTATGTCCGGTTCTTTTTCCTTCAAATAATCATTCAGCTCATTCAATCCTGTTATTAATCCATCTATATTTGTGTAAGACACTCTTAGTTTTCTGCCACTTCCATTGTGTTCTCTGTTTCCCTTTTGTTTTTCTCTTGTGTGTCGAATTTCCTTAGTTTCATATTCACTACTCTCCAATAGAATCTCTCTTTTTCTGTCTCTGTTCTGTTCTCGTTTTATTCCTTAGCTTCAAGTCTTTTCTGTTTTTCTTCCTCTCTTTCCTCTTTATTCATTTCCCTTTTTTATCCATACCTTTTTATATTGTTCACTTGTTGCTAGTTTCCCTGTTTTTGCTAAGATATTCTCTGCTGTCGTTTGTGACCTGAATTTAATCTTAATTGGTCTGGTCTTATCTGTACTATACTTTCCATGTCTGAACTTCTCTTCGATTTGTTTCATTATTTCTGGTTCATCTTCCTGAACTAATTCTAGTAAACTGCTTACTTTTTCATTTTCCTCTTTGATTCTTGAGGTTCTATCTGGGTTATGTTTCTCTTCCATTCCTAATATAATTATACATTTCTTTTTGTCTGCTAAGTCTCTTACAATATTCTCCTTCTGTCTCATCACTTTGATAACTGAGTCTTCAGTTTGTTCTTTCATTTGCTGTTTAATTATATCAGTAAATGCAACTTTACTATTTTCCTGTATCTTTCTCCACCCCTGTGCCTCTTTTGCTATTGTTTCTTTATTGTCTTTATTATTCCTTTTTAATTCTTTATTCTCCTCTTTTACTTCTTTTAACTGTCTTTTTAGTTCTTCTATTTCATTAGTTAAGTTTTTGTTCGCCTTCTCTAGTTCTTCCAATCTTTCAACCTTTTCTGCAAGTTTTGACATTTTACCGAACCTAATCTCCCAATGTACAGTCATTTGTTCAAGCCTTTCCTCCAGTTTTGCTAGTCGGGGGAGGTTGGTATCCGCCGCCCCCTCTTTAAATCCTTGGAAATTGTTATCCTCACCTTCCATTGAATTGTTCTTATCTATGTTTCTAATCTTTACATTTTTGTTAGACATTTCGTCGTCACTAAATTGGTCGGGACCTCTTTTGTTTACATGGCGTCTGCCTGCCTGGGCCAAGTCCTCTCCTTCCTCATTTCCTTCCATTTCCCTCAGTAATCCCTCTCCTTCTCCTTTTTCCTCACTTTCCCACTACACCACGAGCAATTTCCCCCCACCCTGTAAATACAATAGGTACTTCCTTTGCTTTGGGATCCACGAAAATTTCACTTTTTCTTCAGAACGTCTTCTACGCCATCCGTTCGGTGGAGTGTGTGTGTGTGTGTGTGCGTGTATTTACCTATTTGTGTTTCCCTAGTTGTATTTTACGGGACGAGAGCTATGCTCGTGGTGACCCGTTTTCGCATCTCTCCTCATCCAGTTTATTCTTAAAATCTTGTATAGTTTTGACACTCACTGGTTTTCCGTTTAGTTTGCTCCAGGTATCAATCACTCCATGTGGGAAGCTATTCCTTTTCAAATATCTTCTATAACTGTCCTTCTTTAACTTCTTTTCGTGTCCTCTTGTTTCTTCTCTGTCCCATTTTAATAAGTCGTCTCTATCAAGAATTCCCATCCCTTTCATCATTCTGTAAATGGTCAACAAACCACCTCTTTCTCCTCTCTGTTCTGGTGGTGATAGATATAATTTCCTCAATCTTAGTTCGTATGTCAGATTTGATAGTGTAGGTGCCATTTTTGTCGCTGCTCTTTGAATTCTTTTTAATTTTCTTATGTTTTTTGTTTCTTGTGCCAGGTGCCCATAGTGGTGCAGCATACTCTAGCTTAGGTCTTATTAGTGCAACCACTATTTTCTTTGCCATTTCTTCATCCATGTAGTCGAAGGCCACTTTCATTGATCTTAATAAGTTAAAAGCCTCTCCAAATAATTTGTTGACATGTTTATCAGGTGTCAAGTCACTTGAGATAATCACTCCCAGGTCCTTTCCTGAATCGACTTTTTTTTTTACTTCCTTTTTTCCAATTTTATATTGACCCGATATCCTAATTTTGCATTTTCCAAATTCCATTATGCTACATTTCTTAATGTTAAAGTTCATTTCACATCTCCGACTCCATTCCAATATTTTGTCCAGGTCTTCTTGTAGCGATCTGCAATTTTCTTCTGTGCTTACTCTCTTAAGTACTGTAATTTAGTATCAACAGCAAAGAAGTTCATGTAACAATTCCCTCCCTCATCCATATCGTTTATATATATGGCAAACATTAAAGGAGCCAATACAGAGTCTTGCCACTCTTCACATCTTTCCAGATCGAATTTTTGTCTCTATAGGTACCACTCTTATTTTTCTCCCACTTAAAAAATCCTTCATCCATTTCAGTAGCTTACCTTGTATTCCTCCTATTATTTCAATTTTTCTTATTAACTTTTTGTGTGGTACTTTGTTAAAAGCCTTCTGCAAGTCCAAGAAGGCGCAGTCTGCTCAACCATCTCTTGTATTATCTCAATTAATCTCGAGTAAAAACATATTAAGTTTGTGGTACACGATCTTCCACTTCTAACGCCAAATTGTTTAGGGTTTAATGTTTTATTCTCTTCCAAGTATTTGATCCATTTATTTCTGATAACTTTTTTGGATATTTTTGCTACTGTGCTTGTAAGGGATACTGGTCTGATGTTTGTAGGATTTTCTTTGTTTCCCCCTTTATATATTGGTACTATGTTTGCATCTTTCCAATCTTGCGGTACCTTTGCTTCTTTGAGTGAAGAGTCTATTATCTTGTATAATTTGCTCGTCAGTTCGTCTATACACTCTTTCAGTATCCAATTTGCAATTACATCCGGTCCATGCGGTTTCCTAACTTCAAGATTTTTTATTTTGTCTCTTATTTCTTCCTGTGTTACCTTTATTTCTTTCGTTTTAGGGGGTCTTTCTTGTTGTCCATCTTCCCAAATTTGTAAGCTCTCAATTGTAAAAACAGACGTGAAATGTCTGATCATAACTTCTGCCATTTCTGTGTCGTCCATATATTCTTTATCTCCTTCACGCAGTTTTATAATTTCGTGTTTATCGTTTAATTTGTCATTTACATATCTGTACAAGAGATTAGGTTGATCCTTACATTTTCATAATTTTCATAATTTCTTTTTTCTTTCCTGCATATATTCACATATTCGTTCCTAAGTTTTATATACCTGTATGTTTGCCATTTGGATGTTTTTTGTCTCTTTGATTGTCTCTGGTCCTCTTAACCCCCTACGTATGTTGTCTGTGTGACTGTGTAGAATAACAATCTGATGAGGACCACAATGGAAATAAGCGTACATGCTTTTTGTGTTATCCTCGCCAATTTGTAATTATTATTCCAAACTATGTGTTCTTGTCATTATTTGCACTTCATGTATATTGATTCATTGCCAAATAAAGTCTATCTATCTTTCCATCTTTTCCAGGCTTTGTCCTTTCTGTCTTTAGCCTCACTGCACCTTTTGTTATACCAACACTATATAAATCTATTTTTTCTTCTCCTTTGGTACACATTTATCAATTCCTTCCTTGTACTTTTCTTAAATGTGTTCCATTTGCCTTCCATCTTTGTTTCCTCTTTGGAGAATTTATCCCAGTTTGTGTTTCGGAAAAAAAAATCTTAGTTTTACAAAATCCGTTTTGTTGTACATTAATCTTCCTTCTCTACTGTATGTTTGTCATTCCTTCCTACATTGTTTTATTCTTTTAATTGAAACTCTATTAGTATATGGTCACTCTTTCCAATTGGTGTTTTATACTCCATTTTGTTCACGATATCTGGTTCAGAAGTTGATATTAGGTCTAGTTTCGACGGTTCCTCATTGTTTCTATATCTAGTATTTTCCTTAACCCATTGTGTTAAGGTGTATTCGATGGTCATATCCAGTAGAATGTTGTTCCAAAGTTCTTCTCCCCCTTTTACTATCATTTCTTTCCAGATTATATCCTTTGCGTTAAAATCACCCATAATTACTGTTACCACCCTCTTTCAATAATTCATTTAACTCATTCATTGTGTCTTCCAGTAATTTAGAATGATAACTATCAAACCAAGCCTGTGTTTTTGGTGGCACATACACTGCTACAAATTTTCTGCTTTTCATGTTTTTGTTTACAATTTTAATCACAATTTATTCCACATTATCTTTGTCTTCATTTATCTTTGTCACATTTAAACCCTTTTTGGTCAATATCATGACACCTCCTCCCTGCTTGTATGTTCTATTTTTCGCCCAGTGGTTGTACAGACTTTGTCCCATTATACTTGTTGATAGAAGTCCTTTCAGTTTTGTCTCCACAATTC
>NC_134782.1:34674497-34681997 GCF_046742065.1 Oratosquilla oratoria
AAAATAAAACTGGGAAGGAATATACAAAGAAGAAACAACAGTGGAAGAGAAATGGAGTGTTTTGACAAAAAATTATAAAAAAGGAGTGAAAAAAGATGTCCCAAGACAAAAACAAGGAAAAGTATATGTAAAGTGCTGGTACAACAAAAGTTGTAGGGAGTTAAAAGACAAAAGAGACAAAGCTTGGACCAGATGGAAAAAAGACACAAGACCTGAAAAATAGAAAATATATACTTGTTATAGAAATGAATATGTACAAGCGTGCAGAGAGGAGAAGAGAAAATTTGAAAAAGATGTTATAGAAAAATGTGAAGATCAACCAAAACTATTTTACAGATTTGTAAACAACAAACTGAAAAACAAACAAGATTTGGAGAAATTAAGACAAGGAGGAGTTGAATACACAGAGGAAATAGAAATGGCGGAAATTATGAACAAACATTTTAAATCAGTGTTTACAAGGGAGAACATACAACCTGAAGAGATCGAATGGAAAGAGAAAGTCCCTCTTATGAAAGAAATAGAAGTAACAAAGAATGAAATAATGAAACACTTGAGTAATCTTGATGTCAGAAAATTGCATGGACCAGATGAAATAGCAAACTGGATTTTGAAAGAATGCAGGAATGAACTGGCAGACATAATACATAGCATAATAAACAGTTCCTTGAAAGAAGGAAATGTTCGAGAAGACTGGAAAAAAGCAAATATAGTACCTATATATAAAGGAGGAAATAAAGAAGACCCTACCAACTATAGACCAGTCTCTCTAACAAGTACAATAGCAAACATTTGTGAAAGAATTGTCAAAAATAGATGGGTAAAATATTTAGAAAAAAAAACGTGCTAAATCCAAGGCAATTTGGATTCAGACAAGTACGATCATGCGTCACCAATTTAATATGTTTCTATTCAAGGCTAATAGATATAATACAAGAAAGAGATGGATGGGCTGATTGTGCATTTCTAGACCTAAAAAAAGCTTTTGAAAAAGAACCACACAAGAAGTTACTTAAGAAATTAGAAACTGAAGGAGGAATACAGGGGAAACTGCTTAAATGGATGGAAGACTTTTTCAAGAAAGAAAAATGAGAGTAGTGATAAGAGACAAACACTCAAAATGGGACGAAGTAATAAGCGGTGTTGCACAAGGAACAGTTCTGGCCCCAATAATGTTTACTATATATATTAATGATATGGATGAAGAAATTGAAAGTTATATGAGCTTCTTTCCAGATGATGCAAAACTATTAAACAAAAGTGAACACGGAAGAAGGTTGTGAGTCACTACAGAGTGATCTAAATAAAGTATGGGAATGGAGTAGGAAGTGGGAGATGGAGTTCAACACTAAAAAGTTTAGTATAATGGAATTTGGAAAAAGCAAAAACAGAATAACAGGAGCATATAAATTGGGAGAAGAAGGAATAAAAAAGTAGAAAATGAGAAGGACCTGGGAGTCATTATTATGAATAATATTTCACCTGAGAAACATATAAACAAGATTTTTGGAGAAACTTATAATTTAATAAGAACAATCAAAGTGGCATTTACATACCTGGATGAAGAAATGGTGAATAAAATTCTAATGACTCTGATAAGACCAAGATTGGAATATGCAGCAACGATGTGGTCACCAAGTACAAAAAAATGTATAAAAAACTTGAAAGAATACAAAGAGCAATTGCAAAATTGGCACCAACACTCTCAAAACTATCATATGAAGAGAGACTAGCAAAACTTGAACTACAGACACTAGAGCAAAGAAGAGAGAGAGGAGATTTGATAGCTATTTACAAAATCATGAAAGGCATAGACATTATTGATAGAGAGAATCTGATAAAATGGGATGATAGAAACACAAGAGGACACGGAAAGAAAATCAAGAAAGACAGCTATAGAAGAGATCTGAAAAAGAACAGCTTTCCTCACAGAGTAATAGACAGTTGGTACAAGTTAGATGAGAAAGTGGTGTGTGCAAAAACAATGCATTAATTTAAAAAAGTTTAGATGAAATGAGATATGAAGACGGGACATCACGAGCATAGCTCCCCTTCCCGTAAAATACAACTAGGTAAACACACACACACACACACACACACACACACACACACACACACACACACACACACACACACACACACACACACACATATATATATATATATATATATATATATTGAAGTCAACTGCGCTAATAGCTTTGGCTATCTTAAGATTCAAATTCTTCAGTTTGAAGAATAATTTTTTTTTTGTCTTCACAGTTCAAAGTGTGAACATAATCATTCATGATTTCAAAATCATGGGTAGAGGGTGCAGTAAAAGGCGCTGCTGAATGCCAATGGTTATAATGAGACAATGTAACAGTACAAAAGCTGTTGACACAAACACCGAAAACTTAAGTCTTTTCGCCTCTCACGGAGGCTTCTTCAGGGTGAGAAGAACTACAAATTCCAAGGTTAACTAGGTCTGCTATAGACGATGATGAAGCAACTGATAATGGTTTCTTGTCGACTGTCAGTCCTTAAAAAGAAGGATGGTAAAGGTATTGGGAGAGGGCATCACATTTTTGGGAGAGGTCACTGGAGGAAGAAGTTTCTGGGTGAGGTCACTAGAAGGAGGAGATGTCAAGAGAAAAACTCTGGGTGAGGTCACTAGTGGAAGGCAAGGACGACAGGAGTCTCTGAGGGAGGTCACTTGGAGAAGCGGGCGAAGTCGGAAGGGGGCCCTGGGTGAGGTCACTGGAAGAGGTAGGGAAGGACATCAGTCTTATTCCGGAGCTTGTGGAGGAAAGTCTCGCTCGACTTCTGGTTTGGGGTCCTGTGGGCTGGGAATTTTGATGTTGCTGAGGGTTTTGGTAAAGGTATCGTTCTAGTAGGGGTTCGGAAGCACCTTGATCTTGTCGTTTTTGTTGGGCATTATGTTCCTGGGGGCGGGCTGAAGGGAGGATGAAATCTGCAGCTTGCTGTACATTGATGGAGGGCCGCTGAGTAGTAATAGCAACAGCTTCAGCAATCTGCAGTCTTTTGAAATTTGTTTCTTTGTGGAGTATAATTGTATTGTGTACTAATGTGTTAAGTGGTGGCTTTATGTCGTGGTGGTCAATAAAGTGTTGGAAGATAGAGTCTTGGTTTCGGTGGTATCGGAGACGTCTTCTTAGTGTGGCTGAGGTTCTATCGATGTAGGAAAAGGAGCCGTCACAGCGGCCCTCCTGGCAAGAAAACTTATAAACTACATTGGTAGAGGCTTCCTTCGGGATTTTTGGTGTTGTGTTGTTTCTCATAACTAGGGACCTAGTCAGGTTTAGCTTACAGTAAATTCTTATGTTGATTATTGTGTCTGCGTCTGTGGGGAAAACTCCTCTTTTTATGATGCTTTTAATGGCATCACACTCTTCCTTATAATGGCTGTGAAAGTGATTCTGGTGGTAAATGGTGATTTCATTGTTGATCTGATTTGGGGCCTGGGCTGGTATGGCATACTGATCAAGTTTCTTCTTGATAACACCTTCGATCATCTGGTCGGGAAATCCGTTGTTGGTAAGGAGTTGTCTGATCCGGTCGAGTTCCCTATGTGTCTCCCTCCAACTACTACAATGTGTCAGAGCTCTGTTGACGTATGCTGCAGCTACTGATCTCTTATAAGCTGCAGGGCATTCACCACGAGCATTAAGGCAACGGCCTATATTGGTGTCTTTGGTGTAGACTTTGGTGTTGAAACCCTTTCTCTCTTTGCTGATGTCTAAGTCGAGGAAGGGAAGGTGTCCTTCTACGCTTTGCTCGTGTGTGAAAGCCAGGCAGGAGTTATCTTGAAATGTAGAAATCAGGCTAGTGACGTCTTCTTGTGAACTGGTGGTGATAAAAATGTCGTCTATATACCTGGCATAAATTCCTGGAGGAGGTCGATGGTGAAAAGTCTTCTCCTCAACGTAGGCCATGTACATATTAGCAAAGAGGACCCCGAGTGGGGAACCCATAGCTACACCATCAACCTGCCTGAAAAGTTCTCCTCTGTGAGAGAGGAACGGGGCTTCCCTAGTACAGGTTTCCAGCAAAGACTTTAAGACGTGTTCGGGGATGTCAATAACAGGCTTGTCGCTTCTGTAGACTCGGTCTAAAATGAAGTTGATGGTCTCATCTACTGGAACATTGGTAAAAAGGGATTCCACGTCCAGGGAAGCTATGTCTTGACAAGGTGGTGCAGTCCGCAGAAGGTCAATGAATTCTGTCACGGAAGAAACTGAACGGCCTGTGGGAACATACGGAGTTAAGAGACTGTTCAGCTTTTTGGCAACATAGTAGGTAGGAGTGGTGATTTGGGCTATGATAGGTCTAAGGGGGTTACCTGGCTTATGGGTTTTTACAGTCCCATAGCTGTATCCTGATCTAAAATCTCCTACTGCTTTGTTAAAGTGTTGTTGCTTGTTGGATGAGGCTGTTGATCTTTTTCTTCAAAGCATCACTGGGATCTTTTTGTAGGCGCTGGAATTTTGCAGGGTTCTCCAGGATCGTGTCCATCTTCTCTAGGTAGGAGGTCTTATCCATGATGACGTACACTGCTGCTTTATCTCCTTTACGGACGATGATGTCTTCCCTTTCCCGAAGTTCTTTAGCAGCCTTCTTCAGGTCTGGGGTAAGGAGTGTACTCCTGAAGTTACCTCGGGTTCTGCCAGCTTCTCCAACAAGTTCCTGCCTGATGGTTGTAGAAAGGGTGACCCGGTTCTCATGTTGTAAGGCTAAAAGCTGGTCAATGAGATTTTCAATTTCTATACGTTTACTTTCCGGGTTAGGCCGACGAATATAATGGCAATTGAGCCCTAAGTTCAATAGTTTCTGCTGTTGGTTGGTCAGGCTAACACCAGAAAGGTTGACAAATCCTTGTGCTGGTCTTTCGTTTCTGACCGGCCCTCTGTGTAGTGCGGTGAGTTTCTTTTGGTTGCGTGTATTGGCAATCCATTGCTGGTGTTGGCTGAATTCTTCCAAAAGGGTTTTGGCTGCCTGCTTGGTGTCAGGCTGATTAGTCGCAAAAGTTGACCAAAGTGCTTCCTTCTCTTCTGTAGCCTTGGAAAGACGGTCTTGTGCATCTTGGAGTCTTCTCTTTAGTATACTGGTGGTGCATTGTCGGTTTCCTGTGGATCGGCGGAAAATACTTCTAGGGCACAGGTTTTCACGTAGACAATTTTGATTGAAGTCAACTGCGCTAATAGCTTTGGCTATCTTAAGATTCAAATTCTTCAGTTTGAAGAATAATTTTTTGTCTTCACAGTTCAGAGTGTGAACATAATCATTCATGATTTCAAAATCATGGGTAGAGGGTGCAGTAAAAGGCGCTGCTGAATGCCAATGGTTATAATGACACGATGTAACAGTACAAAAGCTGTTGACACAAACACCGAAAACTTAAGTCTTTTCGCCTCTCACGGAGGCTTCTTCAGGGTGAGAAGAACTACAAATTCCAAGGTTAACTAGGTCTGCTATAGACGAATATATATATATATATATGTATATATATATATATATATATATATATATATATATATATATATATATATATATGTTGGTGTGTGTGTGTGTGTGTGTGTGTGTGTGTGTGTGTGTGTGTGTGTGTGTGTGTGTGTGTGTGTGCATGAGAGAGACAGACAGACAGAGAGAGAGAGAGAGAGAGAGAGAGAGAGAGAGAGAGAGAGAGAGAGAGAGAGAGAGCGAGAGAGAGACACTGTGTTCCCTATACGGTACAATTCGCTAGGTCCGTTTGCATTTCCTGTCCCGTCCCAAAAGCCGCCGCCCCTGTCTGACCCGAACCTGATTTCCATGAGCGGACATGCACCAACCGGTCAAAGAACTGACCTGTCGGGTTTCAACAACACAATCTTTTCCTCTGGCGGTTATGCAGGCACAAGGGGCTGTGGAGGTTAGGTTAGGGGGCTTTTGTCCCGTTAGGGGGGGGGGTGCTACACTCAAATGTAAGACGGGTGCTGCTCAGCTGACAGCTGTTGCTCACGAGAAAAACTGAAAATGTGAACATTTGTTCAGAACATTTTTTTGTGGTATATTTCACATAACTTTGTGGATAGGGTCCAGATCCCACTAGATTAGGTTAGGTTAGGTTGGGTTGGGTTGGGTTGGGCTGGGCTGGGCTGGGTTGGGTTAGATTAGGTTAGGTTAGACTAGGCTAGGTTAGGTTGGGTTAGATTAAGTTAGGTTAGGTTAGATTGAGTTAGGTTTGGTTAGGTGTATTTTGTCCGACGGCGGGGATGTCCTACATTCGTCATAGGCAGCGCTGATCGTCCTGAATGGCGAAAACTCTGGAATCTATTACAAGAACGTGTTATTCAGCAGCCGTGCATGGTCTGCTTGCAGTCGGACACAGAGGCCATGGTCGAGTGCCAGTCCTGATCGGGCGATCATAGCGGTACTGCTGACTTCCTGACGACGTTCGCTGACCAATTTTTTGTTTTTAATCTTATTTGATTTTATCTGTCTATTTATCTATCTACTGTATTCCTTTATGTATTTTCTATTAATTTACTTATTTATTTACTAATACGTTTATTTACTTATTTATTTATCTATTTTTATTACTGTTAATTCATTTACCTTTTATTTGTTTACATATCCATTTATTTGCTTATCTACCCATTTATTATTTATTTATTAAGACAGAATCTCCACCCACTTCCCTCCTCTATGTGCTTTATTCCATTTCCAATCTATATCCTCACTTAATCAACAGAGTAAAAGATGAAAGCAAACAAGGGAAAGAGACTCAAAAAAGTGAAGGAGCCATTCAGATAATGGCATTTCCCACACGCACAAGAAAAACAAACGACAATTGATATACAAAGAAACATAACCAACTTTTCTTTGACTGAAAACAATTTAGGATATTTTAAAAGACGATCTTATTCTCCTGGGACCACGAACTAAAGGGTAAAGGATTTATTTTATTTACCAAATAACTCCACCCACCACTCCCACCCAGTGACGCCCCTGTGGCTTTTGTTCTTGTTAACAGCAACCGATTTTATTCGTTTGAGGAAATGCTCCCGGAATGCAAGAAATACACAAATAAATAAGTAAATAAATAAATAGGTAAACAAATGAATAGATAAATAAATAGATAAATAAATAAATAAATAAATAAATAAATAAATAAATAAATAAATAAATAAATAAATAAATAAATAAATAAATAAATAAATAGATAAATAAATAAATAAATAAATAAATAAGTAAATAAATAACTAAAATCGATGGCAGTGACCAGCACCTCTATCTTTTGGGACAAGAAAAGACTGATGAACTGGAATCACAGAGGTGATCAAGGAGAGTACAGGAGAACGGAGGGAGTGAGGGAAAGTGAGCAGCCGACACCATGAGGCGCTGAATAGCTGCGGCTGAAGCCATCCCCTTTGCCCTATGTGTTTGGACTGTTTGGGAAGGTAACAGTCACTGCCGGGAATCGGAGAGTAGTGCGGGATTCGAACCCATAACTAAGCGATA
>NC_134782.1:34689497-34696997 GCF_046742065.1 Oratosquilla oratoria
GAGAGAGAGAGAGAGAGAGAGAGAGAGAGAGAGAGAGAGAGAGAGAGAGAGAGAGAGAGAGAAAGGAGAGAGAGAGAGAGAGAGAGAGAGAGAGAGAGAGAGAGAGAGAGAGAGAGAGAGAGAGAGAGAGAGAGAGAGAGAGTGAGAGAGAGAGAGAGAGAGAGTGAGATAGAGAGAGAGACTGTCTCTCCCGAACAAAACGCCCGTGGGAAAAAGGCTCACCTGTGTCGGGAATAAAAATAACATTTGTTTGTTTTTTTGTTCAGGTGCTTTCACTGATAGCGTCACTAATGCGTATTAACTCTAGATTAATATTGACATAAATATACATACAAACACACACACACACACACACACACACACACACACACACACACACACACACACACACACACACACACACACACACACACACACACACACACACACACACACACACACACACACACACACACACACACACACACACACACACACACACACACACACACACACACACACACACACACACACACACACACACACGCACACATAGAAGGGCAAGGATAATAAAGATATCAGAGATTAACCATAAAAGAGAAAGGGTGGATGAAGAGACGGGAAAAAGAAAAAAGAAAATTGGAAAGTGGAAAAGAGCAAAAAAGAGAAGAGAGGGAAGTTATGGAAAAGGAAGTGATACAGGTAAAAAAAATATCTTTGTGTAGGTCACTGATATGATGGATGGAACATGCAGCTACGTGAACCTGTTTCCAGATTATGAAAGGAGTGTAGGATGAAGAGAATAGATTGACATAGGAAGGTTTAGATAAGGTTGGGTCCAGAGGTGGAAGATGAAATACAATAGAAAGAAATGTCAATCCTTGGAAATCGGCCAAAGCAAAAAGTCACTGTCGGGAAGCTGAAAAATTGGAGATGAATTGATCACGTGGTTAAAGGAAGAAATATATCAGAAAAGAAAAATTAATAGGTTAGAAAATGGACACAGGAATCTACTGGCATGGGATAAAGGATAAATAAAAAAAACAAAAAAAAAACGGATTTCTTAAAACGTGTTAAGACGCATAGCTATCCCTATAGGTGGATAAGCTTGTTGGATTAAAACATGTAATCCAGGCCAATAGGATAACTGGATTTAAATCAAATTTGATAACTGGGGTTATATACAGGTGGGGTCGCCTGGAACATTGTTTCAACCCAATATATTACAATTAGGTAAATATATTTAGATGAATAAAAATACACAGACATACACATGACTCGATGACGCAGTGGTAGCGATCGCGGCCGCCACTACAGCGGTCCGAGTTCGAATCCCACCCAGGGCTGAAATAATTTCAGTATCGCTGCGCTGCGAGTCGTTACTCCAACTCTCGTGGGCGGGGAGTTGGGTGTGTATGTGCGTGTGAGGTCACAGCATTACCCATAGATCGGTCATATATGAGCCCTGAGCTCTGTTCCAGGAGGGTAGTAGCTGTCGATCACGAGTCCAACACGTGATCCAAGACCAAGGTGAATTACACACACACACACACACACACACACACACACACACACACACACACACACACACACACACACACACACACACACACACACACACACACACACACACACACGCATACATGCATGCACACACACATACGCACACACATACATACGTACACACACACACACACACACACATACATACGTGTACACACACACACACGCGAGCGCGCGAGCGCATGCACGGATGCACGCATATCACAAAGCCCAAAAGGGAGGCTTCAATGAATTACATCGTATCCTACCCCTCGCCCTCACCCACCCAGTGCGCGATCATAACAACTGTATTGACCAATCAGGAGACTAGTTTGGAAGGCGGTGACGGAGCTGCATAGTTGATAAATAGAGGGCCACATTAGACGCATGCGCAATGAAAGGATCACTCTTCATGTGTAAAGACGACAACAGAGTCACGTGACTAGTGCTCACGAAGTTGATCGTCTTTTGTTTGAGTTTTACTCGTCAGTGGATCTTTTTTTATTTACTTTCTGGGTGAAGGGACGCAAGGATCGACTGATTGTTTAATTTTTTGTTAAGGTAGGTGAAGGACTATCGGTGTAGTGGGGAGATTGGTTCCTGACTCTCCAGTAGACATGAGAGATGGTACTCGATCATTCATCTATTCATTTATTCATCCATTCATTCATTAACCCATTTATCAATTGAGCAATCCATTTATTCATTTGTTTATCTATGTATTTATTTATCTATCTAATTATCTATTTATTCATTTATTGTGAAAGAACTGAAATGGTGTATGAGGGTATGGTCATCCCTTGGTTACCGTTTTGATTTAGTCAGAATAGAATTGGTAACAGGTCTCCTCAGGGTCGACATGACCTTAGGAGCCTCCGTACTTTCAAAACGTTTCGCCAGCACTGAACGTTTTCTGCTTCCTTTTTCTAGAAATGTTTATATGTCTTACTAGTTTATCTATGAAATATAGGGATTTTTTTTTATCATAATCAGAACCAATGAAATAGGTTAAATTCTACTTTCTAATGGTGGTGACAGGTTTTAAAACCACGGCCCTTTGTACCTTGATCTCTCTCGCGACTACGAGTAAATGAAGTAGCAATACAAGGACCTGTACAATGTGAAGTCACACTTCTTCGGATTTCCAGTACAAACTCCCGGAGGCAATGTCAAACTTCACATATTCTATTCAGGTTGAAGATAAGACAAGATTCTTGTGCACATGGGAGGCGGGGGTGGGGTTCAGTCGACCAAAATTAAGACTGGAAACCCGGGGGCCGAATGTTTGGGCTGCATGACCTCGTCTGACCTTGGCTGACACTTCAGCTGAATGGTATATGGCATTTCACCGGAAATAACAAGCGCTTCTATCCTTGGGGACAAGATGGCGCCGAAGATGTGGATATCCAAGGAAGGGAACAGAATCGAGGGAGAGTGGGAGTTGAAATCGATTGGTTTCTTCTTCTTCTCTTTCAACAGAGCTTAATCTCCAACCATAAAACAGTTCTGCGCGACTGCAGTCCGTAGGGATGTCACTGAGGTCGTCATGGAGGACGAGGTTATGAACCCATTATCTCGTTATATTGTACCCGATTATATTATAATATATACACACATATATATATATATTTGTGTCAATTGACAATTGGAATTAAACTCTTCTGCTGGGATTCGAACCCTTGCCTGAGCGGCTTGCGTCTTTACAAGACAAGGACCGTAGCCACTACTCCATCTCGACCCTTCAAAACGAAACGACTTAGTTCACGGCCCAGTCGTTCCGCCGAGGGCACTCGGATGGAGCGTGTTATGTACTGTATTTCATCAAATCCTTTATGCAGGCTAGTCTTCCGACAAATGTTTGTGTCAATTGACAATTGGAATTAAACTCTTCTGCTGGGATTCGAACCCTTGCCTGAGTGGCTTGCGTCTTTACAAGACAAGGACCGTAGCCACTACTCCATCTCGACCCTTCAAAACGAAACGACTTAGTTCACGGCCGCTCAGGCAAAGGTTCGAATCCCAGCAGAAGAGTTTAATTCCAATTGTCAATTGACACAAACATTTGTCGGAAGACTAGCCTGCATAAAGGATTTGATGAAATACAGTACATAACACGCTCCATCCGAGTGCCCTCGGCGGAACGACTGGGCCGTGAGCTAAGTCGTTTCGTTTCGTCTTGTAAAGACGCAAGCCGCTCAGGCAAGGGTTCGAATCCCAGCAGAAGAGTTTAATTTCAATCGTCAATTGACACAAACATTTGTCGGAAGACTAGCCTGCATAAAGGATTTGATGAAATACAGTACATAACACGCTCCATCCGAGTGCCCTCGGCGGAACGACTGGGCCGTGAACTAAGTCGTTTCGTTTTGAAGGGTCGAGATGGAGTAGTGGCTACGGTCCTTGTCTTGTAAAGACGCAAGCCGCTCAGGCAAGGGTTCGAATCCCAGCAGAAGAGTTTAATTCCATATATATATACATATATATATATATATATATATATATATACATATATATATATATACATATATATATACATATATATATACATATATATATGTAAACATATATATATGCATAATATCATATATATATCTATAAATATATATATATACATATATATATATACATATATATACATATATATATATATGTGTATATGTATATATATACATATATTATATATATATATATATGTGTGTATATATATATATATATATACATATATTACATATGTATACATATATATATATATACATATATACATTCATGTATATATATATATATATGTATATACATATGTATATATATATACATATATATATGTATATATATATATATACATATGCATATATATATATATATATATATATATATATATATATATATATGTGGTGTGTGTGTGTGTGTGTGTGTTTATACACACACAGACACATATATATATATATATATATGTGTGTGTGTGTGTGTGTGTGTGTATATATAAATATATATATATATATATATATATATATATATATATATATATATACAGAGTGCGCTCTGTGAGAAGAGTGAATGCTTCCCACAACCCAACGAGCGTTCCATTTCTTCCCCCTCTGCCACTGCCGTGAGCGAGTGGCGCTCCGTGGGGTCCTGTTTGTCGAGCCCGCGCTCGGTAAGCGGGTGCCCTGCGGAGCAACCGCTGGCTCTAGCCAATCATTTTGCTCTGCTGGAGGATGAAGTGGCTGAAAATCAGGAGTTCTTGGTGGTGGGGGACTCCATGGTGCGAGGCTATGACGACATCCTGCAGCGGAAGACCAAACG
This sequence comes from Oratosquilla oratoria, assembly GCF_046742065.1. NCBI lineage: Eukaryota > Metazoa > Arthropoda > Malacostraca > Stomatopoda > Squillidae > Oratosquilla > Oratosquilla oratoria. Next base: position 34,694,322 of record NC_134782.1, read on the forward strand.
ACGTTGCAAACTTGTATGTCAACCGGGCCGTGGGATCGCCGATTGTACCCAAACCATCAGGGAGCAAAGACGGACGAACACGGTTACGATTGTTCATACGGGAAGTAATGATGTGGGTAGGGTGAGATCAGAGGAACTTGTCCGGAAATACAAGGTACTCCTTCAGGAGATGAAGGAACATGGGAACCGTCACGTAGTCTGTGGGATCCTCCCGAGGATCTACGCAGGCTCGTGTTGGAACAATAGAGCCATAGGGATCAATGAGAGGATATCACGATTGTGCACGCAACTGGGCTACCACTTTCTTGATCCTTGGTATCTCTTTTCCAGGCGTCATGACTTTTATGCTTCTGATGGGATCCACCTTACTCACAGAGGTAAAGATATTCGTGTAAACCTCATTGTGGGAGTTTGTAATGAATTAGTTCTTTTTTTGTAGTAGAAACCCAAAGGGAAGGGGAAAACAGAGTAGAGGATAGCATTAATGTAGAACAAAATGCCAGTATAGGACAAAAGATAATTTTAGGATATAATGTCGGAAGAGGACGAAATGTTACATTAGGACGTAACGTCAAAGGACAAAATGTCACGATGGGATGTAATGACAGTGGAGGACAAAATATCACAATGGGATGTAATGATAGTGGAGGACAAAATATCACGATGTGATGTAATGAAAAAGGAGGACAAAATATCACGGTAGGATATAATGTCAGTGGAGGACAAAATATAATTTTAGGAAGGGATGCCGGACAGAATGTCAATGAAGGACAAAATATCACAATGGGATGTAATGACAGTGGAGGACAAAATATCACGATAGGATGTAATGACAGTGGAGGACAAAAGATCACGATTGGATGTAATGATAGTGGAGGACAAAATATCACGGTAGGATATAATGTCACTGGAGGACAAAATATTGTTTTAGGAAGGGATGTCGGTCAGAATGTCAATGAACGACGGGAGGCCGGTGTGAAACGCGGTGACGTAGGGGGACAACGTATACAAAAGAGATCGGATGACCGTGAGCGACCAGATGTCCGGGATGGGGGAAATGTACGTAAAAAACTATGTCCATACTTGTGCATTAGAGAAAGTGAAACGGGATGCATATGATAGTTTGTGGGTAGAATTAACCCAAACAAATGGACAAAAAATGAATGTAGGTGTAATATATAGGCCAAAAACATTATCATTAGCAGACGACAAACTGTTATTTCAAGAACTGTCTAGTTTCTGCAACCGGGATTTATTGATAATGGGTGATTTCAATTTTACTGGCATTGATTGGATGACCCTTGAATATGGCCATACAGGTAGTCGCTAGATTGATTTTCAGCATGTAAAAGAGCCCACAAGACATGGAAACTTACTCGATCTATTGATCACTGGTCGCGAAAGCTTGATAACCGATGTAGAGCTCGGTGAAACTGTTGCAAATAGCGATCATAACTTAGATTCAAACTACTATAAAATTTTAGAATAGATACTTGTGTTTCTAAAATACTCGATTTCAGTAAAGTTCAGGAGCTTCAGCTTACAGATTGGGAGGCAAAATTAAGCGAAAGACCTGTAGATCAGATGTGGGAAATATTTCAAAATACGCTCACTAAGATGATTCATACTTACATTCCATTTAAGGTCAGACGCCCCCCAAATCAGGCTCGCCCAAAATGGCTTGACAAAGAAACTGAAAAAAAGTATTGCTAAAAAGAGACAGGCTTACAAGTAATATAAGTGCTCGGGTGCATCTAATGACTATCAAAGTTTTGTATTAATACAGGAAAAAAATAGATAAAAAATAAAAAAACGAAAACGACAATACGAAATGAATATCGCTGATAAATCCAAAGAGAATTCTAAAGAATTTTATAGTTACATTAGAGATAAAAAGGTTGTTAGGAGTCACATTGGTCCACTATCATCTGCTGACGGTCAACTTGAATATTCAAATGAAGGAATGTGTGATATTTTAAATAATTATTTTAGCACAGTATTCGTAAACAAAACACCTCAAAGTGAACTCCAAACTGAAACCTGTGAAAAGTCTAGAGTAAACTTATTACGGTAAATATAACAAAAGAAAAAATTAAAAGGTGTATAGAGAAACTCAAAGTTAATAACACACCAGGGCCTGACGCTTGGCATCCAAGAATCTTATAGGAAATGAAAAATGAGATTGTTGTTTCATTAGAAATTATTTTCAAGAAATCCATCATATCCGTAGATGTCCCAAGATAATGGAAGCTAGCTAATGTTACTCCCATATTCAAAAAAGGTGACAAAAAGAAACCAAATAACTACAGGCCTATAAGTTTGACTTCAGTCGTAGGAAAAATTATGGAAACTATCATCAGAGATGCTATCGAACATCATTTAGAAAGTAACTGTTTGATAAATGATAGCCAGCATGGTTTCAGACGGAAAAGTTCTTGCATGACTAATTTACTTGAATTCTACAACACAGTTATCTCGAATTATGACAAAAGAATCAATATAGATTGAATATATCTAGACTTTGCAAAAGTTTTTGATACCGTCCCACACGAAAGACTACTTACTAAATTAGCTTCGCATGGATTAAATGGTAGCCTATTGAGTTGGACTAGTAATTGGTTGAATGATCGAAAACAGAGAGTTATTTTAAATGGAAAAGCTTCTGGATGGAAAAAT
>NC_134782.1:34706997-34734497 GCF_046742065.1 Oratosquilla oratoria
ACTGCTACTTGAGGAGCTCACAGCTGCCACTTGCGCACCAACAATACCAAGGACTCATCCCTCCTATAAGCAATTCTCCCACGTCTTCATATGTAGCCCCGTATCGGGTATCGACTGCTTATCGATGTTTTACGGACTTTAGCGGCGCCCCTATGGACCAGAGTCACTAAGCATTTTCTATGTTTGGAGACTAACCATCATTAAGAAAAAAAGTAATAACACTTTAAACTTTTACTATTCCTCCGTTCCACTACCTGCTTTAAGTCTCTCGTTTATCATCTCGATGGCTCTATCTCTTCGATGGGATATTGTCTCCTAGGACAGAAGCGCTGGTTGTTGCTGGCAAAATACTAACCTCACCCGTATTAACAGCCCTAAGTACTCACACATCACTTGAATAACCCTCCCACAGTGTAAACATTCATCCCTCCCTACGCAAACTCCCACTTCTAAGTACTCCCACCTTTGAGTACTCCCGCCATCTTGCGCAATATTCCCTATTGTACAATATTGTTGACGGTGTAGGGGTGGTAATGAAGAGGAACACGTCTTTGGCCTGTTCATTTGGTGTCTTCTACATACTGTGCCATTCTTCATTACCATCCCTACACCGTCAATGATATTGCACAATACAGAATATTGCGCAATAATAATGATCATGTAGGGCCCACTAGACTTATCGTAACAAAATCATCAATGTGCCCTCAAGATAAACGACTACTCGGGAGATCTTGCCTCTGATTCTTCCAGATGAAAAAGAAGTTGCTGTCTTCCGTCCAAGTGTGCGTGAAGGCCTCTGTCAAGAAGGCCGCGGCCTTCAAGAAGGAAATGCCCTGCCAAGAGGTCCGGAGCCTCATCCTCGAAGGCCTCAAGGAAGAGCAAGAGGGAGAAGACCTTCATATGCACGATCTTTGGGGTACGTAGTGCCTCGCCAATCCTGACTGTCACTTCTAACGTTTTCCTTTTCTTCTTCTTCTTCTTTTTCAATTTCCGTTCACCCTATTTAGGAAGAATACATTCCAATAATCATCTTATTTTATTTTATTTCTTATTTTATTTGATCTATTCATTTATTTGCTTACCTATTCTATATGATTCTATTCTGTTTTGTTCTATTCAATTTTTTTTTTTTGGCTAGTTGACCGAGAAACTATTGAGCCCATGGCCATGCAGGAAGAGGAGCTTCACGAACCAACAAGTATGTACCAAATCTCTCTCTCTCTCTCTCTCTCTCTCTCTCTCTCTCTGTCTCTCATTCTCTCTCTCTTTCTCTCTGGCATCTACTTCTCAACTTGTGACGCTTTTCTTGGGGAGGTATCCATTTTGGCTGACCCCAGGCAATTTATTTCATCCTAAGATATATCACCGTTGAAAAATAGTTCAGTTTCTGGTCTCTATTTCTCTGTCTTAAAATTTCTTAATTTTTTTCTTTCTCCCTCATGTTTTTCCCGGTTTTATTATTTATACAATAATGATAAATGATAATTTGGGAAATCATAGGTATGAATACTTCCTATATTATGAATAATTTTTGTCACTCGTGTCGACTATAAATACGACAGAAACATCTTATTCATTTTCTGGGGAAAATAATGTTGATATGTCAAACGGTTTTTGGAATAACAGCCATTTAATCTAAGTTAATCTTATCTATTCAGTCGTATTTTTTTTTGCTTTTTTAATATTTAGTTTAATCTAATTTTATTTGAATTAATTCGATTTAATTTTTATAAATTTTGTAAATAGTTTGATTTGATTTGAATTTATTTGATTTGAATCTATGTAATTCAACTTAAATCAATTTAATTCAGTTAACAATAATCTAATTCTAGCTCAATCTAATAAAAATAAGATTCACCAAAGAATAGAAATAGAAATTTTGACAGTTTCTCATCTCATCTTATATTCCATATTACATTTTTAATATTCCATTTCGTTTTTCAACTTTGTCGTATTATTTGCCTCCTATTTGTTTCCTTGTGTTTGAAGCTACTGATTTTTGTCCAACCTGCTTCATATTCTTGATGGGATTACTTTCTCCTTCCTAATGTTTGATCTGCTTTAATGTTATTTTCTTCTTCTTTTCTCTTTTTTTTTTCTTTGTCTCTCCTTTTCTTTTTCTTGTTCATCTCTTTTTTATGTTTCTTTTATTTCTTCCTCATCTTCTTTTTCTTCTTTTTTCACCTTCTTCATCTCCTTCTTCCTCCTCCTCTTCTTCTTCTTCTTCTTCTTCTTCTTCTTCTTCTTCTTCTTCTTCTTCTTCTTCTTCTTCTTCTTCTTCTTCTTCTTCTTCGTCTTCTTCTTCTTCTTCTTCTTCTTCTTCTTCTTCTTCTTCTTCTTCTTCTTCTTCTTCTTCTTCTTCTTATTCTTCTTCTTCTTCTTCTTCTTCTTCTTCTTCTTCATATCCTTCTTCTTCTTCTTCCTCCTCGTCTTCCACTTTTTGTTATCCATTCCGTCTTAGTGAAAGCACTTGCCCTTTCTTACAAGTCCGAAGACGAAGGCGAAGACAGGCGGCCGAGACAGCGTCGACAGTCGTCGTCTTGGCCGAGACGACATACAAACCCAAGCAGGAGGAAGAGAAGGAGATGGAAGAGGAGGAGCTTCCACTGGAGGAGGAGGAGACGGCCGAGGACCTCGAGACTGAAAAGGAGACTCTGGTCACCACACAGTTACCAGAGGTAAGGTGACCCTCGAAGTCCGTTGTCTCCGAGACAATGTTGCGGTGTCACGGAGATAATGTTGCTATGTCTCGGAGACATTGGTACGGTGGTTACTATGCGTGATTTTGACTGGTTTGCAACTGTATTGAGAGGAAGTGTATTTTGGTGTGGGTGAAGGTGGGTAGTGATTCTGTGTTCGATCCAGGGTCCGAATGCCAGTCTACAGGGATGCACCTCAGTGGGGATGAGAGAAAGTGGAGACCGGGTGTAAGTTTATACAATATATAGTGGTATTTGTTCTTACAGTGTTCTGGTGATCCCAGTTCAACATTGGTGATGTCAAAGGAATAGAGGAGTGCTTACGATAGTACCACTGCACAAAGCTAAAAAAAAAAAAAAAATCTTGTGTTTCTCTTTTTCCAGTTTGATCTCGGTGGACTCGAGGGCATCGAGGAGTTCGAATTCATCTCGGATATGCTCAACGATAACCTGGTCGAGACCTTTTCGCCGCCACAGACCCCCCAGGTGAGATGGTATAAGTGGTGATGGGTGGAGCGTGGTTGATGCTGCTACCACTGTCAATATTGTTATTAATGCTGGTGTTCTTGTTTGTGGTGGTACTGATGTTGGTGGTGGTGTTGTAGGTGGTGTTGATGTTGACGTTGTTGTTTGTGCTATTGTGGTATTGGTGTTAATGTTATTGTTGGTGTTAATCATTATAATGATCATTATTACAATAGATTTCAGTAGCAAATTATACTAACAAAAAATATCGGTCTATAACGCGGCCTGATGCAGAACATTAAGTTATATTCTTATCTGTTTCTTATCTATCTATCAGATTATTTAGTAATCAGTTAATCTATATATTATTATGTTTAGCTATATTTTTGTCTATTATATATTCAGCTATTCATAGACTTATTTGTTTGTGTATCAATCTATTTACATATTCTTATTGATCAATTTATTGATTTTTTATACATTTATCTATTCAAATCATGGAAAAGGTCAATATACAGTATATCATTTACTCAAAATTTGGATGATTGAAGGGGTTAATAATAATCCTTTTACATAACTTATCCTGGCTAAAATCAAACGGTTTTATTAATCTTAAAGGAAGACTGGGAGGGGGCGTCATATCAGTACAGATGAATTTCGTAATATTGTTTTTGCACCTCTCGGATTTCATAATCCGAAAGGATTTTACGAAGTTTGCTGAAAATAGATATATCTGATGGTGTTCTTATGTCAAGACGAGGAGGGGAGAAAAGTAAAGAAGGGGAAGATGGAAGAAGGGAGGTGGAGAGGGAAACGGGGAAGGAGGGAGGGTGGAAGGAGAAAGGAGTGAGGGAGAGAGGGATGGAGGGAGATGGAAAATAGGAAAAGTGTCAACGCATACATATTTTCTGTGGATTCATTGCCAAAGAAGGAAGACTTTTTTTTTTCCTCTTGTGGAGAGAGTGAGTGGTTTGAGGTAAAGGTTGGACTTCGTCAAGGATGCGTTATGTCACCGCGGCTGTTCAACTTATACATGGATGGGGTAGTGCGAGAGGTAAATGCAAGGGTAGTGGGTCAGGGATTGGAGATGGTTAAAGAAATGGAGAAAAGTGGGAGGTGAGCCAGCTGTTGTTTGCGGACGACACTGCGCTTGTGGCAGGATCGGAGGAGGGATTGAGGAAGTTGGTGACAGAGTTCGGGAGAGTGTGGGATAGAAGAAAGCTGAAGATAAATGTGGGTAAAAGTAAGGTGATGAGATGTACAAGGGGTGAAAGTGGCAGTAATCTGGAAGTGAGCATTAAGGGAGAGCGACTGGAGGAAGTGGATAGTTTTAGATACTTGGGTGCAAATGTGGCAGGAAAAGGTGGAGTAAAGGTGGAGGTAGAATGTAGATTGAGAGAAGCAAGTAAATGCCTTGGTGGATTAAAAAGTGTAATGAGGAATAGAAATTTGGGAATGGATGCTAAAAGGAGACTGTATGAAGGAGTGATTGTGCCAACAGCACTGTATGGAGCAGAAACATGGAACATAAGAGAGGAAGAGAGGAGCTTGAATGTGTTTGAGATGAAGTGTCTGAGAAGTATGATGGGGGTTACTAGGCTAGATAGAGTGAGAAATGAGGAGGTGAGGAGGAGAACAGGGGTGGAAAGGGAGTTGGGAGATAGGGTTGATGAAAGAATATTAGGATGGTTTGGACACATGGAAAGAATGAGTGAAGAAAGACTAGTAAAGGAGGTATGGAAGGCAGATGTGGAGGGAGTGAACATGAGGGGACGTCCTAGGATGAGATGGATGAATGGGGTGAAGGGGGCTTTGGGGATGAGGGGAATGTCTGTTGAGGAAGGACGGGAGAGGATAGAAGACAGGGGTGAATGGAGAATGGTTGTATATGGAAGATGTTGTGATGCATGAGGTGGAATGGACGGGGGGATGGGGGTGAGGTAGTGTGTGTGAGCAAAATTTTGACGCAGCCCGAAGGGATTTCTCCCCGTCCTCTCCTTTATATGGGGGGACGGAGAGGGGGGGTCGCCGATTTAATGAAGCAGCCTTGCTGTGGATGTGCTGTGTCTTGCGACACTGCTTCTGACCCAGGGCAGTGGATAGGGTGCAGGGATGACCCGTCATCTAGGAGGTGCTAAGATGGGAGGGAGGGTGGAGGGATGTGGAGTGTATTCAGGGATGGAATGGGTGGGAATGATTTTATGCCTTTTCCTTTTTGGCTACCTCCCTAGTAAGGGGGAAAAAGCCTTGGTATATGTATGTATGTATGTATGTGTTTCTATTTCTAATAATAAGAACTTTTTTGTTCCGGCAGTTCCGGCAGGCCAGAAGACTGATGCATCCGGGAGAGCCTGTGCCCCAATTCCAGCCTGATGTTCTGCGTACTAGTACAGGTGAATTTTTTTCTTCTTCTTCCCCCTCTCCTTTCTTATTCTTTTTCTCTTTTTTTAAAGAACTGAAAGGTATCTTCTTGGGTAGTTTTCCCCTTAAATTCCTTTATACTCTATAAACAATGAGGCCAGATCTTTTGGTCCATATCAAGGTCGGATGGGAAAAAAAATTGAGATGCATTGCATTCAGTCAATCCATATGTTGATTAATCTCTTTAACAGAGTGATACAATTCGAGCCTTTCTATTGGTTAAGAACAGGCGTCTTCATGCAGCTGAAGGGATAGACTCCAGCCTGAAGCAGTCTAGATTGTGCAAGACCCCTTCAGGTCGGTTCTCGGTTGTGACATCCCACTGTGCGCCAATCACACGTTCCCTATGAGTCTAAGAAGTAACACTAAGAAGGTGGTGGGCCTTAGGGTGTTGTTTACAAATCCAGAGGTTCTCAAATGTTTTCTTCTTGTGTCTCCCATACTTATGTGACTCTGTTTCTTCATCTTCCTGAGGATCATTTCAACACTGAATAGAATTGTTAATCCTCCACGAACAGGTGGATCAGTTCAAAACATGAGTCTGAATCATGGCACCGGGAGAGTTCCGGTTTCCTTCTTCACAAAAAAAAAAAAAAAAAAAAAAAAAAAAAAAAAAAAAAAAAAATCGATTTAACAAGGGCTTTTTCCCCTTCACCAAGGAAGTAAATAAAATGAAATCAATAGATGAATAAATAAATAAGTAGATAAATAAATCGATACATATATGAATAGATAGAAAATAACTAACTAAATAAGAGATAAATATGATGAACAAAGATGCAGATAAAAAGGGAAGAATGTAGAAACGAAATAAAAGGAAAACAAGTCAACCAAACTTGCAGTCCATAAATCACGAGTGAATGAACACCTGCAAATAAATGACGGAACAATTATGGCGTAAGTTAAAAAAAAAATATATATATATATATTTCCCTTTTGCTACTTGGAGACGTTCCATTCCTTCATTCTTTCCCCCTCCCTGCCCGGGGGCCCACGTCGAGAGCGCGAAGCCACAAGAAAAGAGAGACGAAGGCGGAAGCTTTCGCCTGAAGGCTCCGGAGGCCATGGAAGACTCCTTTGGCGTCTCCGCTATCGCTATCGAAGGGCACCGCCCAAGGCCCCTCTTCCCTCTGAGGTCTCGGGTCGAAGTCGGCCAATTGCGCCCGCAGGAGGAGAATGAGAAGACGTGTCTGGAGGAGAACATAAGAACATAAGAACATAAGAAATAAAGGAGACTGCAAAAGACCATAAGGCCTACACTAGGCAGCTCCGTATCCATCACCACCTGTCATCCCCATCCATAAAGTTGTCTAATCGTTTTTTAAAACAACTGATAGTTTCAGCGCTTACTACGTGGTTACTAAGTTTATTCCATTCATCGACCACCCTATTTGTAAACCAATTCTTGCCTATTTCCTTCTTAAATCTAAATTTGTCCAGTTTATACCCATTACTGCGAGTCCTGCCCTGTTGTTTTAATATGATGACCTTGTTTGCATCACCCTTGTTATAGCCTTTGATCCACTTGAACACTTCTATTAGATCACCCCGCACTCTGCGTCTTTCCAGAGAGTGTAAGTTTAGGTGCCTAAGCCTCTCTTCGTAAGGCAAATTTCCGAGTCCTTGTATCATTTTGGTCATTCTTCTCTGTACTGATTCTAGTGAATTTATGTCCATTCTGTAGGACGGAGACCAAAACTGTACCGCATAGTCAAGGATGGGTCTAACTATCGCTAGATAGAGTTTAATAATTACCTCTGCCCTTCTACTGTATTCGTTACCGTCCTAGCAATGAAACCTAATGCTCTGTTTGCTTTATTTCTGGCGCTAGTGCACTGCTTCCTGGTTTTAAGGTCCGGACTCACCAGAACTCCCAAGTCCCTCTCGCACTCAGATTTTTCTAAAAACGTGTTATCTAAGTTGTATCTATTTTCGGGGTTGTGTAGCCCTACGTTTAACACGCTACACTTAGAGATATTGAAGTTCATTTGCCATTTCACCGACCATGTTAACAGTTTATTAAGATCATCCTGCAGAATCTGGGCGTCTTCTCCTGACCTAATTAGGCGTCCTATTTTAGTGTCGTCCGCAAACTTACTAACATCACTATTTAACCCATCGTCTAAGTCGTTTATATACATAATGAACAACAAGGGACCCAAAACCGAGCCCTGGGGGACCCCGCTAGTAACATTGCCCCACCTAGATTTTATTCCATTTATGGTGACCCGCTGTTTTCTGTTACAAATCCAAGCTCTAATCCATTCTAACACTTTTCCTCCTATGCCATGGACTTTGATTTTATTTAGTAGTCTCTGGTGTGGCACTTTGTCGAACGCTTTGCTAAAGTCAAGGTAAATAACATCGTAATTTTCATTGTTGTCTGACGCCTTATATACCTTAGTGTAAAAGGATAGAAGATTAGTCACTCATGACTTACCTTTGGAGAAACCATGCTGTGAATCACGAATTAAATTATGCCCTTCAATGTGTTCTCTGAGTCTATTTACTATTATTGATTCAAGCATTTTTCCTATAACCGATGTCAAACTGATTGGCCTGTAGTTGCATATGGTCGATCTATCTCCCTTCTTAAAAACAGGAACAACGTTTGCCTGCCTCCAAGCAGTTGGAACAGAACCAGTGTCTACCGATTTATTGAATATTTCAGTTAACTGGTCGCAGATTTCAAATTTACACTCTTTAAGCATTCTTGGAAAAATTTCGTCCGGACCCGGAGATTTTGTAGCTTTAAGTCTGTCAATCTGCTTGATAACTTCTTCTTTACTAATGCTGATATTAGTTAGGCTATTTTCTTCATCCCCTCTGAAAATCGGATCGCAGTCAGGTACTTTATCTAACCTCTCATTAGTAAACACCGATAGAAAATAATTGTTAAACTCCTCACTCATTTTTTCTTCCGATTCTATCATGACATTTTCATCGTTTTTAATTGGTCCTATTCTTTCTTTATTTTTTGTTCTATAGAGGTGAAAGAAACCCTTTGGGTTGGATTTTGTTTGACTGGCAACCTTGATTTCATAATTACGTTTCGCTGAACGTGTATTCCTTTTAACCAGCTTTGCCATTTCGTTATATCTTGATCTAAGGTGTGATTCCCCGTTTTTTATTTTTACGTAAAGTCCTCTTTTCATTTTGATCTCATGTTTCAATCTGTCCGTCATCCATTTGGGAGTATTACTATTTTTCCGTATTGACTTTAGGGGGATAAATGTGTTTTGTGCATTAATGATTAGATCAGTTAGATTGTTATACATTTCATCTAAAGTACTGACCTGATTTTTGGGCCCTCGCCCCGAATCGACCTGACCTAAGGTATGCGTATTACTCTCTGTGACCCAGACCTGACCTAAGGTACGCGTATTTCCCTCCTTGACCCAGACCTGACCTAAGGTATGCGTATTACCCTCCTTGACCCACTTCTGACTATCAGCCCCGCAACGAGAATCAAGAATGTTTGAAACGTCCGGATTGTTTTTCGTATTCAATTTCAAATAGGTTTTTATATTGTCAAAGTTTGCTTTCCTGAAGTCTGGTACTTGAACGTTATTTGTACTTTTTATTTTTTCCCAAATAATATTAAATCTTATTTCTTGATGATCGCTAAAGCCTAGACTATCGCCCACTATTACGCTGCTAATTTGGTGCTCATTATTTGTTAGAATTAAGTCCAGGGTATTTTGTCCCCTCGTAGGATCGGTAATCATTTGTTTTAGGAAATTATCCTGCACCACATCTAGGAATTTCTTCGCTTCATGATCTCCTATTAAAGTTTCCCAGTCAATGTTTCTATAGTTAAAATCTGCCATGATTACAACGTTTTTGTACTGGGACGCTCTGTGAATTTCATGAATTAGGGAATCAGTCTGCTCAATGCTAAGGTTAGGAGGTCTATACAAGACGCCAATAATAACTTTCTTATTCTTGCCTATAATCTCTACCCAAATAGATTCCGTACAGTCCTCTTCCTTAATCGAATTGTTGATAATACAGTTTAATGTATTTTTAACGAAAAGTGCTACACCTCCCCCATTCCTGCCGACCCTATCCTTATGAAAAAACTTATATCCTTCTATTTCGATTTCCGGAAGGAAATGTTTATCAGCCATGTTGATCCAGGATTCAGTAATGGCTATAATATCGAAATTTTCTACGCATGCTTTACCTCGCAGCAAATCAATTTTGTTAATTATGCTCCTACTATTTGTATAGTAAACTTTAAGTTTATCTTCCCTCCACCTGCTTTGGTGATTTTTTGTACAGTCGTCTAAGTTGTTTCTATTGCCTAAACTATATTCCGATACTTCCCCCCCTACTCCCACATAATCTACCCGAAAAAACCCTGTAGGATGCCTACTTCTCGCTCAAGGGATTCAGCAAGGAGCCGAAATCCTTTGGGAGACAAGTGCACTCCGTCCCTTGTGTATAGGTGATTCTTACCATAAAAGCGGTCCCAGTTGTCGACAAATGCCCATCCATTAGCCTTACAATGTTTTGCCAGCCTGCAATTCATTGCAATAGCCCTGGAATGCCACATGCCTCCAACTCTACGCCTCGGAAGGATTCCACATACTACAGGAACACCTCCCCTATTTCTGATCTTGTCTAGCGCATCTCGGTACCGCGCAAATAATTCCTCACTCCCTAACTTACCTATATCATTTCCTCCGGCACTTAAGCAAACTACTGGGTCCTTACCTTCCCCTACTAGACACTCTTCAATCCTATCTCTAACATCACCTAGGAGGAGAGTGACTAGGGCATTATCTTCCAGTGTGCATTGGTGGCGTCATCGGAAGCGTGCTAGTCTCACATTCGCTTAGTTGTGAGTTCGAATCCCATACTCCTCTCCGATTCCCAGCAGTGACTGTTACCTGCCCCCTACCAACAATCCCGAAAACGTATATAATAGGGCAAAGGTGACGGCTTCGGCCGCAGCTACTCAGCGTCTCCTGGCGTAAGCTCCTCATCCTCCCCAGCCGTTGCAGTAACTTCCTTCGTATGGGTAGCGCATTTATCTTCTCGGTTAATAAGCGGAAGGGTTAGAACTGATCTTGATTAAAAGTTGAAAAGAAAGGCGTGCGACCGTTTACATGTAATCAACATAATGACTTTTCTTATGGGCTAATCTACACCATTTTCTCGATATATCTTATTCGTTCATTTGTCCCTTCATTCATTGTGTATATTCATTTGTGAATATCATCAGTCTATTTTCCATCTAGTTATCTGTTCAGTTATCCATTTATTTGTGTATCTATTCTCTTTATTTCTTTATTAATTGTTTACTTATTCTTATATCTATTAGCTGTTGCAAATCTTTTATTTCTTTATTTATGTATCTATCTATTCACCAATCTATTCGTTTGCTATCTTTATAAAAATCTGAAAAAATTGTCACACGTATTTGCACAATCATGTATTTCCATCCCCCCCGTTTTCTTTCTATTCCTGTCCAGGAGAGATGCAGGTGCAAGAGGTGCTGGGAACTCCGCGCAGTCTCTTCCAGGTGCTGCTCATGCAGATGGTAAGGGGCCCAAAGTGTAAAGTTTTTCATTCCCTCATATTTATTTAATTATATATATATATATATATATATATATATATATATATATATATATATATATATATATATATATATATATATATATATATATATATGTATATATATATATATATATATATATATATATATATATATACTTATCTATTAATCTATTCACTCTACGTTTTTGCTTATTTATTAATTTGATAATCTATTTATTAATTTATTCGTATACTTATTTATCTATTTAATTATCTATTTATTTCTTATTCACTTGTTTGTTTTAATGTTTATTTGTTTACCTTATCCTCCAGATGTTCCGGAAACTTCGCGACTCGATGCAAGAATGTGTGGCCAAGGACATGGGCTTCGTGAACGACCTCGGCGAGTTCGAGATTTCCGCCTTCAGGAAGTTTATCAGCATGGTGAGCGGTCCGTGACCTATTCTGGTTAATACCAGACGATTTTATTTAGCCAATGAGAAGCTTTGGGCTCAAATTAAGGTTTTGATCTGTAGAGATATATATATTTTTTTAACCCAGAATCACGCTTAACCTGAATAGAATCGTCTTGTATTTAACAGAGAAATTATATTAAAAAAGTACGTCACTATATTCGTATTGAAGGAGAGGTGACCTGTGTCGAGTTGTTTTTAGTATTAGTTCTGTACGCAGCAATGCAAACACGTAGTTATTTCCTAGCGTGATTGGGGTGACGATTGTAAACAATCATTATAAGGTGTCAATACCCAATACGGAGCCAACAGATGTGTCCAACTGGCGTGGAGCGGAACTATTGTAGTGTAACGCCATCTGTGAATGTTGTATGGCATCAAAGAAAGTAGGAACTTTGTATGGGAGAAAACGTACACGCCATCTTGTGCGTTTTGTACGATACCATAACAAATGGGAATTCAGTATGGGAGAAACCATGCACCTTATCGCGGGAGGAATTATCATCAGTAAACGAGGATTCTGCAGATTAAAGGTGCGAGCTTGTTAGAATTCAATCCCGGAAACTGATTACGGCTCTGATATCAAGCGTCGACATGACGTCATGAGAACTGACAAATTTTAGATATTTCAAGAGCCACTCCCAATTGGTCAAAACAGACACAGCGCTTACAAATGATCAAAAACAATGTGGAATATTCAATTTTATGTTGTTATAGATTTGACAACTTTAAAAATGCATTTCATATGAATATTAGTGCGATACGCTTCGTACTGGAAAAATGTAAACTTATACTCTACCTAGCCGTCTTTTGTCCATGCCCAATACTTCTATGCTTGGGGACAATATCACACAGAAGGAATGGAGTCATGGAGGTGAAAATTGGTGAGTTTTAAGGAGGAAAGTATTTAGGAGAGACATTAAAGTTTGAAAATGACTAGCAATATATTTTGAGTAACGAAGAAAAATAGTATCAGATTCAGCCGACTTGTGTCGTGCATTTACTTTCGTCTCTGTCTTCACTGGAAGTAGATCTGTCATTGAATGCGTGGGTGCGCGCGTGTGTACGTATGTGTGCGTTAGGGGATAAAAGAAAGAGAGGGAAAGAGAGAGAGAGAGAGAAATAGGGATAGAGAGAGACAGAGAGAGAGAGAGAGAGAAAGAGAGAGAGAGAGAGAGAAATAGGGATAGAGAGAGACAGAGAGAGAGAGAAAGAGAGAGAGAGAGAGAGAGAGAGAGAAATAGGGATAGAGAGAGACAGGAGAGAGAGAGAGAGAAAGAAAAGAAAGATAGGAGAGAGATAGGAGAGAGAGAGAGAGAGAGAGAGAGAGAGAGAGAGAGATAGGAGAGAGAGAAAGAGAGAGAGAAAGAGAGAGAGAGAGAGAGAGAGAGAGAGAGAGAGAGAGAGAGAGAGAGAGAGAGAGAGAGAGAGAGAGAGAGAGAGAGAGAGAGAGAGAAAGAGAGAGAGAGAGAGAAACAGGGATAGAGAAAGAGGGAGAGAATACGAAATACAAAATCAGACAATGAAGGAAACAAAGTAAATTTGCCTGCTGGAGGTAACGTCGCTTCCAAAGATAATGACATCATCACTTGTGATCTTTTCCTTTGGGGGTGTCCGTCTGCCTGCGGGACATGTCGCTTGCGTATCGCATTCAAGTCCTCGGGCGCCTCGTGTATCTGCAATTCTTCCCTTCAAGTCGCTTATCTTATGTTTCTCTGTCAGGGACGTGCGCTCCCGTTTCCGGTCCCTTCAATCCCAGACGTTGTTATTCAGTCTTGGGCGAGATTTGATCTCGTGACCGTTGAACTCGTGACCGTTGAACTCTTGTTTACAAATTGTTTTCACTGCCTCAACAATGTTGTAATAATACTTGTGTGATTAGTAGAGCACTTCAGAAGCTGATTTCTGTCATTTGTTACTTAAGTCCCTCTTCCGCTCGTTTTCTGCCCACGACGCCTACAGGAAAATGACTCCACCATGCCAGTGATATGGAAGGGAGCATGGGATTTTTTTCTTCTTCCTATTTTGAGTGAAAACTTTCCTCGAAGAAGTAGAAATGTAAAAGGACGGACTCAAAAAACAACATCCACTATGCCTCTTGCGAACTGCCTGAGCGCTGCATCACCACACCTCCCGGATAAGGAAGGCGGAGCAGAAACTTCCAGATGGCGGAGGTCCTTCCAAACAGAGGAAGGCCCTTTTTTATGGAACAGGACTTTTTTGGCCGAGGAGTATTTTCCTGACGGAGGAAGGTTTCCCAGAAGGAGAAAGACCTTCCTGGCGGAGAAAGACCTTTCTGACGGAGGAAGATCGTCTTTAAAGAGAAAGACGTTGGCGACGAAGGAGGTCCTCTCTGACGATAGACATCAGAGGCAAGGTGGTGGTTGTGGTGAATGGATTCCTGTGTAGGAGGGTGGCGTAGGGAACTACAAGCAGGACAATGGGAAGGCTATGAATAGAGATGCTGAGGATCTGTGCTGAGGAAGTAAGGGGCGGGGGGGGGAGCGTTGCGGACGGGGTGGGGGGGTCGGGGTTATGAGACACAGACAGAGGGATAAGTGGGGGAGTAAGAAAGTGGGGGAATAGTAACAGAAGGATAAAGGGAAGGAAAAGAAGGAGGAGGAGGAGGAAAAGGAGGAGAAGGAAAAGGAGAGGGTGTATTTAGAGTTGGAACAGTAGTTAAAAAAGAGGAGGGGAGGAGGAGGTAGGAGAGGTGTAGGAAAAGGATTAGGTAGAGGAGGAGGAGAAGGAGGAGGTGAAAGGAGCAGAAGACGAGGAGGAGGATGTAGGAGAGGAAGAAGAGGAGGAGGGGAAGAGGAGGAAGTAGATGAGGGAAGGAGGGGGAGGAGGATGTAGAAGAGGAAGAAGAGGGAGAGGAGAAAGCAGAAGTGGGGGGATGTTGGAGGAGGTAGAAAAGGTGTAGGAAAAGAGGGAGGTAGCAGAGGAAATGGACGAGGAGGAGAAGGAAATAGAAGACGAGGATAATGATGTAGAAAAGGAGGAGGAGGAAGAGGAGGGTGTAGAAAAGGGAGGAAGAGGAGGAAGAAGAAGAAGAAGAAGAAGAAGAGGAGGAGGAGGAGGAGGAGAAGGAGGAGGAGAAGGAGGAGGAGAAGGAGGAGGAGAAGGAGGAGGAGGAGGAAGAAGGACTCCAGTGACCGAAGGATAAGGTTGAGTAGGAAACTAAGAAGAGAGCACAATACGACGTCATCAACTGCGTAGGTTTGCCTGCGGGGAAGAAGCGGGGACGGGAGGAAGGGGGGTGGGGGAGGAAGATGAGGGAAAACGATGAGGAGAGGAGGAGGAGGAGGAGGAGGAGGAGGAGGAGAAGTAGAAGGAGGAGGAGTAGGACGAGGTGGTGAGGGGAAAGGAGGGTACGAAGAGGGAAGGTCATTTTCTAACGGAATTAAGTGAAAAAAGAAAGATTAAAGGGAGGGTAGGTGCTCATGCATAAGATGAAATAGATGTACATGGATATGTAAACATACGCATGCGCAAGCACGTACACACACACACACACACACACACACACACACACACACACACACACACACACACACACACACACACACACACACACACACACACACGCACGCACACACACACACACACACACACACACACACACACACACACACACACACACACACACACACACACACACAAACACACACACACACACACACACACACACACACACACACAGTGTGTGTGTGTGTGTGTGTATGAGTATTCGTACGAATATGCGAGCATGTATGTGTATATAAGAACATATGCAAAGGTGTACTGTATGTCCAAACACACATTAACATATAAACGTATATGTAAATGTATACATATATTTATGTATATAAGTGCACATAAGTGTAAGTACACACATACACACACACACACACACACACACACACACACACACACACACACACACACACACACACACACACACACACACACACACACACACACACACACACACACACACACACACACACACACACACACACACACACACACACTTCAACGAATGGACGGCTTAGAAGACGTTCTGAAGAAAAGTGAAGTCTGTGGATCCCAACGCAAAGAGAAGTGCCTAGTGTTTTTGCAGGGTGGGGGGGAAATTGCTCGTGGAGTAGTGGGAACGTAGGGAAAGAGGAAAAGGGGAGGGATTACTGAGGGAAATGGAAGGAAATGAGGAGGGAGTAGACTTTGACCAGCCAGACAAGCGGAAGGTAAACAAAAGACTTAGCGAGGATCAAATGTCTAATAAAAATGTAAAGATTAGAAGTATAGAGAGGAGCAATACAGAAGAAAGTGACGAGAATATGTTCCAGGGATTTAAAGAGGGTGGGGGGGACACAACCCCCCCCCCGACTGATAAGACTAGAGGAGAGAGTTGATAAGGTGATCGAGGACTTGGAGCGTAAGTTAGGTAACGTAGACTCCATTTTTCAAAGAATTGAAAGGTTGGAACAACTAGAGAAGGCTAACAGAAACTTAACTGAAGAAATAGAGGACCTAAAAAGACAGTTAGGAAATGTAAAGGAGGAGAATGAGAAATTGAAGAAGAATAGTAATGAAAACAGAGAGAAACTAGCTACAGAAGCTAAAAATTGGAGAATAACTCAAGAAGGGAATAAGGTTTCATTCACTGACATAGTCAAACAGCAATTGAAAGAACATAATGAAGACTCAGTTATTAAAGTGATGAGACAGAAGGAGAATATAGTAAGAGAATTAGCTGACAAAAAGAAATGTATAATTATATTAGGAATGGAAGAGAAACATAACCCAGATAGAACTGCAAGAATCAAGGAGGAAAATGAAAGAGTAAGCAGTTTATTAAAATTAGTCCAGGAAGATGAACCAGAAATTATAAAGGAAATTGAGGAAAAATTCAGACTCGGAAAATATAGTACAGATAAGACCAGACCAATTAAGATTAAATTCAGGTCACAAACAACAGCAGAGAAAATTCTATCCAAGACAGGGAAACTAGCAACAAATGATCAATATAAAAAGGTATGGATAAAAAGAGAAATGAATAAGGAGGAAAGAGAGGCAGAAAAGCAGAAAAGAATTGAAGCTAAGGCAAAAAACGAGGAAAGAACGGAGTCAGAGAAAGAGAGATTCTATTGGAGAGTAGTGAACATGAAAATAAAGCAGTTCGACATACTAAAGAAAAACATAAGGGAAACAGAGAATACAATGGAAGTGGCAGAAAACTAAGAGTGTCTTACACAAATATAGATGGATTGATAACAGGATTGAATGAACTGAATGATTATTTGAAAGAAAAAGAACCGGACATAATGGGAATTGTAGAAACAAAATTAAAAGGCCCACTACCACCCAACAGTGTAGGACATGATACATACAATTATTGGATTAGAAACAGAGAGAAAAAACAAGGGGGTGGAGTTATGTTCCTGACTAAGAAGGATATAAACGTGAAAGGTGTCATATATGGAAAGAATACAGTAGAGATGATTATGATAGAAGTGGAAGACCGAGATAAGAAGAGCAGAAAATTTGTGATCAATTATGTGCCTCCGAAAACAGCCTCATGGGAGGAGAGTGAACATAAAAGTATGTTAGAGGACACAAAGATAGCATTAACTAAAATAATGGAAGACGGAGGAAGAATAGTTATGATGGGCGACTTTAATTGCAAAGAAATCTGCTGGGAAGAAATGACAGTAAAGAGTGGTGATGACTCATGGGGAAATGCTCTACTTGAGATGATTACTGACCATTCAATGACACAATGGATACAAGAGAACACTAGGTATAGAAATGAAGAAGAACCATCGAGGCTAGACTTAATAATTACATCTGAACCTAGAATAGTGGACAAGATTGAATATAAAACACCAATAGGTAAAAGTGACCACATATTGATTGAACTGGAACTTAATGAAGAAAAATATATGAAAAGAAATGAACAATATAGAAAAGGAAGAATGATGTATGAAAAAACAAACTTTGATAAAATAAGAGAATTCTTCCAACAAGAAAACTGGGAAGAAATATACAAAGAAGAAACAACAGTGGAAGAGAAATGGAATATTTTGACAAAAATTTACAAAAAAGGAGTGGAAAAGTATGTCCCAAGACAAAAACAAGAAAAAGAATATGTAAAATGCTGGTACAACAAAAGTTGTAGGGAGTTAAAGGACAAAAGAGACAAAGCCTGGAACAGATGGAAAAAAGACAGAAGACCTGAAAAATGGAAAATATATACTGGTTATAGAAATGAATATGTACAAAAGTGCAGAGAGGAAAAAAGAAAATATGAAAAAGATGTTATAGAAAAGTGTAAAGATCAACCAAAACTATTCTACAGATTTGTAAACAATAAACTGAAAAACAAACAAGACTTAGAGAAATTAAGACAAGGAGGAGTTGAATACACTGAGGAAATGGAAATGGCAGAAATTATGAACAAACATTTTAAATCAGTGTTTACAAGGGAAAATATACAACCTGAAGAGATTGAGTGGAAGGAAAAAGTCCCCCTATGGAAGAAATAGAAGTAACAAAGAATGAAATATTGACACACTTGGGTAATTTTGATGTCAGAAAATCGCATGGGCCAGATGAAATAGCAAACTGGATTCTGAAAGAATGCAGGAATGAACTGGCAGACAAAGTACATAGCATAATAAGCAGTTCCTTAAAAGAAGGAAAAGTTCCAGAAGATTGGAAAAAAGCAAATATAGTACCTATATATAAAGGAGGAAATAAAGAAGAACCTACCAACTATAGACCAGTCTCTCTAACAAGTACAATAGCAAAAATATGTGAAAGAATTATCAAAAGTAGATGGGTAAAATACTTGGAAAAAAAACAACGTACTAAATCCAAGGCAATTTGGATTCAGACAAGGACGATCATGCGTCACCAATTTAATATGTTTCTATTCAAGGCTAATAGATATAATACAAGAAAGAGATGGATGGGCTGATTGTGCATTTCTAGACCTAAAAAAAGCTTTTGACAAAGTACCACATAAGAAGTTGCTTAAGAAATTAGAATATGAAGGAGGAATACAAGGTAAATTGCTAAATTGGATGGAAGACTTTTTGCAAGAAAGAAAAATGAGAGTAGTGATAAGAGATCAGCACTCAAAATGGAATGAAGTAATAAGCGGTGTCCCGCAGGGAACAGTTCTGGCCCCAATAATGTTTGCTATATATATTAATGATATGGATGAAGGAATTGAAAGCTATATGAGCTTCTTTGCAGATGATGCAAAATTACTGAAAAGAGTGAAAACTGAAGAAGATTGTGAATCACTACAGAGAGATCTAAATAAAGTACAAGAATGGAGTAGGAAGTGGGAGATGGAGTTCAATACAAAAAAGTGTAGTATAATGGAATTTGGAAAAAGCAAAAACAGAATAACAGGATCATATAATTTGGGAAAAGAAGGAATAAAAAAAGTAGAAAATGAGAAGGACCTGGGAGTCATTGTTATGAATAATATGTCACCTGAGAAACATATAAATAAGATTTTTGGAGAAACTTATAATTTAATAAGAACAATCAAAGTGGCATTTACATACCTGGATGAAGAAATGGTGAGGAAAATCCTAATCACCCTGATAAGACCAAGATTGGAATATGCAGCAACGATATGGTCACCAAGTACAAAAAAATGTATAAAAAAACTTGAAAGAATACAAAGAGCAATTACAAAACTGGCACCAACACTCTCAAAACTATCATATGAAGAGAGACTACAAAAACTTAAACTACAGACACTAGAGCAAAGAAGAGAGAGAGGAGATTTGATAGCTATTTACAGAATCATGAAAGGCATAGAAATTACTGATAGAGAGAATCTGATAAAATGGGATGACAGAAATACAAGAGGACACGGAAAGAAAATAAAAAAAGACAGCTATAGAAGAGATTTTAAAAAGAACAGCTTTCCTCACAGAGCAATAGACAGTTGGAACAAGTTAGATGAGAAAGTGGTGTGTGCAAAATCAATACATGAATTTAAAAATAGTTTAGATAAAATGAGATATGAAGACGGGACCCCACGAGCATAGCTCCCCTTCCCGTAAAATACAACTAGGTACAACTAGGTAAATACACACACACACACACACACACACACACACACACACACTTCAACGAATGGACGGCTTAGAAGACGTTCTGAAGAAAAGTGAAGTCTGTGGATCCCAACGCAAAGAGAAGTGCCTAGTGTTTTTGCAGGGTGGGGGGGAAATTGCTCGTGGAGTAGTGGGAACGTAGGGAAAGAGGAAAAGGGGAGGGATTACTGAGGGAAATGGAAGGAAATGAGGAGGGAGTAGACTTTGACCAGCCAGACAAGCGGAAGGTAAACAAAAGACTTAGCGAGGATCAAATGTCTAATAAAAATGTAAAGATTAGAAGTATAGAGAGGAGCAATACAGAAGAAAGTGACGAGAATATGTTCCAGGGATTTAAAGAGGGTGGGGGGGACACAACCCCCCCCGACTGATAAGACTAGAGGAGAGAGTTGATAAGGTGATCGAGGACTTGGAGCGTAAGTTAGGTAACGTAGACTCCATTTTTCAAAGAATTGAAAGGTTGGAACAACTAGAGAAGGCTAACAGAAACTTAACTGAAGAAATAGAGGACCTAAAAAGACAGTTAGGAAATGTAAAGGAGGAGAATGAGAAATTGAAGAAGAATAGTAATGAAAACAGAGAGAAACTAGCTACAGAAGCTAAAAATTGGAGAATAACTCAAGAAGGGAATAAGGTTTCATTCACTGACATAGTCAAACAGCAATTGAAAGAACATAATGAAGACTCAGTTATTAAAGTGATGAGACAGAAGGAGAATATAGTAAGAGAATTAGCTGACAAAAAGAAATGTATAATTATATTAGGAATGGAAGAGAAACATAACCCAGATAGAACTGCAAGAATCAAGGAGGAAAATGAAAGAGTAAGCAGTTTATTAAAATTAGTCCAGGAAGATGAACCAGAAATTATAAAGGAAATTGAGGAAAAATTCAGACTCGGAAAATATAGTACAGATAAGACCAGACCAATTAAGATTAAATTCAGGTCACAAACAACAGCAGAGAAAATTCTATCCAAGACAGGGAAACTAGCAACAAATGATCAATATAAAAAGGTATGGATAAAAAGAGAAATGAATAAGGAGGAAAGAGAGGCAGAAAAGCAGAAAAGAATTGAAGCTAAGGCAAAAAACGAGGAAAGAACGGAGTCAGAGAAAGAGAGATTCTATTGGAGAGTAGTGAACATGAAAATAAAGCAGTTCGACATACTAAAGAAAAACATAAGGGAAACAGAGAATACAATGGAAGTGGCAGAAAACTAAGAGTGTCTTACACAAATATAGATGGATTGATAACAGGATTGAATGAACTGAATGATTATTTGAAAGAAAAAGAACCGGACATAATGGGAATTGTAGAAACAAAATTAAAAGGCCCACTACCACCCAACAGTGTAGGACATGATACATACAATTATTGGATTAGAAACAGAGAGAAAAAACAAGGGGGTGGAGTTATGTTCCTGACTAAGAAGGATATAAACGTGAAAGGTGTCATATATGGAAAGAATACAGTAGAGATGATTATGATAGAAGTGGAAGACCGAGATAAGAAGAGCAGAAAATTTGTGATCAATTATGTGCCTCCGAAAACAGCCTCATGGGAGGAGAGTGAACATAAAAGTATGTTAGAGGACACAAAGATAGCATTAACTAAAATAATGGAAGACGGAGGAAGAATAGTTATGATGGGCGACTTTAATTGCAAAGAAATCTGCTGGGAAGAAATGACAGTAAAGAGTGGTGATGACTCATGGGGAAATGCTCTACTTGAGATGATTACTGACCATTCAATGACACAATGGATACAAGAGAACACTAGGTATAGAAATGAAGAAGAACCATCGAGGCTAGACTTAATAATTACATCTGAACCTAGAATAGTGGACAAGATTGAATATAAAACACCAATAGGTAAAAGTGACCACATATTGATTGAACTGGAACTTAATGAAGAAAAATATATGAAAAGAAATGAACAATATAGAAAAGGAAGAATGATGTATGAAAAAACAAACTTTGATAAAATAAGAGAATTCTTCCAACAAGAAAACTGGGAAGAAATATACAAAGAAGAAACAACAGTGGAAGAGAAATGGAATATTTTGACAAAAATTTACAAAAAAGGAGTGGAAAAGTATGTCCCAAGACAAAAACAAGAAAAAGAATATGTAAAATGCTGGTACAACAAAAGTTGTAGGGAGTTAAAGGACAAAAGAGACAAAGCCTGGAACAGATGGAAAAAAGACAGAAGACCTGAAAAATGGAAAATATATACTGGTTATAGAAATGAATATGTACAAAAGTGCAGAGAGGAAAAAAGAAAATATGAAAAAGATGTTATAGAAAAGTGTAAAGATCAACCAAAACTATTCTACAGATTTGTAAACAATAAACTGAAAAACAAACAAGACTTAGAGAAATTAAGACAAGGAGGAGTTGAATACACTGAGGAAATGGAAATGGCAGAAATTATGAACAAACATTTTAAATCAGTGTTTACAAGGGAAAATATACAACCTGAAGAGATTGAGTGGAAGGAAAAAGTCCCCCCTATGGAAGAAATAGAAGTAACAAAGAATGAAATATTGACACACTTGGGTAATTTTGATGTCAGAAAATCGCATGGGCCAGATGAAATAGCAAACTGGATTCTGAAAGAATGCAGGAATGAACTGGCAGACAAAGTACATAGCATAATAAGCAGTTCCTTAAAAGAAGGAAAAGTTCCAGAAGATTGGAAAAAAGCAAATATAGTACCTATATATAAAGGAGGAAATAAAGAAGAACCTACCAACTATAGACCAGTCTCTCTAACAAGTACAATAGCAAAAATATGTGAAAGAATTATCAAAAGTAGATGGGTAAAATACTTGGAAAAAAACAACGTACTAAATCCAAGGCAATTTGGATTCAGACAAGGACGATCATGCGTCACCAATTTAATATGTTTCTATTCAAGGCTAATAGATATAATACAAGAAAGAGATGGATGGGCTGATTGTGCATTTCTAGACCTAAAAAAAGCTTTTGACAAAGTACCACATAAGAAGTTGCTTAAGAAATTAGAATATGAAGGAGGAATACAAGGTAAATTGCTAAATTGGATGGAAGACTTTTTGCAAGAAAGAAAAATGAGAGTAGTGATAAGAGATCAGCACTCAAAATGGAATGAAGTAATAAGCGGTGTCCCGCAGGGAACAGTTCTGGCCCCAATAATGTTTGCTATATATATTAATGATATGGATGAAGGAATTGAAAGCTATATGAGCTTCTTTGCAGATGATGCAAAATTACTGAAAAGAGTGAAAACTGAAGAAGATTGTGAATCACTACAGAGAGATCTAAATAAAGTACAAGAATGGAGTAGGAAGTGGGAGATGGAGTTCAATACAAAAAAGTGTAGTATAATGGAATTTGGAAAAAGCAAAAACAGAATAACAGGATCATATAATTTGGGAAAGAAGGAATAAAAAAAGTGAAAATGAGAAGGACCTGGGAGTCATTGTTATGAATAATATGTCACCTGAGAAACATATAAATAAGATTTTTGGAGAAACTTATAATTTAATAAGAACAATCAAAGTGGCATTTACATACCTGGATGAAGAAATGGTGAGGAAAATCCTAATCACCCTGATAAGACCAAGATTGGAATATGCAGCAACGATATGGTCACCAAGTACAAAAAAATGTATAAAAAAACTTGAAAGAATACAAAGAGCAATTACAAAACTGGCACCAACACTCTCAAAACTATCATATGAAGAGAGACTACAAAAACTTAAACTACAGACACTAGAGCAAAGAAGAGAGAGAGGAGATTTGATAGCTATTTACAGAATCATGAAAGGCATAGAAATTACTGATAGAGAGAATCTGATAAAATGGGATGACAGAAATACAAGAGGACACGGAAAGAAAATAAAAAAAGACAGCTATAGAAGAGATTTTAAAAAGAATAGCTTTCCTCACAGAGCAATAGACAGTTGGAACAAGTTAGATGAGAAAGTGGTGTGTGTGCAAAATCAATACATGAATTTATAAAATAGTTTAGATAAAATGAGATATGAAGACGGGACCCCACGAGCATAGCTCCCCTTCCCGTAAAATACAACTAGGTACAACTAGGTAAATACACACACACACACACACACACACACACACACACACACTTCAACGAATGGACGGCTTAGAAGACGTTCTGAAGAAAAGTGAAGTCTGTGGATCCCAACGCAAAGAGAAGTGCCTAGTGTTTTTGCAGGGTGGGGGGGAAATTGCTCGTGGAGTAGTGGGAACGTAGGGAAAGAGGAAAAGGGGAGGGATTACTGAGGGAAATGGAAGGAAATGAGGAGGGAGTAGACTTTGACCAGCCAGACAAGCGGAAGGTAAACAAAAGACTTAGCGAGGATCAAATGTCTAATAAAAATGTAAAGATTAGAAGTATAGAGAGGAGCAATACAGAAGAAAGTGACGAGAATATGTTCCAGGGATTTAAAGAGGGTGGGGGGGACACAACCCCCCCCCCCCCCGACTGATAAGACTAGAGGAGAGAGTTGATAAGGTGATCGAGGACTTGGAGCGTAAGTTAGGTAACGTAGACTCCATTTTTCAAAGAATTGAAAGGTTGGAACAACTAGAGAAGGCTAACAGAAACTTAACTGAAGAAATAGAGGACCTAAAAAGACAGTTAGGAAATGTAAAGGAGGAGAATGAGAAATTGAAGAAGAATAGTAATGAAAACAGAGAGAAACTAGCTACAGAAGCTAAAAATTGGAGAATAACTCAAGAAGGGAATAAGGTTTCATTCACTGACATAGTCAAACAGCAATTGAAAGAACATAATGAAGACTCAGTTATTAAAGTGATGAGACAGAAGGAGAATATAGTAAGAGAATTAGCTGACAAAAAGAAATGTATAATTATATTAGGAATGGAAGAGAAACATAACCCAGATAGAACTGCAAGAATCAAGGAGGAAAATGAAAGAGTAAGCAGTTTATTAAAATTAGTCCAGGAAGATGAACCAGAAATTATAAAGGAAATTGAGGAAAAATTCAGACTCGGAAAATATAGTACAGATAAGACCAGACCAATTAAGATTAAATTCAGGTCACAAACAACAGCAGAGAAAATTCTATCCAAGACAGGGAAACTAGCAACAAATGATCAATATAAAAAGGTATGGATAAAAAGAGAAATGAATAAGGAGGAAAGAGAGGCAGAAAAGCAGAAAAGAATTGAAGCTAAGGCAAAAAACGAGGAAAGAACGGAGTCAGAGAAAGAGAGATTCTATTGGAGAGTAGTGAACATGAAAATAAAGCAGTTCGACATACTAAAGAAAAACATAAGGGAAACAGAGAATACAATGGAAGTGGCAGAAAACTAAGAGTGTCTTACACAAATATAGATGGATTGATAACAGGATTGAATGAACTGAATGATTATTTGAAAGAAAAAGAACCGGACATAATGGGAATTGTAGAAACAAAATTAAAAGGCCCACTACCACCCAACAGTGTAGGACATGATACATACAATTATTGGATTAGAAACAGAGAGAAAAAACAAGGGGGTGGAGTTATGTTTCTGACTAAGAAGGATATAAACGTGAAAGGTGTCATATATGGAAAGAATACAGTAGAGATGATTATGATAGAAGTGGAAGACCGAGATAAGAAGAGCAGAAAATTTGTGATCAATTATGTGCCTCCGAAAACAGCCTCATGGGAGGAGAGTGAACATAAAAGTATGTTAGAGGACACAAAGATAGCATTAACTAAAATAATGGAAGACGGAGGAAGAATAGTTATGATGGGCGACTTTAATTGCAAAGAAATCTGCTGGGAAGAAATGACAGTAAAGAGTGGTGATGACTCATGGGGAAATGCTCTACTTGAGATGATTACTGACCATTCAATGACACAATGGATACAAGAGAACACTAGGTATAGAAATGAAGAAGAACCATCGAGGCTAGACTTAATAATTACATCTGAACCTAGAATAGTGGACAAGATTGAATATAAAACACCAATAGGTAAAAGTGACCACATATTGATTGAACTGGAACTTAATGAAGAAAAATATATGAAAAGAAATGAACAATATAGAAAAGGAAGAATGATGTATGAAAAAACAAACTTTGATAAAATAAGAGAATTCTTCCAACAAGAAAACTGGGAAGAAATATACAAAGAAGAAACAACAGTGGAAGAGAAATGGAATATTTTGACAAAAATTTACAAAAAAAGGAGTGGAAAAGTATGTCCCAAGACAAAAACAAGAAAAAGAATATGTAAAATGCTGGTACAACAAAAGTTGTAGGGAGTTAAAGGACAAAAGAGACAAAGCCTGGACAGATGGAAAAAAGACAGAAGACCTGAAAAATGGAAAATATATACTGGTTATAGAAATGAATATGTACAAAAGTGCAGAGAGGAAAAAAGAAAATATGAAAAAGATGTTATAGAAAAGTGTAAAGATCAACCAAAACTATTCTACAGATTTGTAAACAATAAACTGAAAAACAAACAAGACTTAGAGAAATTAAGACAAGGAGGAGTTGAATACACTGAGGAAATGGAAATGGCAGAAATTATGAACAAACATTTTAAATCAGTGTTTACAAGGGAAAATATACAACCTGAAGAGATTGAGTGGAAGGAAAAAGTCCCCCCTATGGAAGAAATAGAAGTAACAAAGAATGAAATATTGACACACTTGGGTAATTTTGATGTCAGAAAATCGCATGGGCCAGATGAAATAGCAAACTGGATTCTGAAAGAATGCAGGAATGAACTGGCAGACAAAGTACATAGCATAATAAGCAGTTCCTTAAAAGAAGGAAAAGTTCCAGAAGATTGGAAAAAAGCAAATATAGTACCTATATATAAAGGAGGAAATAAAGAAGAACCTACCAACTATAGACCAGTCTCTCTAACAAGTACAATAGCAAAAATATGTGAAAGAATTATCAAAAGTAGATGGGTAAAATACTTGGAAAAAAACAACGTACTAAATCCAAGGCAATTTGGATTCAGACAAGGACGATCATGCGTCACCAATTTAATATGTTTCTATTCAAGGCTAATAGATATAATACAAGAAAGAGATGGATGGGCTGATTGTGCATTTCTAGACCTAAAAAAAGCTTTTGACAAAGTACCACATAAGAAGTTGCTTAAGAAATTAGAATATGAAGGAGGAATACAAGGTAAATTGCTAAATTGGATGGAAGACTTTTTGCAAGAAAGAAAAATGAGAGTAGTGATAAGAGATCAGCACTCAAAATGGAATGAAGTAATAAGCGGTGTCCCGCAGGGAACAGTTCTGGCCCCAATAATGTTTGCTATATATATTAATGATATGGATGAAGGAATTGAAAGCTATATGAGCTTCTTTGCAGATGATGCAAAATTACTGAAAAGAGTGAAAACTGAAGAAGATTGTGAATCACTACAGAGAGATCTAAATAAAGTACAAGAATGGAGTAGGAAGTGGGAGATGGAGTTCAATACAAAAAAGTGTAGTATAATGGAATTTGGAAAAAGCAAAAACAGAATAACAGGATCATATAATTTGGGAAAAGAAGGAATAAAAAAAGTAGAAAATGAGAAGGACCTGGGAGTCATTGTTATGAATAATATGTCACCTGAGAAACATATAAATAAGATTTTTGGAGAAACTTATAATTTAATAAGAACAATCAAAGTGGCATTTACATACCTGGATGAAGAAATGGTGAGGAAAATCCTAATCACCCTGATAAGACCAAGATTGGAATATGCAGCAACGATATGGTCACCAAGTACAA
>NC_134782.1:34736997-34741997 GCF_046742065.1 Oratosquilla oratoria
TCACTAGCGAATTTCTCAAATAGTTACGTTGGCGACAAGCGTGAAGGGATTCGTTCCGGTCCTTACTACTCCCACTGGGTGCGGTGGCCATGGGGTGAAAATGGATGGTTAATGGGTGTAGTGAGCGCCCTCCCCAATCTCGATAGTCAGGTTGACTATGAGTTCTCATGGTTTTATACCGTCAAGTGGTCGAGCGGTCTAAGGCGAGTGTGTCTTGGAAGTTTACTTCCAGATGCAGCGGGTTCGAATCCCGTGCGCTACTGTCAAGGAGATTGTCTGATTGATGTCGCTGTTCACTAGCGAATTTCTCATGTATATATATATATATATATATATATATATATATATATATATATATATATATATATATATATATATATAAAAGTGAAGATTTGGAGTCTGGGATCCATATTGGAAAACTATAAACATCACTCAATTGAAGGGTTTATTTGCCCGACGTTTCAATTCCCGTCCAGGAATCGTCTTCAGTGGGTATAACGGTTACAAGATTGTGAACTCCTTAAGAATCGTCGAAGTGGTAAACCTGGGAAACGTTCACCCTCTCAATAACATGTACAAAGCATACCTCATTGCAATAATAAATACATTATAAGAGAAATGAAATATTGGTACCAAATAAAATAAAATAAAATAAAATAAAATACAAATAAAAAGTTACATGGCAGCGTACATAAAACAAGCGTAGCAAAAGTAACAATACGTGACACTACCGTAAAAATATCAGACCATAGGACAGAGATGCAAATGGAGGTGGACCAAATGTCCGAAATGAAGTGTCAAGAACAAACGACTAAATTACAAACAAAATACATTACAAAAATACAAATAAAATAAGTTACATGGCTGTGAACAAAAAACAAGTGTAACAAAAAAGCCCCAAACGTAACACTAACGTAAAAACATCAGAGCAAAGGACTGAGACGCAAATAGAGGTGGACCAAATGTCCGAAAAGAAGTGACAAGAACAAACGACTAAATTACAATCAGACAAAAATCAAACAAAATAAAAAGTTAAATGGCAGTGAACATAAAGCAATTGTGACAAAAAACATAAAAACGTAACCCAAATGTATAAAAAAAAAAAAAAAAAAAAAAAAAAAAAAAAAAAAAACCAAAATTGCAAATGAAAGTGGACCAAATGTCCGCAAAGGAGGAAGAGGGAACGTGAAGAACAGGTCTCAATAACAAACGACTATATTACAATCAGACAAATAAAAGAACAAAGAAGATAAAAAGAAAGATAGAACCGAAGAGAAAGGAAGTAAACTGAAACTGAAAAAGAGGACAAAAGTCACGGGAAGGGGAGTTGAAAAGGTGTACTGGGAGACCGCCTTCGATAAAGGAGGTCGGCCAAAAGCCAACTGGTGAACAAACGACAGATCGAAAAGAAGAGACAGAGACTAGAAAACAGAATAAAAGGAATTAGTCTGCGTTACTCCTCGTTCCTAGATAAATAGGATTAAAATCAATGCACCTGTTTATGCAGTTGCTCTTAGTTTTCCATGCTTCCAAGAACAGTCTTTTCTTTTTGTTATTTTCTTTGTGTAGAGTTGTCACTCCATCCCAATCAATCCTGTTTTGGTGTTCTGTAATGTGTTTGTACAGGGCCGATTTCGGATCTTCTCGCCTAACTGCACGTTGGTGTTCTTCTACCCGAGTGCCCTCGGCAGAATGATTAGTCCGTGAACTAATTCGTTCTGGCGGGGGTTCGAATTCCAGCAGATGAGTTTATTTCCAATTGTCAAAATGACACAAACGCTTGTCGGAAGACTAGCCTGCATAAAGGATTTGATGAAATACAGTACATACCACGTTCTACCCAAGTGCCCCCGGCAGAATGATTAGTCCGTGAACTAATTCGTTCTGTTTTGAAGGGTCACGGTAGTACAGGCTTTATATGAAGCATTCCGCTCTGGCAGGGGTTCGAATCCCAGCAGATGAGTTTATATATATATATATATATATATATATATACATATATATATATATATATGTACACACACACACACACACACACACACACACACACACACACACACACACACACACACACACACACACACACACACACACACACACACATATATATATATATATATATATATATATATATATATATATATATATATATATATATATATATAATAATAATTATGATAATAATAATAATAATAATAATAATGATAATAATTATGATAATAATAATAATAATAATAATAATAATAATAATAATAATAATAATAATAATAATAATAATAATAATAATAATAATAATAATAATAATAATAATAAATCAATAATAGGCTTTGGCTTTATTTACTAGTCTCTGGTGGGGCACCTTGTCGAATCCTTTGCTATATTCAAGGTAAATAACATCGTAATTATCATTGTTATCTGACGCCTTATATACTTTAGTGTAAAAAGATAGAAGATTAGTCACACATGACCCTTGAAGAGACCATGCTGTGAGTCACGAATCAAATTATGTCTATCGATGTGATCTCTGAGTCTGTTACCTAATATTGATTCAAGCATTTTACCTATAATTGATAAAAAACTGATTGCCTATAGTCGCATATAGGCGGTTTATTTCCCTTTTTGAAAATAGGAACAACGTTTGCCTACCCCCAAGCAATAGACAAAAAGCCAGTGTCTACCGACTTATTATATAATTCTGTTAACTGGTCGCATATTTCAAATTTACACTCTTTAAGCACTCGGAAAAAATCGTCTGGACCCGGGGATTTTGTAGCCTTTGTAGCCTTTCAATCTGTTTGACTCCTTCTACCTTACTAATGACGATATTAGATAGTCTAGTTTCTTCATACCCACTGGAAATCGGATCGCAGCTAGGTACCTTATCTCAAGATCGAGAGAATACAAGGTCTACTCAACAGCTATCCAGTATTTAGGTCGTTTGCGCATTGACGTCACTAGAAGTGCTTGGCCCAAAGACTATATAGGAAAGACGGGAAAGCGCACGAAGAGCCGCATCGTCCACATACATTTTACTGTGCGGCTCTCTCACTAGATGGCGTTTACGTCAATCACCAGTTTTAACTGCATCGTCTGTTTCTTTATTAAATATGTCAAAGATAAACCACAAGAACATTTTTCCAAAATGAAACCCCCATTTTAACGGTTGCAGAACATGAAATAGGTAAGTCTCCCAGAAACTCTGTGGTGCCTGTACGTTTTCTCTTTTACCTAACATTTTTCACTTACGTTTTCACCATTTTCTCTGTGGGCTCCCCTTCAGATGACGTCACAACATGCGCGCGAGCAGACCTTGTATTCTCTCGATCTTGCCTTATCTAACCTCTCCATAGTAAACACCTAGAGAAAATATTTGTTAAACACCTCACTCATTTTTTCTCAGATTCTATCAAGACATCGTCGTTTTTCATTGGGCTTATTTTTTTTATTTTATTTTTCTATTTATTTATTTTTGCTCTGTAGAGATGAAAGAAGACCTCTGGGTTGGATCTCGCTTGTTTGGCAACCTTAATTTCAGAGTTACGTTTCGCTGTGTGCGTATTCTTTTTCACCAGTCTTGCTATATCGTTATATTTGGATCCAAGGTGTGTTTCCCCGTATTTTATTCTGGCACAAAATCCTCTTTTCATTCCGATCTCATTTTTCAGCCTGTGACAGGATGAAAAAAGGAAAAATGGATCAGGTCCTAGTCAAACGGAGGTGTGCCCTGCCTCTAGAGAGTTTTCAGAGAACGATGACAAAGTAGAAATAATTTCATTGTATTGTATTAAGAAGGTACATGTACTGTGGTTTGTGCAGAGCTATGTATAAAACACCAGCACAGCCACAACAAATGTCCCCAAAGTAAACAAAAACCACGTGCTTTGAACAGCTAACATTTGTAAACATCCCAGCTACACCAGTCACACACGGCAAGATGTCATTAGACAGACAAAAGGCGAATTTCCAAAATTCAAATTCATATTCACACCACCCCAAATACCTGGCCCAAACATGTCAAAAGAGAAGATCAATGTTTTCACATCAGACCCTTAGTAAGTTACAATATCTATGAGACTATCGGAGAAATAAGTATACTTTCGGTTTGCAAACATCACCACATCAATAATGGATACCCTATCGCCAGTGCTATTTTCAATCGTGACCGTGGGGCTATCTGACGTTTCCCTGAATCGGATGAGAATACACTATTGTCCGAACGAAACTAGCGCACTGATTGGTATTTTCATGTCCATTTGTGCCGTGGAGTCAGATTCGAAGTCAACGGAGGCGGCAGACCTAGAGGAAGAATTGAACACCGAGGATGGCAAATATTTCCAAAAAATCTCGGACACATGTTTCCATCGGCATGTCCATGAAAGTTCTACAAAACCTTTTCGGACCATTGAAGGAAATTATTCCAATCCACGGCATATTTCACACAAAATAATCACACACACACAATAGAAACAGTGTCATTACCCAGCATGTGAGCTAAGCTGACCCAGACATTCAGGTTTGTTTCGGACGACGTGTTGGCGATTTGTTGTTTTTAACTGTTAACCATGACCGTGTTGTTCACGGTCTGCGCATTCGTAGAAAAAGCGACGGGAATCCGGGCGGGAATTTTATTTCGCCGGACTAGAAATTTACGAGCAGGGCAAAAATTAAGTGACGGTGGTAATGAAAAAATATTATTTTCAATTGATTTTTCATATCTGCCGAGACTAACATCGCCGGATCCGTGAAACAATTAATAGAAAAAGAATAACCTAATCGTCTAACACCGACTAAGACAAAATCTGAAAAGATCAATGAGCTGAAGACGTTCCTTGGACAACATCGAACCATTTGCTTTTTTATACAAAGCAGAAAACAAATCCCCTGCCACTTCACTTCCATAACGAAAAAAGCATATATTCCTCCGTGCCAAATGCCACTCAAATGACAATGGCACCAAAGGAGCAAAACAAATAGAGCAGCGACCCCCCCCCCCACGGTGG
>NC_134782.1:34754497-34759497 GCF_046742065.1 Oratosquilla oratoria
TCCTCATATGTTCTTGCCTCCGCATCTTTCCTCTCGACCTCTTTCCTCATTTTTTCTTCATTTTTTCTATCAAGATTTCTACTCGTTCTCCTTGTTTCTTTTCCTTTTATTGTTTCTACATGTTACATTTTCCCATGTGTTCTTGCCCTCCTCCTTCCCTCTTCTCTTCCTCCTTCCCCCACTTTTTCTCTTTCTTTTCTCTAATTATGTTCTCTCTCTGTTTTTTTCTCTTCATTCCTTCTTCCCTAACTGTTCCTACATGTTACCCTTAATTTCTTTCTATTTCTCATCCCTTTACTCACAGTTTTGTTCCTCGCCTGTCGCTCCCAAGTCAGTCCCCTTGCTATTCAAATTTTAAATGTTTTCTCTTGACAACTGTGTATCTATATGAAAGATTTCTGAAGCACTACCCATAATCATTGTTTACCGTTGAGCTTTATCTACCTAAATATGAGAAACGACCGCATAGTGTGAAGGAAATATCATATAGAAAATATGTAGACATTTTCGGAAGGAAACGGTTTGCTTAAAAGACCTTTGATCTTGACTGTGAATAGATCACTGGCTGATTCTTTTTTATTTTTCAGTAAACAGGACGTCACAGTCAGACCATGACCAAGATGATCTGAAAAAAAAAAAAAAAAAAAATGGAAATGAAAATATATTTATGTAAAATCAGCGTGATTCCCAGGCTTGGGAAAGACGACAATTAGCGCCTCCGTTGAGGTGCATTTTTTATTTTTATTTGTTTATTACCAGATTATTTTCTTCAGTTGGGCTCTGGTGACAACCTAACCCCAGACGATTTCGTTCAGCGTGTGAACCTTAACGTGGTAATATGAGAACTGAAGAAATAATTCAAAATTTTAGTTGACCATTGCAGGGGGACTCCGACGCTCCGACTTGCGTGTGTGTGTGTGTGTGGGGGGGGGGGGTCGTCCTCGTCAGTCCCTCTTCCTCTACCTCACTTTCTCCCTTTCCCTTTTATTTTCCCTCCCTCCCTCTCTCTCTCTCTCTCTCTCTCTCTCTCTTATTCTCACTCCCCCTCTCCCTCTCCCTTTTCTTCTCCCTCTCCCTCCCCTTCTGGTCCCAGCCCGATACGGTCCCCTCCGACATTTGGCCAGCTGGGACCTTTTGTTGTGCCGTGCCGTTTGCGACTCTAGTCTGATAATTAATTTCATGACGATTTCTATCTCTCTCCACTTTCTTTCATATTTCATTTAGAGTTATTCTGCTTGATTTTCTTTTATCTGGTTTAATTTTACTTGAATCTTTTTTTGCTTTAATTTTGTTAGATATTGTTTTGTTCTAATTAAGTCCTTTTTGTTTAATCCTGTTTTGTTATCTCTTATCTCATGTAACTTTATATTATACCAATACTTTAATTTGCTCCATTTAATTTTAATCTGTACTATTTTATTTACATTGTTCTAATATGTTTCATCTAATTCAGTCTTATATTAATATTTTTTCATTTACATATTAACGTATTTTGGAGTTAACACTGTTATAACTAAGTCGATTTTCTGTTTATGAATCTTTGACTATTCCTCTCGGGTTTCGAGTTGTCTTTTTCTTTTATCTTTTAACTGACTCGAACCTCAGTTTCTCTGTCAGCTCGTAACAATGCATATGCGAGTTCGATGCCAGCGACATCTGTCAGCTAGCCACATGCCTTGGCTGTCCAGTAACACGGGATAAAGCTGACAGCTCTCTCCGAAGCTAACCTTCTCCTTGTGTGATCCTCTAGCCTCTCGGGTAAATAAAATCGTCTGGCTTTAGTCAGAAAAGAAATAATAAAGTAGAATGAGGAAATCAATGATACAACTTCTAACGTAGTACACAAAGAAGTCTTAGAATAAGGTGACAACGTAATTACTTTGTAAGCTTATATCTTAGTGATAACAAGCACGGTGGAAATGTCCTTATCACAGGTAAAGGAATCTACATATATATATATATATATACATATATATATATATATATATATATATATATATATATATATATATATATATATATATATATATATATATATATATATATATTGTCCAAGGAGTTCTTGGAGAACAAAAAACCTGGATAATACTTTAAGAGAAATATCTGTCATGTTAATTAACAATCGACCGGTCGCTGGATGCCACACATCAATATAAACATACATACATACATGCATAAATACATGTATGCGCATGAACGCTTACAACTACTAACTTGCATACATCTTTTCTCATGCACTTACTTAAATATCTATATATATACAAACATACGCGCGCGCGCACACACACACACAAAACGTACACACATACATACACGGCGGTCCGGGTTCGAATCCCGCCCACGACTGAAATAATTTCAGTATCGCTGCGCTGAGAGTCGTTACTCCAACTCTTGTGGGCGGTGAGTTGGGTGTGTGTGTGCGTGTAAAGTTATATATGAGCTCTGAGCTCTCTTCTGGGAGGGAAATATCTGTCGATCACGAGTCCAACACGTGATCCAAGACCATGGTGAATCACACACACACACACACACACACACACACACACACACACACACACACACACACACACACACACAATCACATATGCATTTATTATGTTACAATATGTTGTTTGAAGTTTTATGTTTATTTCAAGGTTTGGAATTACAATAAAAATGTAGAAAACAGAACATTTATTTTTCTGACTCCCTATCAAATACAAAACAGATATTTGTATTCTTTTGATGAAAATCTACACCCGTGCCACCAAAGCATAGAAAAACTGTTGGTATCGTACCCAATCAGGTAAATATATTTCAATTTTTTCAGAAGATATCACAGTTTTGTTAATTAAAAAAAAAAAAAAATCCATTTGCTACTGTTCTCATTGCTCACAATATTTGTTCTTTACTCAATGACTCACGAGAACACTGCATTTAAAGAAAATCGGTTCACCAGGAAAGGGGACTTGAAAAGAAAGAAAAAATCGAATAAATAAACAAATAAACAAATAAAAAGATAAATCAATTAAATAGAAAAAATAAAAGGTAAACAAACATTTTGATAACATTACGTCTACTCTCACTCGGTTTTTGTTTGATAAATAATTGATATTTACCATCAAAATACGGACACGTTTGATGTTAAATACATATGTATATGTATCCACACACACACACACACACACACACACACACACACACACACACACACACACACACACACACACACACACAC
This sequence comes from Oratosquilla oratoria, assembly GCF_046742065.1. Lineage (NCBI taxonomy): Eukaryota > Metazoa > Arthropoda > Malacostraca > Stomatopoda > Squillidae > Oratosquilla > Oratosquilla oratoria. The sequence goes on from NC_134782.1 coordinate 34,757,715, forward strand.
ACACACACACACACACACACACACACACACACACACACACACACACACACAAACACACACACACACACACACACACACACACACACACACACACACACACACACACACACACACACACACACACACACACACACACACTCTTTCGTCGGATGGACGGAGAAGATTGGAGTTCTGAAGAAAAAGTGAAATTTTCGTGGATCTCAACGCAAAGGAAGTACCTTATTGTATTTATAGGGAAGGGGAAAGCTCGTGGTGTAGTGGGAAAGTGAGGAAAAAGGAAAAGGGGAGGGATTACTGAGGGAAATGGAAGGAAATGAGGAAGGGGAGGACTTGGTTCAGGAGGCCAGGCGTCTTGTAAACAAGAGAAGGACCGATTATTTTGGAGAAGGGATTAACAAAAGTGTAAAGATTAGAAATACAGATAAGAGCAGCACAATTGAAGGAGAGGATAATAATTTCCAGGGATTTATTAATGAGGGGGGGGGGGTGGATACCAATCTCCCCCGATTAGCAAGACTAGAGGAAAAACTTGAACAAATGACCGAATATTGGGAGAATAGGTTCGGTAACATAGCAAAGATTGCACAGAGAGTTGAAAAACTGGAAGAACTAGAGAAGGTGAACAAAAACTTAACTAAAGAAATAGAAGAATTAAAAAGACAGTTAAAAGAAGTAAAAGAGGAGAATGAAGAATTAAAGAGGAATAATAAAGAGAATAAGGAGGCCATAGCAAAAGAAGCAAAGAGTTGGAAAAAAATCCAAGAAAACAGTAAAGTTGCATTTACTGACATTATTAAACAACAAATGAAAGAACAAACTGAAGACTCAGTTATTAAAGTGATGAGACAGAAGGAGAATATAGTAAGAGACTTAGCAGATAAAAAGAAATGTATAATTATATTAGGAATGGAAGAGAAACATAACCTAAATAGAACCACAAGAATCAATGAGGAGAAAGAAAAAGTAAGCAGTTTACTAGAATTAGTTCAGGAAGATGAACCTGAAATAATGAAACAAATTGAAGAGATGTAAAGACTTGGAAAGTATAGTACAGATAAGACCAGACTAATTAAGATTAAATTCAGGTCACAAACGACGGCAGAGAATATCTTGACAAAAACAGGGAAACTAGCAGCAAGTGAACAATATAAAAAGGTATGGATAAAAAGAGAAATGAATAAAGAGGAAAGAGAGGAGGAAAAAATTAAAAGACATGAAGCTAAGAAAAAAAAAAAGAGAAAATAACAGAGTCAAAAAAAGGGAAATTCTATTGGAGAGTAGTGAATATGAAAGTAAGGAAATTCGAAATACTAGAGAAAAACAAAAGGGAAACAGAGAATACAATGGAAGTGGCAGAAAACTAAAAGAGTCTTACACAGATATAGATGGATTGATAACAGGATTGAATGAGCTGAATGATTAGCTGAGGGAAAAAGAACAGGACATAATGGGAATTGTAGAAACGAAATTAAAAGGTCCACTACCACCCAACAGTGTAGGACATGATGCATATAATCATTGGATTAGAAACAGAGAGACAAAACAAGGGGGTGGAGTTATGTTCCTGACTAAGAAGGATATAAACGTGAGGAGTGTCACATATGGAAAGAATACAGTAGAGATGATTATGATCGAAGTGGAAGACAGAGATAAGAAGAGCAGAAAGTTTGTGATAAATTATGTGCCTCAAAAAACAGCCTCGTGGGAAGAGAGTGAACATAAAAGTATGTTAGAAGACACAAGGGTAAAATTAGATAAGATAATGGAAGATGAAGGAAGAATA
>NC_134782.1:34764497-34774497 GCF_046742065.1 Oratosquilla oratoria
GAGCGAGAAAAAGACCGTGAGCATGAGAGAGAAAGACAGTGTGAGTGTGAGAGAGAACTTGAAGTAGAGTACGAACGAAAGTTGAAATTGTCTGACATAGATAGAAAAAATAAATCTACCCACCTATTAAATACCCAAGTTGCCTCTCTTCCCAATTTCAATGAGTCAGACCCAGAATACTTTTTTAGGCAATTTGAACGTTTAGCTGAGCACGTAAACTGGCCAGTAGAAGAATGGGTTTGGATCATACAAAGCAAATTGATAGGAACAGCCGCCAAAGTCTTCAACAGTCTTGAGGAATACTCATCCTATGAAACAGTCAAATCTAGCATCCTCAATGCCTATCAAGTTGCTCCTGAGTCTTACCGTCAAAAATTCAGAAATTTGACCAAATCTGCTAACTCGACATTTGTCGAATTTGTCTCTGAAAAACTCAGAATCTTTAAGCAATGGCTCACTGCCACCAAAGTAAAGACTTACGATCAACTCGTTAACTTGATGGTCTTCGAGGAATTTAATAACAGAATTCCATTCCACATCATGCTTCATTTAAATATGAATTTTATAAGGAAAGATGTACTCAATTTAACTGAAGCAGCATTACTTGCCGATGAATACGCAGCACTTAATAGGTTGAACGTACAGCGGGCGAGCCATTTTGTAAAGCCATCAGTAGGTTCCCTTCCCACTCCCGATAATAAGCAGGCAGGAAAGACCTCTATCCCTACCCCCCTCTACTCTTCCTGTAGTTACTGTAAGAATCCTGGCCATCACATCACTCAATGCCCAGAGCCAGGTTGCAGAGTGTCAAAGTGCCCGAGTAAATCGAAAGCACCTACCCAGTGTACTGGACCAAAATCTTACGGTCCTCGTAAACCTATGACTCATGTAGTAAGAGGTAACTTTCCCCCCTGCGAACATACCTTTAAAGACTTCAAGTCCCATGGTAAAATCTTCACTAAGAAAAGACCCTCTCAACACAAAATAAAGGCTCAAGAGTATGTCCGTAGAAACCCTACTGATGCGCTAGAGAGACCTATATCATGCATTGTAAAATCCCCCCTTACAAATGAACCTAACATACGAGAAGTCGATACAACGGCTCTCAAGTCCAACTCTGCCCTCCTTGCAGACCTTATTCAGTGCCTTGGATCCCTTACTCATGACAAAGAATTGCAGACTAATGCTCTTCCTATTCGCCAGACCCCTTATCGCCTCTACCCCCATAAGGCAGAGAGGATGCTGCCGCCGTCTCCGCCACAACTCCATCACGGCTTCTCTCACCTCCCTCTCCAATCCCACGGAGAAATTGGTCTGGTCTCCAGTCTGCCAACGCTCCTACGAGACCCTTCGGCAGTTCCTGAGCGGCGAGCCGGTGTTGAAGACCCCCGACTACTCCCACCCCTTCGTCCTCCACGTAGACGCATCGGGAGAAGGGATAGGAGGGGTCTCGCTACAGGAAGCCGTCCACAACCCTCTTACCTTCATCGAGAGGGCCCGTATCTTCAATCAACGAGTCCTCCGATGGGCCCTCCAAGTCTTCAAATTCCTCATGGTCCTCATCAGAAAAGAAGACCACCTAATTGCTGACGCCCTGTCTAGGGGAGCGACCAGCCTCCTAGACGATTCACGGTGGCTACGGACTCTCTAGTCCAGCTGCTCCCCGTTACGCTGGACTTCCGGCGGGGGGTGTTATAGCCAACCGTGAATCAAACCATTTTCAAATCGCCCGCCTACTACTCACTGCTTCGAACATGACTCATGGCCAGTATACGTTGCATGAACGTATGAGTTCGAACCTTGCCATGAAACTTTGGCCCCGCCTACCTCGGGTATAAAAAGAGCCTCCCCGGTTGTCCACCCCTCACACACTCTCACACAACCCCAGGTCTCACCTCTTCGACGCTGTATATTGGTGCATTGCTGTTTTGTTCGCAAGTATTTTAGTAGGCCAAATTCTTGGACTTGTATATCTTTATGTTATGTGTTTTCTATGTATTGAACTTTTATTTGTCTTGTATGTATTTGTCTATGTTAAATGTCCCAGTGTACGTTGAGTGTATGTTCGTAAATGATCAGTAAAACTTTATTTTTTTCTTTATGTGTAAATATAGTTAATTAAGTTTCGTGCAGACGTCTATCTTACCTCAACCATAATCCTTATAATTCTTACTTACATTCAGTCTCAAATAGAGCTTTTCCTCGGAACGTATTTTACCTATACGTTCCACGTTATTGTTGTGGGTTTGCTTCTCAACTGGAACTCGACTTACCCCTAGATTCGACTGAAGTTCCACTCATTACATTAACTCAGGCCAAACCAAGCAAGCAACCCATGACAATATATATATATATATATATATATATATATATATATATATATGTATGTATGTATGTATATATATACACAGACACTCTCATATATATATATATATATATATATATATATACTGTATATATATACTCGGTACGGTAAATATAACAAAAGAAAAAATTAAAAGGTGTATAGACAAACTCAAAGTTAATAAAACACCAGGCCCTGACGGTTGGCATCCAAGAATCTTAAAGGAAATTAAAAATGAGATTGTTGTTCCATTAGAAATTATTTTCAAGAAATCCATCATATCCGGAGATGTCCCAAGAGAATGGAAGCTAGCTAACGTTACTCCCATATTCAAAAAAGGTGACAAAAAGAAACCAAATAACTATAGGCCTATAAGTTTGACTTCAATCGTAGGAAAAATAATGGAAACTATCATCAGAGATGCTATCGAACATCATTTAGAAAGTAACCGTTTGATAAATGATAGCCAGCATGGTTTCAGACGGAAACGTTCTTGCGTGACTAACTTACTCGAATTCTACAACACAGTTATCTCGAATTATGACAAAAGAAACAATATAGATTTAGTATATCTAGACTTTGCAAAAGCTTTTGATACCGTCCCACACGAAAGACTACTTACTAAATTAGCTTTGCATGGAATAAGTGGTAGCCTATTAGGTTGGACTAGTAATTGGTTGAATAGTCAAAAACAGAGAGTTGTTTTAAGTGGAAAAACTTCTGGATGGAAAAGTGTTGCAAGTGGAGTTCCTCAGGGTTCCGTTCTTGGGCCACTTCTATTCATAGTATATATAAATGATATAGACCATGGACTAAAATCTACTGTTTCCAAATTTGCTGATGATACAAAACTGTGCGGAGTGGCAAATGATCACTCAAACCAATTAGATATTCAAGAAGATTTAGATAAATTACAGCAATGGTCTGAGAAGTGGCTAATGAAATTTAACACAAGTAAATGCAAGGTAATGCACATAGGTAAAAATAACAGTAAGTACGATTACAAGTTATTTGGAAATTCGTTAACAAAAGTGGATAGTGAAAAAGATCTCGGCGTAATGATCAGTAACGACCTCAAATCATCCAAGCAGTGTATTTCAGCCTCTGAGAAAGCAAATAAGATTCTAGGACTGATTGCGCGATCTTTTGATTTCAAAAGTCCATCACTCATTAACAAGCTATATAAATCGTTAGTTCGTCCACATTTGGAATATGCTGTTTCCGTATGGTCACCGAATCTCATTAAAGACATTGACAGATTGGAAAGAGTACAACGGCGAGCCACAAAACTGATTCCAAATATCAAAAATAAATCATACGAAAATCGACTAAAACATATGAATCTGTTTTCTCTAAAAAAGCGTAGACTCAGAGGTGACTTGATACAGGTCTTTAAAATTCTAAAGGGAATTGACAACATCAAAAGTGACAAAATTTTTACATTGAATGAGAATCAGACAAGAAACAATGGTCTCAAACTGTCCGGAAATAGATTCAATTTAGAAGTAGGTAGAAACAACTTTGCCAACCGTGTAGTTAATGAATGGAATAAACTTCCTGCACAGGTAGTGCAATGTAGTTCAGTTCGAAGCTTTAAGAACCATTTAGATAAATACCTAAGTAAGATGCTGTAATGATTATAATTTATCTTATATTATTTGTTTTTGTTTTGTTATCATTTGTCTGTCTGATTTTTATTTATTATTAGTTATATGTCAATTTATTATTATTTACTATTTACCTCTTTGTTTATTATTTAACTATACCTATGCATTTATTTATGTATTTTATTTGTTATTTACATTATCATAGTTTTTATTTATTATTTTATCATTAATATGATTTTTTTTTTCGCATCCGACCTAGATATGGATCAAAAGGTCTCCTGTCGGCATGCTCCGCCTTTGTAATCCTTTGTAATATACAAATATATATATATATATATATATATATATATATATACATATATATATATATATATATATATATATATATACATACATGTATATATATATATATATATATATATATATGTTTATATATATATATTTGTATGTATATGCATATATATAAATATGTATATATATATGTATATATATATATATATGCATATATTATATATATATATGCATATATTATATATATACATATATATATATACATATATATAAATATATATATATATATATATATATATATATATATATATATATATATATATATATATATAATGTATATATATATATATTAGTCCATGGGCCAGGAGGGTCCACCGTGCACCCCCCCCCCCCATAACAGTATAGGATTTTTTTTTTTTAGTCCCTGGGACCTTATGAAACAACAATATATGATGCCCACAGCAATATTTTGGGATCAACTACCCATTAGTGGCCATTTTCAAAATGGCCACCGGCGTACCTAAAAAAAAATCACGTTTTCGCATATAACTTTCCTTCTATGACAGATAGAGACATGGTTTCGGTGTCTTTACCTATGTTTTCGAGTACCAGCAATCTAGTAATGTATCTTAGAACAGTCTATCACGTTTACCTTATTCCCAAATTTTGAAAATAATTCATTTCAAATACAAATTTGGATTTCTTTCTTTAACCTTACAGAATCATATGGAAATCACATACAAAAAGTCAAGAGAAAACATTATTATTTTTCCAATAATTTTCAAACAGCTAGAAACCAGTACATTCTCATTTAAGTTGAGACAATTAGAACATTTATAAAGCATTGGCAGCATCATAAAAATCATAGTGCACGAAACATGATTCTCTTGAAGCCTGGACAATCCAACAAACTTAATAACTATCATCATCACTGTCACTTGACATGACATTTTCATCTCTGTCACTTAGTTCCATCTCATCATCAGAAGTCATTTCTTCGTCATTAGCAATGGCATCATCTTCAGAAGCAACATCTTCTGTCACAACTGGTCCATCAAACCATAGTGGTGTCATTTTGCCATCGGATGATTTCCATCCATGTCCTGTGGGTTCAGGTATTACAGGCAAGGCAACATCAGCACACTTCCAGATGCCAGTCTGGTAGTTCATGCGTTGTATATGCTGATACAGAAACTTCCTACATGGTGAGAACTGGCCGAGATCAATATTTCTATCGACATTGACAGTGCCATCTGGTCCTCCACATATCTCACTCAGAACAGCATATCGGACTGCATCAACACTCTTGTGGTGGGTTCTGCCATACATGGCACAGGTAAATTCCTCTAGGTCATCCACCAAACTCTCAGGAGGATCCCACATGTCTCCTAACTGAGAAAGTGCATCAACGAATCGAGGTGACTTCAAGAGAAGTTTGATTGGTCGCACTTTTCCAATTCCCTTGAATGCACTTGTTGTGTCACAATGGATGAATGCATGGAGACCCAACAGTGCAGTGCAAAACTGTTGACCATATCCATGTGCCATCTGGGTTATGTTTACAAGTCTCTTTTTATTCCCAGTGCCTGTGTCAAACAAGATGTTGACGTCAAACTTTCCAGCATGATGAAGTAGCACGAAAAAGACATCACTGTCGGGACTTCGTACCCGAATGTTATCATAACCATGCTCCTGGGCATAGGCACAGTACAGGACTATTCTTGTGTCAGTTTCTTCTTGATCAGAGAACAAGTCCAGAATTTCTGTTTCCTTCACGGCTTGACCGTCTTCAGTCTCCAACAGGAAGCAGTGACCCTGAGCTACTGTCATCACTTTTCTGTTTACGAGTTTTGGTGCAGAAATATATGAACTCCATACATGATGGATAATATCAGCCAGTTGTGACTTGTTGTCATCATTCATCAGGAATGTTTTCCAGTTTTGTGGTTTTTTGGTCATTGGCCCTTTAATGATTAGCTTCTCACTTGATCCACGCTGTTTACGTTCCATTTCCTTGATAGATCTAACTTTATACATGTCTGTACTAAAGATGAAATCTGATTGCTTAGGGATCCTATCAAAGATGAGGTGAGCTATCTGTTGGAAGTTCGCAGGAATGTCATGCAGAGTGTGAAACAGTGCATTACCATCTTGTATGAACAGTGTTCTGCCCTCTGTTGGAAGTGCTATGTCATCGATATCTTTCACTAGGAACTGAAATCCCTTGGACTTGTCAGTCTTTGCCATGTATCCGTCAGCTGTACCAAGGCTGCACGGCAAAGGTCTTGTCCAATCGATTGTGTCAGTCGATTGACTTTGGTGCCATCTTCCTGCGTTTGTTTGCCAGCTATGAGGAAGTACAGGAACTTCATTAACTCCTCAGGGAAGTTAGGATTTACTCCCTCCAGATATCGAGCTGTCGGTGGCCATTTCAGCGGTTCGGCACATTGAAAGGCTTTTTAAATATCATACCTCAAATTCAAGGCCACATCTTTTGTTTTGTCAGATGTACCAAGTATATACGCCTGCTTCACAGCCTCTCCTACTTTAATGTCAGTGTTGAAAACAAGGTAAGAACCAAACCGGCCAGATTGGGATTGGATTGGCTCAAATGATAGTTTGTCCCCATAATGCACAACAAGTTTTGCTTTTAGTTTCTCAGATCTGTACTGAGTGTTTCCAAACTGGGTTTGAGCTAATTCTTGGACATAAATGTCCTTCAAGAAATCTAGCTTGACAACAGTGTTATTGTGGATAAAATTTTCTTCAACAGAGGCACAAGTACTGGCAAATGCATTGCGGTGTGCTTCCTCCATCATGGCCTGCTGAGACAGAGCTTCAGGGTCACTGCTGCGCCACGACGACGGGTCTCTTGTGTACTTAGCTCTGCAACTCCTGTGGTATTGAGCCTCACAGGCATAAAGGTCATAACCCTTGATCCTTCGCAGCATCTCAAAATCTTTTCGTTCCTCTGCAACTTTGAGAACGGTTGCACCTCCATCATATTCAAATCGTGATGTTGGTTCAGTTGTCCAGCTGCCTCCATGTTTAAATTTTTTTTTTGCCGGTCTTGTGGCAGAAAATGCAGTCTGGGTTAAAAATTAATTTCTCACTTCCATCAGAAGGGCATCTTGGTGGACATGGACGACAAACATCAGTTTCTGTTAATGATGATGAGGTCGATGAGGATGAAAGTCTTTCTAGATTAGATGTGAACCGTTTGTAACATTGTCGATGATATCCATGGTTTTCCTCGACTGTATCTGGAATTTGTAAAAAGACATACGACATCCGATGAGGAGAATCTACTGGCTCAGAAAGTCTCCGCTTTTGGATTTCCTTCAGCTTTGATAGTCTCTCTTCTGTCAGTGTTGTCAATGGTCCTGATGAACTGTCTCTGTAATGTATAATGCAATGTTCAGTTTTGGAAGAAGCACCTGCCACACTCTCATCCCTCTTGCGCTTCTTGGATGCCATGTTCGTTCAGGATAGACAGTTTACTGTAAAACAATAAGAAGATAAATTGTAATTTCTAAACAATAACTATGCTGAATAAAATCTTGCACTTTGCCTATTGTACTACAGGATCACTAAAATGTGGCTCGATTAGCCCCAAAATCGAGTTTTTTTTTCAAATTTAACAATCAATAAGGTAAACGTATTAGAGTGTTTTAAGATGCATTATTGGATTGCTGGTACTTGAAAACATAGGTAAAGACACCGAAACCATGTCTCTATCTGTCACAGAAGGAAAGTTATAAGCGAAAACGTGATTTTTTGAGTTACGCCGGCGGCCATTTTGAAAATGGCCACTAATGGGTAGTTGATCCCAAAATATTGCTGTAGGCATCATATATTGTTGTTTCATAAGGTCCCAGGGACTAAATTTTTTTTTGTCCTATACTGTTATGGGGGTGGGGGGTGCACGGTGGACCCTCCTGGCCCATGGACTATATATATATGCATATATATATATATATATATATATATATATATATATATACATATATATATATATATACATATATATATATACATATATGTATATATATATATATGCATATATATATATATATGCATATATTACATATATATATACATATATATATATATATATATATATATGTGTGTGTGTGTGTGTGTGTGTGTGTGTGTATGTTCACTATACTGTAAACCCACTATCGGAGAAATAATATCGGAAAGTACAGGAAAACTGTATATTTCGACTACTATCTGTAGTCCTCTTCATTCTGCTGAAGAGGACTACAGATAGTAGTCGAAATATACAGTTTCCCTGTACTTTCCTTTATTATTTCTCCGATAGTGTGTTTATAGTGAACTTTTACAAATGTTACAACATACCAATTTCCATATATATATATACATATATATATTTATATATATATATATATATATATATATATGTATATATATATATATATATATGAATATATATATGCATGTATTATATATATATACATGAATATATATATGCATATATTATATATAAAATAGATATATATATATACATATTATATGTATATATATGAATATATTATATTTATGTATATATATATACACATGTATATGTATATATATACATATATGCAGAAGAAATCACTTGAACGCGTGATACTAGTATGCAGACAAACCACTGGGAAAATGAAAGAGATGAGACCGAGCGCTTTCGTCTATTCAGACATTTTCAAGGTATAGATACATAAAAGAGACAAGTATATATACTCAGAAGGTTAAGGTGGATCTCTCCCAGTGCCATATTGGCTCAAGTGTCCGGACATTTGGTTTACAATTTTTGTTTTGATAAATTCATCCAATTTGTATAATCCTTGACTTAAATTTAAATTATTAACAAATGTATTCTTGATCAGACTGGATTCTATGATGTTTCTATTCAAATAAGAATTACTTTTGACAATTACTTTAGCTTCATTCCAATTGATACAATGGTTAAAATCCCTAAGATGGACAAATAACGCGTTGGACGTTTGACCACTTCTAACGCTATATTTGTGTTGCTTTATTCTAACATTTAATTCCTTTCCAGTCTGACCAATATAGCATTTGTTGCAATCTTTACATGGAATTTTATATACACAGCCTTCCTTATTTTCAGGGGAATTTTTAATCAAAAGACTTTTGACTGTGTTGGAGTTCCTAAAAATGGTTTGGATGTTGAAATTCTTAAGAATATGCGGCAATTTAATGAAGTTGTCATGATACGGAAGAACGAGAAGATTTTTAGAATTAAATTTTTCTTTAGTTTTGTCATCAAAATAAGACTTTCTAGCCATTTTTTGAGAAATTTCAATTAGATGATTTGGATACTTTAATTTTAAAGCTATGTCATTTATTCTTGAGAATTCATCATCCAAAAACTCCGGACTACAAATCCGATAAGCACGAAGGTACATTGAAGATAACACAGATGCTTTGGTCCTGTAATTTATTATTAATATGAGTAAAAATGAACATATGAAAGAACATTGGTGGGTTTCCTATAAACATCAAATTTGAAAGACCTTTCGTTTCTGTATATCAATACATCAAGGAAAGGTAATTGATTATTTTGTTCTATTTCCATGGTAAAATTGATTGAAGGGACTAAGGCGTTAAGTTGTGACAAGAAAGTTGACGGGTCAGCATTAACAGGCCAAATGCACAAAATATCATCAATGTACCTAAACCAAGTAACATTTTGGGGGAGAATATTGGGTAACAACTTTGTTTAAAAAAAATT
>NC_134782.1:34779497-34781997 GCF_046742065.1 Oratosquilla oratoria
TTGTTCATAATTTCTGCCATTTCTATTTCCTCTGTGTATTCAACTTCTCCTTGTCTTAATTTCTCCAAATCTTGTTTGTTTTTCAGTTTGTTGTTTACAAATCTGTAGAATAGTTTTGGTTGATCTTTACATTTTTCTATGACATCTTTTTCATATTTTCTCTTTTCCTCTCTGCACGCTTGTACATATTCATTTCTATAACAAGTATATATTTTCCATTTTTCAGGTCTTTTGTTTTTCTTCCATTTGGTCCAAGCTTTGTCTCTTTTGTCTTTTAACAATCTACAACTTTTGTTGTACCAGCACTTTACATATTCTTTTTCTTGTTTTTGTCTTGGGACATACTTTTCCACTCCTTTTTTTTTATTATAAATTTTTGTCAAAACATTCCATTTCTCTTGTACTGTTGCATCTTCTTTGTGTATTCTTTCCCAGTTTTCATTTTGAAATAATTCTCTTATTTTATCAAAATTTGTTTTTTCATACATCAATCTTCCTTTTCTATATTGTTAATTTCTTTTCATGTATTTTTTCTCATTTAGTTCTAGTTCTATCAATATGTGGTCACTTTTACTTATTGGTGCCTGGTATTCTATCTTTTCCACTATTTCAGGTTCTGATGTGATTATTAGGTCTAGTCTCAATGGTTCTTCTTCATTTCTATACCTAGTGTTCTCTGTAATCCATTGTGTCATTCTGTGTTCAATAATCATCTCGAGTAGAACATTTCCCCATGAGTCTTCTCCACCCTTTACGGTCATCTCTTCCCAGCATATTTCTTTGCAATTATAGTCGCCCATCATAACTATTCTTCCTCCATCTTCCATTATCTCGTTTAGTGTTATTCTTGTGTCTTCTAACATGCTTTTATGTTCACTTTCTTCCCACGAGGCTGTTTTTGGGGGCACGTAGTTTATTACAAACTTTCTGCTCTTCTTATCTCTGTCTTCTACTTCTATCATAATCATCTCTACTGTATTCTTTCCATATGTGACACTCTTCACGTTTATATCCTTCTTACTCAGGAACATAACTCCACGCCCTTATTTTATCTCTCTGTTTCTAATCCAATAATTATATGCATTGTGTCCTACACTGTTGGGTGGTAGTGGACCTTTTAATTTTGTCTCTACAATTCCCATTATGTCCGGTTCTTTTTCCTACAGATACTCGTTCAGTTCATTCAGTCCTGTTATTAATCCATCTATATTTGTGTAGGACACTCATAACTTTCTGTTATTTCCATTGTATTCTCTGTTTCCCTTGTGTTTTTCTCTGTTATGGTCTTTTTCCTCAATTTCATATTCACTACTCTCCAGTAGAATTCTTCGTTTTCTGACTCTGTTCTGGTCTCGTTTTTTTCTTTAGCTTCTTTCCTTTTCATTTTTTCTTCCTCTCTTTCCTCTTTATTCATTTCTCTTTTTATCCATACCTTTTTATATTGTTCACTTGCTGTTAGCTTCCCTGTTTTTGCTAAGATGTTCTCTGCTGTTGTTTGTGATCTGAATTTAATCTTAATTGGTCTGGTCTTATCTGTACTATATTTTCCAAGCCTAAACATCTCTTCGATTTGTTTCATTATTTCAGGTTCATCTTCCTGAACTAATTCTAGTAAAGTGTTTACTTTTTCTTTTTCCTCACTGATTCTTGAAGTTCTATCTAGGTTATGTTTCTCTTTCATTCCTAATATATTTATACATTTCTTTTTATCTGCTAAGTCTCTTACTATATTCTCCTTCTGTCTCATCACTTTGATAACTGAGTCTTTAGATTGTTCTTTCATTTGTTGTTTAATTATATCAGTAAATGCAACTTTACTGTTTTACTGTATTTTTCTCCACCCCTGTGCTTCTTTTGCTATGGCCTCTTTATTGTCTTTATTGTTCCTTTTTAATTCTTCATTCTCCTCTTTTACTTCTTTTAACTGTCTTTTTAATTCTTCTATTTCATTAGTTAAATTTTTGTTCACCTTCTCTAGTTCTTCCAATCTTTCAACCCTTTGTGCAATTTTTGACATACTACCGAACCTAATCTCCCAATGTTCGGTCATTTGTTCAAGTTTTTCCTCTAGTCTTGCCAGTCGGGGAGGTTGGTATCTGCCCCCTCCCCTCATTAAATCCATGGAAATTATTATCCTCACCTTCTATTGTGCTGCTCTTATCTATGTTTCTAATCTTTACATTTTTGTTAGTCCCTTCATCGTCACTAAATTGCTCTGGCCCGCGTTTGTTTATATGGCGTCTGCCTGCCTGGACCAAGTCCTCTCCTTCCTCATTTCCTTCCATTTCCCTCAGTAATCCCTCCCCTTCTCCTTTTTCCTCACTTTCTCACTACACCACTAGCAATCCCCTTCCCTGTAAATACAATAGGTAGTTCCTTTGCGTTGAGATCCACGAAAATTTCACTTTTTCTTCAGTACGTCAATCCTCGCCGTCCGTCCGACGAAAGTGTGTGTGTGTGTGTGTGTGTGTGTGCGTGTGTGTGTGTGTGTGTGTGTGTA
>NC_134782.1:34786997-34791997 GCF_046742065.1 Oratosquilla oratoria
TATATATATATACTGTATATATATATATATATATATATATAATATATATAATAAATATATATATATATGTCTAAATAAAAATATTCTTCTAAAAAACGCTGTGGACGTCGGGGACAGGTGGTATTACGGTGACACTTTGTCCTAAAAATATTCTTTGCAAATTCCTGGGTGAGTTTCAACTCGCTGATTGGCTGAGAGAGTGATGACGTCACGGCAACGGAGACAACTGATTGGCCGAGAGCGGTGACGTCGCGGCAACGGAGACGGCTGATTGGCTGAGAGCGGGACGAAAAAATAAAATTCTCCAAAATGTTTCAATGTCACGACGTCCCTAACCGAGTTGAACGGGGATCCGGCAAAAAGGTTACAATGACGGACCCCGTGACACGGGCCATCCCTGTAAGGGTATAAATCGCATATACGCGGTCGCGGGACTCGAGCGGATCTTTGGGACTCAAGTGGACTCGAGCGGATCTTTGGGACTCGAGCGGATCTAGAGGACTCGAGCGGATCTTTGGGACTCGAGCGGATCTAGAGGACTCGAGCGGATCTTTGGGACTCGAGCGGATCTTGAGGGCTCGAGCGGATCTTTGGGACTCGAGCGGATCTTGAGGACTCCAGCGGATCTACGGGACTCCACCAAAATATAGACTAAAAACACGTGGGCGTAAGTCTAAATAAAAATATTCTTCTAAAAAACGAAAATGCTGAAAACGACGAAAATAAAAGAGGTGAATGAATTATTGTTGTTTATTTTATAGCCTTTGTTTGAAGGTGGGGCTTGTATATATATATGTGAACATGAGGGGGCGTCCAAGGATGAGGTGGATGGATGGGGTGAAGGGGGCTTTGGGGAAGAGGGGAATGTCTGTTGAGGAAGGACGGGAGAGGACAGAAGACGGGTGAATGGAGAATGGTTGTATATGGATGATGTTATGATAGCATGAGGTGGAATGGGCGGGTGGATGGGGGTGAGGTAGTATGTGTGAGCAAAATTTGACGCAGCCCGATGTGATTTATCCCCGTCCTCTCATTTTATGCAATGGGGGGACGGAGAGGGGGGTCGCCGATTTAATGAAGCGGCCTTGCTGTGGATGTGCTGTGTCTTGCGACAGTGCTTCTGACCCAAGGCAGTGGACAAGGTGCAGGGATGACCCTTCATTCAGGAGGTGCTAAGATAAGAGGGAGGGTGGAGGGGTGTGGAGTGTATTCAGGGATGGAATGGGTGAGAATTATTTTATGCCTTTTTGTTTTCGGCTACCCCCCTTGTAAGGGGGAATAAGCCTTGGTATGTATGTATGTATATATATATATATACATATATATATATATGTATATACATATATATACATACTATATATACTATCTAAGTATGTACATATATACATACAAATATGTAATACATATATATATATATATATTATATATATATATATATATATATATATCATACAATCCATGACCGTCGCGCAGAGGATTCGAACCACCGCCTATAGACTCGAGAGAGTCCACAGCACCCGCCTTTAACCACTCGACCACAGACGATCTAATTATTCAAATATATATATATATATATATATATATGCATATACATATATATATATATGTGTATATATAAATATATATATGTATGTATATATATATGTATATATATATATATGTGTGTGTGTGTGTGTGTGTGTGTGTAGGTCGCTTAATATGTGCATATATGGAGTTCATGTAAGAGTGGATGGGAGATAAAAATATATGGGCATGTGCCGAGTGTGCGTATGTGTGTGTATGTGTGTGTGTATGTCTGTACGTGTGTGTCTTATGTGCGTGTATACATAATGGTCAATATATGCATATATGCCGTTCATTTCAGTGTGGTTGAGAGATAAATGTATATGAGCGCATGTGAAGAAATCGAGGCGTGGGACTGGGCATGATCGCGACGTCCTGTTCAAGTCGCGATTTGGGCCCCAATTCTTTTTTCGGTTTTCCCTCGATATTTTTGGCACCAGTTGTCCTCCAGATATTGTATCCAGAGTACTACGAGATGATCTTCCAGCTTCACCACCGGATCAGGATCGCCCTCTGCGCCGCTTTCGGAGCAACTATCACACTTTTCATCGCGGGACAAGGACAATTTTGAATGGAAACCTGCCCCGGAATCGTGATTCTATTGGCCCAGCTCCTGGTTCTCTACAGAGGTTTCCTCGCCTTCTGCATTGCGAGGAACTCCGGCCGAGGTCCCTGGAGGTACGACCTCGAAAGAGCCGATTAGGAGCTCGAACCCATCGACGGGTTCTGCCTTGCATGTCGCTATTGGCAGGGTCCCTGCGACCGGCCTTGCCAGGAGTGCCGAGTCTGCATTCAGGAAATCGACCACCACTCTTACCTGCTGGGAATTTGCGCCGGGGGCCGCAATTACCCTCTGTACTTCGGCATGCTCTGGTTCACCACGATCTTCTACGGCACCAGCTGCATTGCCACGGTGGTCAACCTCGCCATGACGGCGGGCGAGGGAGGAGTATGGTGCCAAACGGCCCTCCTCATCGTATCAGCTGTCCCAGGAAGCCTTCTGGGTATCCTGACATGGAGGCACACGGTCCATCTCTTCAGGAACTCTCGCGAGCCCTGTGTGAGTCGTTTCCACAGGAAGGTCCTCTCGGGGCCGATGTTCGACTTCAACAGTCTCCTCATCGTGCGGAGGAAGGCGGAAGAGAAGGACACGAGGGAAAAAGATGGAGGCAGTGAATTCGAACAAGTTGTTGTCGTTACCTTATGAAGAAGCTTCTCCAGGTCATCTAGCTCCAGATGGTAAATCATTATAAGATAATGTGTTGATTGATAAAAGGCAATTTTCTAAAAGAAAAATCTCCTAATTGCTGAACAGAAAGATCTGTTAAAAAGTGGAACACACTCGTAAAATATAGAGAAAAAGTGTTGTACGTCGCTGATAAAAGAGAAAAATGTTCAAGCTCCTGAAGAAAATGCGAAGTTATTTTGCTCACTGGCCAATCAGAATCAAGTCTTCCAGTCCCAGTGTACTCGTATACTCAACTGAAGTGCAAACTCCGAGAGGCAAAAGGATCTCACTAACAAATCAATAGAATACTTGGTGTCTTGTACATCTACGCACAAGCGCGTGTGCATGTATGTGTGTATGTGTGTGTGTGTGTGTGTGTGTGTGTGTGTGTGTGTGTGTGTGTGGTTGTTGTTGTTGTTGTCGTTCCCTAGACTGTCTGTCCGAGCAGTCCCGTCTCCCCAAGGAAGGCCACAGCCGAAACTGGGTTTTCCCACAAATCCTTTATAGAGTGTATGTTGTGTTGTTTGCGTGCATGATTGTGTATAATGCAGTCTTCCATTATGTGTTGTATGGTATGGGGTGAAGTGTTACATCCTGGGTAGCTGTTCACAACACGGTCGTCCAGCCTCTTCTGGTAGCTTAGAAGTGCTGGGTGGTGACCGCATCGCAGTCTGGCCAAGTGGACTCTGTCCTTTCGTGGGAGAGAGGATTCAGAAGGGTGGATATCAGGGGGTCTGGCATGCAGCAGTGTGTTGTCTTTCAGTGTGTTAATGGAGCGGTGAGTGATATGATTATGAATGTTTCCGGAGGCTGGTATTTGGTGGTTGTGGAGGAAGAGAAGAGAGTATCTGTGCGTAATAAAGGTCTTTGGGTGTAGTTTTAATGTTTCTTGGTGTGTGTGGGTGTTCTGCTATGTAGTGTAGCGGGTGTGATGTGTTTGTGGTGGCTGTGGCAAGTGTTTGTGTGCCTCTCATGTCGAGGTGGTCCTTGACTTTGAGGACTTTTGTTTCATGGTGTAAATGGTCTGTAGGTGTTGTATTTGTGCAGCCTGTAATTGTTTTTAGGGCTTTGTTTTGTATGATTTGAAGGGTGTTGTGGTGTGTCTCACTGAGATTAGGAGCCCATGCAGGACTCGCATAATTCATCACTGAGCGTATGCATTGTTTGTATATTTGTATGGTTTACTATTGTGTTGTATCACGCGCTGGACTTTACTAATACTGCAACTCGTTGCTATCCTCCTCTTATAAAACAGGACATTGTTATTTCACAGTATTCAATGAACTAAAGATGTACTATATATGTATAAGAAGAAATAAATAGAAAAATATGATATATATATATATATATATACATATATATATATATACAGTATATATATATATATATATATGTATATATACATATATATATATATATATATGTATGTGTGTGTGTGTGTATGTATATATATATATATATATATATCATATATATATATATATATATATATTTATATATACATATATACACACACACATATATCCATTTTGTATGTTTGTCTTCGTTTATTTGCAGTCGGTCCTTGGTTCTGACAGCATGGCTGCTTTCTTTACCCAACTGTCATCTTAATGTTGTCAGTTTCCTTACGATTTCTAGTTTGTCTAATTTTTGCATAAAATTAACTGCAGACATTAAACATCTTAGTTGGTCGGCGGTGCATATCCGTTTTAACGATAACCTCTTGCAAGCCTTTGATGGGGAGCAGTAGGAATGGGGGGGGGGGTTCCTCGGGCCATGCTGACCTAATATGTTACATGTCTGGGATGGTTGGTGACGTGTGTGTTTGTGATGAAGTCTTGAAGGCTCTTGGCAAAGGAGACTCCCGTCTCCTTCGAGGGATCTGTTCTTTTGCCTTCCTTCCTCCTGTTCGGAGGGCGATTACAGGTCCTTGTGGACTTGGCAGCCCGGAGCTCATCGAGTAAGAAGCTTTGTCAATATTTTGGGGCCTCGGACGGAAGGAAAGGTGCTGCCATTTCTCCTTCTTGTTCTTTCTCTTTAACCACTCTCTCTCTCTCTCTCTCTCTCTCTCTCTTTCTCTTCCTTTCTCTCTCTTCAGCTTTTTTCTTTTACTCTAAGTATATGTGTAAATAGAGAAAAGACAGATAAATAGATACATGGATAGAGAGGCAGACAGATAGGTAGATACATAGATAGATAAATAGGTAGA
>NC_134782.1:34794497-34801997 GCF_046742065.1 Oratosquilla oratoria
AAAGAGAGGGTCTTGAACTACTGAGGCTCCATCAGCTGAATAAATTCGTTCGTAGTCGACAGGGGGCAATTAACTAATGTAAATCGCCGCTCTGAAGACGGTAGATGCAATGATTCATTTGTCGGGGGGAGAGACAGAAAGAGAGAGAGAGAGAGAGAGAGAGAGAGAGAGAGAGAGAGAGAGAGAGAGAGAGAGAGAGAGAGAGAGAGAGAGAGAGAGAGAGAGAGAGAGAGAGAGAGAGAGAGAGAGAGAGAGAGAGAGAGAGAGAGAGAGAGAGAGAGAGAGAGAGAGAGAGAGAGAGAGAGAAAATCCGAGAAAGAGAGCTTATGACCTAGATATTACTGTTGATCATTTCGTTTATCTATTCATCTGAATCATCAACGGGTAGCAGTTTCTGAACAGTTTCCAAGTAAGAGTCCCTCATGTGTGACATGGAGAGACTGTTAGGTCACTTATCACCGCAGTAATTGCCATTTTCCCTTTTCTCTTCTTGGGGAGTGGGGAAGGGAAGTTGAGGGAACAGAAAACTTTCCCCGTAGAGTAATATAATATGATATTAGTATAATATATCAGGTAAATGAAAGTGCATCCAAAAACACTATAAGAGCCCAATGCATATTCAGGTTGCTACATGAAAATTAATATGATATTGATGTGTTATGAAGCTTAATAAAATTTTGCAGTGTCATCACTGAGCAGACAGGGTCAACTTGGTCTGCCAATTTCACGAAATGAGCAAACTACCGCGTAGTTTCGATAGAATTGGTATCCCTGACAGAGTTGCCATCTTTGTTTATGCTCGTTCCTAAAACACATTTTATCTACAATACACCACAAGCAGGCCTACCAATATGACACGACTAAAATTATATTTTTCAGGATATTTCGTCTACTATCACACATCTCGGTTTACGACACTTTTTTGAGCGAAAGGATACACGCGCATGATTCTGCTCGCAAGAACTCTTTTTGTCTATTCATAATTCACGAGAATAATAACCAGACACAACAACGACCCTCGTATACATTAATCGTGTCCAATAGAGCTCTGAAATCCAAATAAACTTTAGTTCCCAGAAATGTTCTGCCGAGAAGACAGGCAGCCTTGAAAAGTTCCTTGCATACAACCATAATTCCAGTAACAGTGGATGAGCTCCTATCAACACACACACACACACACACACACACACACACACACACACACACACACACACACACACACACACACACACACACACACACACACACACACACACACACACACACACACACACACACACACACACACACACACACACACACACACACACACACACACACACACACATTCGTCGGATGGACGGCGAAGATTGGAGTTCCGAAGAAAAAGTGAAATTTTCGTGGATCTCAACGTCAAGGAAGTACCTTATTGTATTTACAGGGAAGGGGAAAGCTCGTGGTGTAGTGGGAAGGTGATAAAAAAGGAGAAGGGGAGGGATTACTGAGGGAAATGGAAGGAAATGAGGAAGGGGAGGACTTGGTCCAGGAGGCCAGGCGTCTTGTAAACAAGCGAAGGACCGATGATGATTTTGGTGATGACGGGATTAACAAAAATGTAAAGATTAGAAATATAGATAAGAGCAGCACAATGGAAGGTGAGGATAATAATTTCCAGGGATTTAATGAGGGGGGGGGATACCAACCTCCCCCGATTAGCAAGACTAGAGGAAAAACTTGAGAAAATGACCAAACATTGGGAGAGTAGGTTCGGTAAAATGGCAGAGATTGCGCAGAGAGTTGACAAATTGGAAGAATTAGAGAAGGTGAACAAAAATCTAACTAAAGAAATAGAAGAATTAAAAAGACAGTTAAAAAAAGTAAAAGAGGAGAATGAGAAATTAAAGAAGAAGAACAAAGAGAATAAAGAGTCCATAGCAAAAGAAGCACAGGATTGGAAAAAAATCCATGAAAACAGTAAAGTTGCATTTACTGACATAATTGAACAGCAAATGAAAGAACAAACTGAAAACTCAGTTATTAAAGTGATGAGACAGAAGGAGAATATAGTAAGAGACTTAGCAGATAAAAAGAAATGTATAATTATAATAGGAATGGAAGAGAAGTATAATCTTAATAGAACCACAAGAATCAAAGAGGAAAAAGAAAAAGTAAGCAGTTTACTAACATTAGTTCAGGAAGATGAACCTGAAATCATGAAACAAATTGAAGAGATGTTTAGACTCGGAAAATATAGTACAGATAAGACCAGACCAATTAAGATTAAATTCAGGTCACAAACGATAGCAGAGAATATCTTAGCAAAAACAGGGTAACTAGCAAACAGTGACCAATATAAAAAGGTATAGATAAAAAGAGAAATGAATAGAGAGGAAAGATAGGAGAAAAATTGAAAAGACTAGAAGCTAAGAAAAAAAAATCGAGAAAAGAACAGAGACAGAAAAGGAGAAATTCTATTGGAGAGTAGTGAATATGAAAGTGAGGAGATGGATCATACCAGAGAAAAACAAAAGGGAAACAGAAAATACAATGGAAGTAGCAGAAAATTAAGAGTGTCTCACACAAATATAGATGGATTAATAACAGGATTGAATGAACTGAATGATTATCTGACGGAAAGAGAACTGGACATAATGGGAATTGTAGAGACAAAATTAAAAGGTCCACTACCACCCAACAGTGTAGGACACAATGCATATAATTATTGGATTAGAAACAGAGAGACAAAACAAGGGGGTGGAGTTATGTTCCTGACTAAGAAGGATATAAACGTGAGGAGTGTCACATATGGAAAGAATACAGTAGAGATGATTATGATCGAAGTGGAAGACAGAGATAAGAAGAGCAGAAAGTTTGTGATAAATTATGTGTCTCCTAGAACAGCCTCGTGGGAAGAGAGTGAACATAAAAGTATGTTAGAAGACACAAGAATAACATTAAATAAGATAATGGAAGATGGAGGAAGAATAGTTATGATGGGCGACTTTAATTGCAAAGAAGTCTGCTGGGAAGAGATGACAGTAAAGGGGGGAGACGACTCGTGGGCAAATGTTCTACTCGAGATAATTATTGACCATACAATGACACAATGGATTCAAGAGAACACTAGGTATAGAAATGAAGAAGAACCATCAAGACTAGACCTAATAATCACATCTGAACCTAAAATAGTGGAAAAGATTGAATATAAAACACCAATAGGTAAAAGTGACCACATATTGATTGAACTGGAACTAAATGAGGAAAAATACATGAAAAGAAATGAACAATATAGAAAAGGAAGAATAATGTATGATTTTTTTTTTTATAAAATAAGAGAATTTTTTAAAAAAGAAAAATGGGAAAGAATATACAAAGAAGAAACAACAGTGGAAGAGAAATGGAATAATTTGACAAAGATTTATAAAAAAGGAGTGGAAAAGTATGTCCCAAGACAAAAACAAGAAAAAGAATATGTAAAGTGCTGGTACAACAAAAGTTGTAGGGAGTTAAAAGACAAAAGATATAAAGCCTGGAACAAATGTAAGAAAGACAAAAGACCTGAAAAATGGAAAATATATACTTGTTATAGAAATGAATATGTACAAGTGTGCAGAGAGAAAAAGAGAAAATATGAAAAAGATGTCATTGAAAAATGTGAAGATCAACCAAAACTATTTTACAGATTTGTAAACAACAAACTGAAAAACAAATAAGATTTGGAGAAATAAAGACAAGGAGGAGTTGAATACACAGAGGAAATAGGAATGGCAGAAATTATGAACAAGCATTTTAAATCAGTGTTTACAAGGGAGAACATACAACCTGGAGAGATTGAATGGAAAGAGAAAGTCCCCCTATGAAAGAAATAGAAGTAACAAAGAATGAAATAATGAAGCACTTGAGTAATCTTGATGTCAGAAAATCGCATGGACCAGATGAAATAACAAACTGAATTTTGAAAGAATGCAGGAATGAACTGGCAGACAAAATACATAGCATAATAAACAGTTCCTTGAGAGAAGGAAAAGTTCCAAAAGATTGGATAAGAGCAAATATAGTATCTATATATAAAGGGGGGAAATAAAGAAGACCCTACCAACTATAGACCAGTCTCTCTAACAAGTACAATAACAACAATTTGTGAAAGAATTATCAAAAGTAGATGGTTAAAGTATTTGGAAAAAACAACGTGCTAAATCCAAGGGAATTTGGATTGAGACAAGGACGATCATGCGTCACCAATTCAATATGTTTCTATTCAAGGCTAATAGATATAACACAAGAAAGAGATGGGTGGGCTGATTGTGCATTTCTAGACCTAAAAAAAAGCTTTTGACAAAGTACCACATAAGAAGTTGCTTAAGAAATTAGAAACTGAAGGAGGAATACAGGGCAAACTGCTTAAATGGATGGAAGACTTTTTACAAGAAAGAAAAATGAGAATAGTGATAAGAGACAAACACTCAAATTGGGATGAAGTAATAAGTGGTGTTGCACAAGGAACAGTTCTGGCCCCAATAATGTTTGCTATATATATTAATGATATGGATGAAGAAATTGAAAGTTATATGAGCTTCTTTGCAGATGATGCAAAACTATTAAAAAAAAGTGAACACGGAAGAAGATTATGAGTCACTACAGAGTGATCTAAATAAAGTATGGGAATAATAGGATCATATAAATTGGGAGAAGAAGAAATAAAAAAAAGCTGAAAATGAGAAGGACCTGGGAGTCATTATTATGAATAATATGTCACCTGAGAAACATATAAATAAGATTTTTGGAGAAACTTATAATTTAATAAGAACAATCAAAGTGGCATTTACATACTTGGATGAAGAAATGGTGAAGAAAATACTAATCACTCTGATAAGACCGAGATTGGAAATATGCAGCAACGATGTGGTCACCAAGTACAAAAAAAATGTATAACAAAACTTGAAAGAATACAAAGAGCAATTACAAAATTGGCACCAACACTCTCAAAACTATCATATGAAGAGAGACTAGCAAAACTTGAGCTACAGACACTACAGTAGAGCAAAGAAGAGAGAGAGGAGATTTGATAACTATTTACAGAATCATGAAAGGCATAGAAATTATTGATAGAGAGGATCTAATAAAATGGGATGAAAGAAATACAAGAGGACACGGAAAGAAAATCAAGAAAGACAGCTATAGAAGAGATCTGAAAAAGAACAGCTTTCCTCACAGAGTAATAGACATTTGGAACAATTTAGATGAGAAAGTGGTGTGTGCAAAAACAATACATGAATTTAAATATAGTTTAGATAAAATGAGATATGAAGACGGGACACCACTAGCATAGCTCCCATTCTCGTAAAATATAACTAGGTAAATACAACTAGGTAAATACACACACACATACACACGGCTCGGTGGCGGATTGGTAAAGCACTGGCCTCACAAGCCAGAGAACCGGGGTTCGATTCCCCGGCCGGGCGGAGATAAGTTGGGTTTGTCTCCTTTCACGTGTAACCCCTGTTCACCTAGCAGTGAGTAGGTACGGGACATTAGTCAAGGAGTTGTGACCTTGCTGTCCCGGTGTGTGGTGTGTGAGTGGTCTCAGACCTACCCAGAGATCGGCAAATAATGAGCTCTGAGCTCACTGCCGTAGGGTGGTGTCTGGCTGTCTCGACAGAGACTGCAGCAGATCCGAGGTGAATACAAGAAATTACTGAAAAAATCGAAGAGAACTTAGGTGAGGAAAGTATCCAAACGATTAAGAAATGGAGGGAAAACATTGAAAATATAGAAATTGTTTTCAAAGAAATAGTCCAACAACAAATGCAGGAAAATGCAAAAGATACAATTATCCAAGTAATTAATAAAAAAGGCAAAATGGGTCAGAGACACAGTGGACAGGAAAAAATGTATTGTGGTATATGGACTAAAAGAAAAACATGGTCTGACGAGGTACATGAGAGAAAAAGAAGAAAAAGAGACAGCAATAGAAATCCTAAAACAAATTGAGGATGGAACCCAAAATGCAGGGAAAGACGTAGACGATGCATATAGGTCGATAGAAATCGACCAGAAATCGAGCCCTGAAGATAAAACTAAAATCACAAGTGGTAGTAGAAGACACGTTTGAAAAAGTAGATGTCTTGGTAAGGAGTGAAAAGTACAATAAGATATGGATAAAAAGAGAAATGAGTATTGAGGAATTACATAAAGAAAAGACACTAAGAGATGAAGAAAAAAAAAAAAAAAAAAAAAAAAAAAAAGCGAAGAGAACGGAGACCGAAAGCAAGGAGTTCTATTGGAGAGTAATCGACATGAGACTGAGGAAATGGTACATCAGAATGGGCGCACCAAAGACAGAAAAAAAAGGAGAAAGAAGAAAATTAAAAGTATAGGTGGAAGAAATCCCATGAGAGAGTAAGAAATAGAATAGAGTAAGGTGCAGGAGAATATGAAATCAAAGTGTTCAAGATTTAAGAAATTATGATAAAAGAAATGGTGATGAAAGAATATATTACAGGGTGTAAAAATTATAACATTTTATCAAGAAAAGAAAGAAAAAAGAATAAAAACAAACAAAAGCCAAGGAGATTGTATCAAGAGTAATTGACAGTTACTTAGCACTTGGTGACACTAAAGAAACGTTTGGGCTGGGCAAGTAAGAGGAAACAGGAAGAAAAAAAAATGTTTAGATTACAATCTGCAACATGTAACATGATCAGTAGAACATAAAAATGTCAAATAAAACACGTTAAACGATCACACAGATAACCCACAGTCGGCATAAAAGAAATCTTGGGAAAACGTTTAACTTCTATATTTCGGCCACCAGTTACAGCTCTCTTCAGGAAAGTACAAGATAGTAGAAGTGGTAGGACCTATACACTCCTTTGACGTAAGGAGGGGAATGAAACAGGAACATGGGCAGCTTACATGACGGGCCAGATGATCTCACTCAAGGAAGAGTCACAGGGTCAAGCGTTGGGGTTGGACGGGGCGGAGGGGCCAGGAGGGTGATAATCGCCGACCCAGCGACTCACCGCTAACCGTGAGATAATGTTCGGGGACCATTATCCTTTGGAGATGTTAAAATTGGGACATCGGTCTCCGGACATTATTCCGCGGTTAGCGGTGAGTCGCTGGGTCGGTAATTATCACCATCCTGACCCTTCCGCCCAAACCCAGGCTTGACCCTGTGACCCCTCCTTGAGTGAGGTCATCTGGCCCGTCATGTAAGCTGCTCATGTTCATGTTTCATTCCCCTTCTTACGTCAAAGGAGTATATGTTTTACCACCTCTACTATCTTGTACTTTCCTGAAGAGGGCTGCAGCTGGCATCCGAAATATAGAAGCTAAACGTTCTTCCAAGATTTCTCTTGCTCCGACTGTGGGCTACTTGTGTGATTTACAAATGTGTTACTACATTTCGCTCTAGCGGACGTTCAAAGATGTTTGGATAAGAAGAGACGTAACAGAGGAAGAAAGAAACAAGAACTATTGAAAGAAAGCTTGTGTTCTCAATTTATGATGCACACA
>NC_134782.1:34804497-34806997 GCF_046742065.1 Oratosquilla oratoria
CAATCAACCCCTCACACAGTTTCCTCTCACTACACCCTTCAACCCCCCAAGGCACTTACTTGCTTCGCTCAATCAACAATCTACCCCCACCTGCACCACTCCATTTCCTGCCATATTTTATCTGTGTTAGAAGAAATATCTATTTACAGAGAAATGTTGGTTCTTTTATTCTATAGCGACTGTCCCTCCGTTATGCTGCCCCCACTTTTAATACTGTCCTGTGCCGGTTCTCTGAATATATATTTCCGTTTTCGCCTAACTCTGTGGTAGTGGAGAAAGAATACTGTCGCCGAGTGCCCCCACTTTGGTCGTAAAAGGCGACTAAAACGGGACGGAGGATAGGACTAGGCATCCTACTCTTTGTAACCTTAAAGAGTAGATTCCTAAAAGAAGAAAATAATTAAGAAATTAGAAATAATATGACTTCAAGAAAGAAGGGAGTAGAGAGACATTACTACCTTGTATATATGTGCGGAGAGGAAACAGTTCATAGATAAGAAGTCTAAGCAAAGAAGGCAGAGTGACAAATCATAGAGGACTTTAAGAGTAAATCTAATGACAACAAGCAAACAGAAAGAGAGAGAGAGAGAGAGAGAGAGAGAGAGAGAGAGAGAGAGAGAGAGAGAGAGAGAGAGAGAGAGAGAGAGAGAGAGAGAGAGAGAGAGAGAGACTTCTGGATTCTTAAGACGGCAGTGTTGCTACCTTGATGCTAAACCATACAAAGGTCACGGGATCATTTCCGAAGTTACAACTACGATAGAAGACGAACAAAGTAATGTCAGTCTTGGGACTTGACGCCTATTCTGTAAATTAGGTCTTACGTGTTTAATCTTAATGTCGCCAGGCGATTTTATTCATTTGACGAAGACCCTCAACTCCAATCACTATGTATTCGGTATTCGGTTGTTTTTATGTTATTCTTTGGTAATCTCATTTTGGGGAATCACACACGAACCGATTAAGATCACTTGACGTTACTACGGAGTAAATAAGCGAGTTATCGTCACCTTTACGTCATCTTATGTCATAGTTTGTGTCGACACGACGTCATGTTTTAAGGCTAAAACGACGATAACTGATGTAAGAACAGGCAACGCCGACTGATGCTGAGCTCAAGAGAAATACCAAGAAAATGTCTTGCAAATTAAATAATTATTCATCTAATTACTGGAAAGGAGGGAAATTAGCCACTCAGGCGGAAATTATGAATTGAATGTTAAATGATAGAGACATTATAAATGGGTGGGCATGAAAGTGTGCTTGTGTGCGTGCGCGCGCGCGTGTGTGTACGTGCGTACCTGCGTGTTCTGTATTTCAGAATTTCTTTCACTATTTTTTCGAAGTCAAACTATCCTCAATTGTTTCTCCATAATATATCTATGAGGGGGGGAGGGTTAGTTATATAATCTATTCGTCTAGCCTAAGTCGCCTTCTTCGTGCTTCTTCAGAGCCTGAAGAAAATTTTGTATTCTAAGGTGGGCTGTAGGAGTTTTAGGAGCTGAAGTGTACTAAAAGGGCTATGGTGCTCCGTGTGATGCGCAGACACTCAAAAAAGTGGCGATTTGTAGATAAATGAGGCGGTATATACGTCGAGGATGTGAATTTGATATTGTTGTGGTCCGTATAATTCAATTTGTTAGATGAAAGTGTATTAACTTAATTTGTTCCTTGTAATCGATGTTCATCTGATTGTAAAGATACGTTTGATTCATTAGTTTAAGAGAATTACCCGTTCTTTGTTTCAGAATGTGCTGATGTTTTGTTAAGTGAACAGAGCCTAGAAAAAGGCTTGGAAATCTTCTCTTTGTGTATTAAAGGGTCGGCAGTCATCTGTCGCAACTTCCTCTCTTGGTAGGCAAAATGGATGGATGGATTATGGGATTTAGGGCAAATCCCAAGCGCTAGGATCTACAAAGATAATTCAGCGCTAATCTCTTAGTAGACGAGAAGTCCCTTTACCTTTGTGGCTATTCTTGAGGCATTTTACATACATATATTTGTATATACATACAGGCATACATACGTTCACAAATACATATACACACACATACATACACACATACATACATATATACATACATACATACATACATATATACATACATACATACATAAATACATACATGCATAACCTACATACACATACATACATGCATATATATAGATTAATAGATATAGATTTATATCTATATCTATATCTATATATATAGATATAGATATAGATATAGGTATATACATATATATATGTATATACATATATATATATATATATATATATATATACACAGTATATATCTAAGTTTAAATAAAAATATTCTTTAAAAAAAAAACGCTGTGGAAGTCGGGGACAGGTGGTATTACGGTAACACTTTGTCCTAAAAATATTCTTGAAAAAGCGCTTGGGTAAGTCGGGGTCAGGTGGTATTCTTCTTCTTCTTCTTCTTCTTCTTCTTCTTCTTCTTCTTCTTCTTCTTCTTCTTCTTCTTCTTCTTCTTCTTCT
>NC_134782.1:34851997-34856997 GCF_046742065.1 Oratosquilla oratoria
ACATAGATAAGAATTTTAAATCAGAGAGGTTTAAAAAAATTGGATAGAGAGCATTTGCTGTCATGGGATAAAGATGATCAATAGGTCATAGTAGACATTCTAAAAAAATAACTTGTTTCAAATATGTTAGGAACTATTGTTTTTTTCATTAAATGTGGACTTGTGGAACAACTTTGACACAAAAATAATGGCAAAATTTGATGAGTGGAAACAAGGAAACGGAACCTTATAAGGACAGCTCCAAAACACACGCACGCACACACACACACACACACACACACACACACACACACACACACACACACACACACACACACACACACACACACACACACACACACACACACACACACACACACACACACACACACACACACACACACACACACACACACACACACACACACACACACACACACACACACACACACACACACACACACACACACACACACACACACACACACACTTTCGTCGGACGGACGGCGAGGATTGACGTCCTGAAGAAAAAGTGAAATTTTCGTGGATCTCAATGCAAAGGAAGTACCTATTGTATTTACAGGGAAGGGGATTGCTCGTGGTGTAGTGGGAAAGTGAGGAAAAAGGAGAAGGGGAGGGATTACTGAGGGAAATGGAAGGAAATGAGGAAGGAGAGGACTTGGTCCAGGCAGGCAGACGCCATATAAACAAACGCGGGCCAGATCAATTTAGTGACGATGAAGGGACTAACAAAAATGTAAGGATAATAGTTTCCAAGGATTTAATGAGGGGGGGGGGGATACTAACCTCCCCCGACTGGCAAGACTAGAGGAAAAACTTGAACAAATGACCGAACATTGGGAGAGTAGGTTCGGTAGTATGTCAAAAAATGCGCAAAGGGTTGAAAGATTGGAAGAACTAGAGAAGGCGAACAAAAACTTAACTAATGAAATAGAAGAATTAAAAAGACAGTTAAAAGAAGTAAAAGAGGAGAATAAAGAATTAAAAAGGAACAACAAAGACAATAAAGAGGCCATAGCAAAAGAAGCACAGGGGTGGAAAAAATACAGGAAAACAGTAAAGTTGCATTTACTGATACAATTAAACAGCAAATGAAAGAACAAACTGAAGACTCAGTTATCAAAGTGATGAGACAGAAGGAGAATACAGTAAGAGACTTAGCAGATAAAAAGAAATATATAATTATATTAGTAATGGAAGAGAAACATAACCTAGATAGAACTTCAAGAATCAGTGAGGAAAAAGAACAAGTAAGCAGTTTACTAGAATTAGTTCAGGAAGATGAACCTGAAATAATGAATCAAATCGAAGAGATGTTTAGGCTTGGAAAATATAGTACAGATAAGACCAGACCAATTAAGATTAAATTCAGATCACAAACAACAGCAAAGAACATCTTAGCAAAAACAGGGAAGCTAGCAGCAAGTGAATAATATAAAAAGGTATGGATAAAAAGAGAAATGAATAAAGAGGAAAGAGAGGAAGAAAAAATGAAAAGGAAAGAAGCCAAAGAAAAAAAAACGAGACCAGAACGGAGTCAGAAAAAGAAGAATTCTACTGGAGAGAAGTGAATATGAAAGTGAGGAAATGGACCATAACAGAGAGAAACAAAAAAAGAAACAGAGAATACAATGGAAATAACAGAAAGTTAAGAGTGTCCTACACAAATATAGATGGATTAATAACAGGACTGAATGAACTGAACGAGTATCTGAAGGAAAAAGTACCGGACATAATGGGAATTGTAGAGACAAAATTAAAAGGTCCACTACCACCCAACAGCATAGGACACAATGCATATAATTATTGGATTAGAAACAGAGAGACAAAACAAGGGGGTGGAGTTATATTCCTGACTAAGAAGGATATAAACGTGAAGAGTGTCACATATGGAAAGAATAGAGTAGAGATGATTATGATGGAAGTAGAAGACAGAGATAAGAATAGCAGAAAGTTTGTAATAAACTACGTGCCCCCAAAAACAGCCTCGTGGGAAGAGAGTGAACATAAAAGTATGTTAGAAGACACAAGATTAACATTAAACAAGATAATGGAAGATGGAGGAA
Organism: Oratosquilla oratoria; assembly: GCF_046742065.1. NCBI lineage: Eukaryota > Metazoa > Arthropoda > Malacostraca > Stomatopoda > Squillidae > Oratosquilla > Oratosquilla oratoria. The sequence continues at coordinate 34,854,064 of NC_134782.1, forward strand.
GAATAGTTATGATGGGCGACTATAATTGCAAAGAAATCTGCTGGGAAGAGATGACCGTAAAGGGTGGAGAAGACTCATGCGGAAATGTTCTACTTGAGATGATTATTGATCACACAATGACACAATGGATTCAAGAGAACACTAGGTATAGAAATGAAGAAGAACCATCGAGACTAGACCTAATAATCATATTAGAACCTGAAATAGTGGAAAAGATAGAATACCAGGCACCAATAAGTAAAAGTGACCACATATTGATTGAACTGGAACTAAATGAGACAAAATACATGAAAAGAAATGAACAATATAGAAAAGGAAGATTGATGTATGAAAAAACAAATTTTGATAAAATAAAAGAATTCTTTCAAAATGAAAACTGGGAAAGAATACACAAAGATACAACAGTAGAAGAAAAATGGAGTATTTTGACAAAAAATTATAAAAAAGGAGTGGAAAAGTATGTCCCAAGACAAAAAACAAGAAAAAGAATATGTAAAGTGCTGGTACAACAAAAGTTGTAGGGAGTTAAAAGACAAAAGAGACAAGCTTGGACCAAATGTAAGAAAGACAAAAGACCTGAAAAATATAAAATATATACTTGTTATAGAAATGAATACGTACAAGCGTGCAGAGAGGAAAAGAGAAAATATGAAAAAGATGTCATAGAAAAGTGTAAAGATCAACCAAAACTATTCTACAGATTTATAAACAACAAACTGAAAAACAAACAAGACTTGGAGAAATTAAGACAAGGAGTTGAATACACAGAGGAAATACAAATGGCGGAAATTATGAACAAGCATTTTAAATCTGTGCTTACAAGGGAGAATATACAACCGGAAGAGATCGAATGGAAAGAGAAAGTCCCCCCTATGAAAGAAATAGAGGTAACAAAGAATGAAATATTGACACACTTGAGTAATCTTGATGTTAGAAAATCGCATGGACCAGATGAAATAGCAAACTGGATTTTGAAAGAATGCAGAAATGAACTGGCAGACAAAATACATAGCATAATAAACAGTTCCTTGAAAGAAGGAAAAGTTCCAGAAGATTGGAAAAAAGCAAATATAGTACCTATATATAAAGGAGGAAATAAAGAAGACCCTACCAACTATAGACCAGTCTCTCTAACAAGTACAATAGCAAAAATTTGTGAAAGAATGATCAAAAGTAGATGGGTAAAATATTTAGAAAAAAACAACAACAACAACGTGCTAAATCCAAGGCAATTTGGATTCAGACAAGGACGATCATGCGTCACCAATTTAATATGTTTCTATTCAAGGCTAATAGATATAATACAAGAAAGAGATGGATGGGCTGATTGTGCATTTCTAGACCTAAAAAAAGCTTTTGACAAAGTACCACATAAGAAGTTGCTTACGAAATTAGAAGCTGAAGGAGGAATAGAGAGCAAACTGCTTAAATGGATGGAAGACCTCTTGCAAGAAAGAAAAATGAGAGTAGTGATAAGAGACAAACACTCAAAATGGGATGACGTAATAAGCGGTGTTCCACAAGGAACAGTTCTGGCCTCAATAATGTTTGCTATATATATTAATGATATGGATGAAGAAATTGAAAGTTATATGAGCTTCTTTGCAGATGATGCAAAACTATTAAAAAAAGTGAACACGGAAGAAGATTGTGAGTCACTACAGAGTGATCTAAATAAAGTATGGGAATGGAGTAGAAAGTGGGAGATGGAGTTCAACACTAAAAAGTGTAGTATAATGGAATTTGGAAAAAGCAAAAACAGAATAACAGGATCATATAAATTGGGAGAAGAAGGAATAAAAAAAGTAGAAAATGAGAAGGACCTGGGAGTCATTGTTATGAATAATATGTCACCTGAGAAACATATAAATAAGATTTTTGGAGAAACTTATAATTTAATAAGAACAATCAAAGTGGCATTTACATACCCGGATGAAGAAATGGTGAAGAAAATTCTAATCACTCTGATAAGACCAAGATTGGAATATGCAGCAACGATGTGGTCACTAAGTACAAAAAAAATGTATAAAAAACTTGAAAGAATACAAAGAGCAATTACAAAATTGGCACCAACACTCTCAAAACTATCATATGAAGAGAGACTAGCAAAACTAGAACTACAGACACTAGAGCAAAGAAGAGAGAGAGGAGATTTGATAGCTATTTACAGAATCATGAAAGACATAGAAATTATTGATAGAGAGAATCTGATAAAATGGGATGATAGAAATACAAGAGGGCATGGAAAGAAAATCAAGAAAGACAGCTATAGAATACATCTGAAAAAGAACAGCTTTCCTCACAGAGTAATAGACAGTTGGAACAAGTTAGATGAGAAAGTTAAAAAACAAGTTCAAAAACAATACATGAATTTAAAAATAGTTTAGATAAAATGAGATATGAAGACGGGACACCACGAACATAGCTCCCCTTCCAGTAAAATACAACTAGGTAAACTAGGTAAATACACACACACTCTCGGTGGCGCGCTGTTGGTAGAGTCAGTACCTGGTTCGAATCCTGCCCAGCGCTGAAATTATTTCAGTATAGCTGCGCTTCGAGTCGTTACTCCAACTCTCGTTGGCGGGGAGTTGGGTGTATGTGTGCGTGTAAGGTCATAGCATTACCCATAGATCGGTCATACGAGCTCTGAGCTCTCTTCCGGGAGGGAAATAGCTGTCGACCACGAGTCCAACACGTGATCCAAAGACCAAGGTGAATCACACACACACACACACACACACACACACACACACACACACACACACACACACACACACACACACACACACACACACAAACAGACACACACAATCTAGCTTGAAACAACCAAGACCAATTTCTCTTTTGGTGTATACAGGTTATGGTATAAAACCACGAGATCATTGTGTGCACTGTACATAGTCGAGGAATGGTGCACATCGTGCGCGCTGA
>NC_134782.1:34861997-34866997 GCF_046742065.1 Oratosquilla oratoria
TAGTAAAAATTAAAGGCATAAGAGGGTCTACGAGTTTTCCAACCAGTATCCTAAGGTTTGGTTCTTTTGATGTGCGTGGATGTGGTACAGATGAAAGTAAAAGGGAGGAGATAGGTAGTAAGTTTGTGAGAAGAAAGACGGATGTGTTGGCCTTGAGTGAAACTAAGTTGAGAGGGAAGGGCGAGTGTGAGTTTGGGAGTGTAGTTGGGAGGTTCTCAGGAGTGAAGAGACGGCGAGGGAGAGAAGGGGTGGCTATACTAGTAAGTGAAGAGATAGGTAAACGCGTAGTGGAGTGGAGGGAGGTTTCTTCAAGGTTAATGTGGATGAAGGTGAAACTGGGAAAGGAGATGTGGGTTTTTGTAAGTGCATATGGGCCTGGTAGTGAGAAGAGTGTAGAAGAAAGGGAGGCTTTTTGGATAAATTTAAATGAGTGCATGGAGGGATTAGGGAGGAACGTCAATGAAGTAGTATTGGGAGACCTTAATGCTAGGGTAGGAAATGAACCAATAGACGGAGTGGTTGGGAAATGTGGAGTTCCAGGAAAGAATCGTAGTGGAGAGTCGATGGTGGAGATGTGTCTTGAAAGAGAGTTGATAATAACAAATACAGTGTTTAGGAAGAAAGTCAAGCATAAGTACACATAGGAGAGGGTGGTGGATGGAAGGGTGGTAGATAGAGAGTTAATGGACTATTTAGAGTAGAACTAGGAGTGGAGGAGGAATGGGGATGGTACAAGGAGGGAGTCACAAAGTGTGCAATGATGGTGTGTGAAACAAGAAGGACAGGAGGATATAGAGGGAAGGGTAGTGAGTAGTGGGATGTGGAAACAAAGAATGTTGTAGAAGAGAAGAAGCGAGCTTTCACAGATTGGTTATAAAATAGGACGAGGGAGTCATCTGAGAGGTAGAAAGAAAAGAGAGGAGAAGTAAAGCATAAGTTAAAGGAGGCAAAGAGGAGAGCAGATGTAAAATGAGGTAAGAGTATGGCAGACAATTTTGAAAGTAATAAAAATATGTTTTGGAAAGAAATTAAGAGAGGAAGAGGAGGCGAATCAAGTAGAGAAAAAAAGGTAAAAGGTGAAGATGGAGAGATGATAATGGAAGAGAAGGCAGTAAAAAGAAGATGGGCAGAGTATTTTAGGGAGTTGCTGAATGTGAAGGAGGATAGGGAGGGAAAGGTAGTTGCAGTGGAAAGTGCTAAGAAAATGGCCGTGATGAGTGAGGAAAATTGAGGAAAAATAAGGAAGGATGAAGTGCAGATGATGAGAGCAGGTAAGGCATTTGGTCTGGAGGTACAGTGATTGTGGACTGGCTGGTGAGGTTATTTGATGTTTGTTTAAGAGAGGGTAGAGTGCCGGAGGACTGGAGGAGTGCCTGTATGGTTCCGCTTTACAAGGGAAAAGAGGACAAGTGTGAGTGTAGTAGCTTCTGAGGGATTAGCTTGTTAATTGTAGTTGGGAAGGCTTATGGGAGGATCTTGATTGAGAGGATTAGAAGAGGAACAGAGGGAGTAATTGCTGAGGAACAGTGTGGGTTTAGGACAGGTAGAGGTTGCGTAGATCAGATTTTTGTGTTAAGAGATATGTGAGAAAGCTATAGGAAAAGGTAAGAATGTTTTTGGAGCTTTTATGGATCTGGAAAAGGCTTATGACAGGGTAGACAGGAAGGCACTGTGGGAGGTTTTGCAGATATACGGGATATGAGGAAAGCTTTTAGGAGCTGTCAAGAGTTTTTACGAGAGTAGTAGAGCATGTGTTTGGATTAGAAATGGAGAGAGTGAATGGTTTGAGGTAAAAGTGTGACTTCGTCAGGGATATGTTATGTCGCCCTGGCTGTTCAATCTATACAAGGATGGGGTGGTGCGAGAGGTGAATGCAAGGATAGTGGGTCAGGGGTTGGAAATGGTTAAAGAAAATGGAGAAAAGTGGGAAATAAACCAGTTGTTGTTTACTGATGACACTGCGCTTGTAGCAGGATCAGAAGAGGGATTGAGGAAGTTAGTGACAGAGTATGAGAAGGTGTGTGAAAGAAGAAAGCTGAAGATAACAGTTTGAGAAGGTGTGTGGAAGAAGAAAGCTGAAGATAACAGAGTTTGAGAAGGTGTGTGAAAGAAGAAAGCTGAAGATAACAGAGTTTGAGAAGGTGTGTGAAAGAAGAAAGCTGAAGATAAATGTGGGCAAAAGTAAGGTTATAAGATGTACAAGGGGAGAGAGTGACAGCAGGCTGAAAGCGAGCATTAAGGGTGAAAGACTGCAGGAAGTGGATATTTTTAGATACTTGGGTGCAAATGTGGCAGGAAAGGGAGGAGTGGGGGTGGAGGTAGAATGTAGATTGAGATAAGCGAGTAAATGCCTTGGTGGATTAAAAAGTGTGATGAGAAAAAGACATCTGGGAATTGATGCTAAGAGGAAACTGTATGAAGGAGTGATTGTGCCAACAGCACTGTATGGGGCAGAAACGTGGAACATAAGAGAGGAAGAGAAAAGAAGTTTGAATGTGTTTGAGATGAAATGTCTGAGAAGTATGATAGGGGTTACTAGGCTAGATAGAGTGAGAAATGAGGAGGTGAGGAGAACAGGGGTAGAAAGGGAGCTGGGAGATAGGGTTGATGAAAGAGTATTGGGATGGTTTGGACACATGGAAAGAATGAATGAAGAAAGATTAGTAAAAGAGGTGTGGAAGGCAGAGGTGGAAGAAGTGAATATGAGGGGGCGTCCTAGGATGAGATGGATGGATGGGTTGAAAGGGGCATTACAAAAGAGAGGAATGTCTATTGAGGAAGGACGGGAGAGGACAGAAGATAGAGGTAAATGGAGATGGGTTGTATATGGATGATGCTGTGATGCATGAGGGGGAGTGGGTGGGGGATGAGGAAGTATGTATGAGAAAAAAAAAATTGACGCAGCCTGAAGGGATTTTTCCCCGTCTTCTCCTTTTCTGCATGGGGGACGGAGAGGGGGGAGGGGGCGCCGAATTTATGAAGCGGCCTTGCTGTGGATGTGCTATGTCTTGCGACACTGTTTCTGACCCAGGGCAGTGGACAGGATGCAGGAATGACCCATCATCCAGGAGGTGCCAAGATAGGAGGGAGGGAGGAGGGTGAAGGGGAGTGGAATATGTAGGGAATGGAATAGGTGGGAGTGGTTTCTATGCCTTTTTCTTCTTGGCCCACTGGGAGTCGAGAAGGTCGTGACTTTACAAGACTTCTCCTCCAGGGGTATCTGCCAAAAACCTGCTTTTAAATCTAAGGTGGTGAACACCGTATTACCAGTGCCAATGGACTGAAGAAGCTCGCTTAAGAGAGGCAGAGGATAATGGTCTGGAATAGTGACCTCGTTAACTCTCCTGTAATCAACAAGAGGACGAAAAGATCCATCTTTCTTAGGCACCAGGAGAAGAGGCGAGTTCCACTCTGAGTGGGACTCCTGTACAACACCTTCACGCAATAAATCGTCAACCAAGGACTGGGCTATAAGCCGATGAGAGTGAGGTAGCCTGTAAGAGGGGACGTAGACAAGACGAGTACCTGGCTGAAGATCAATTCTATGAACCACACGGTCCGTAACCCCTAACGGTGAGCAACTAACAGGTCAAGGAGACGAGGCGTCTCTTCAGGAAAATCAATCTCGCCTACAAATGTGGCAAACTCAGAAGCTAAGTGAGCAGGGTCACGAGTTGGAGGAGACTGTAGTACAGAAGCTGCTATAATAGGCGAGTCCTGGAAAGTAGCAACGTGTACCACCTCAAAGGAGCCTAAGTGACTGCCAGGAGAGAGAGGAATAGGAGCACCCGTGACATTGGTTACCATCGCCGTGGTAACATGATCCTCGCGAATAGTGGAGAGAGTTCCTTCTAAAGCAAGGCGACGAATACGAATAGAGTCAGGCAAAGAGAGAACGTCAGACCCTATCGGGGCACCTGAGACGCGCACCGGAACTCGAACAGAACTTGAAGGTTCAATAAGATGCTCTCCTATAACAACAGCAGCACAATGAGAAACAGGGTTAGAGCGCTTAGAAGTTGGTACAGGCACATGTGCGGACTGATCAAGCACAGTAGAATCACAAACAGAAACTGGCCTATCCGATGCAGAGATATCAAAATTGCAGAAAGTCACTACACGACGACTAGGAGAAATATCTATACCATGAGCTGTAAGAGCATCAATACCCAAGAGACAGTCACACTTAAGGGCAATACCAGAAACAACAACGAAAGTGACTTGGAATACTGTAGCATGCGAGGGAAACTGCAAGGGAAGACAAACAGATCCAAGAACAAGCAAGGGAGAACCTTGCACAGAATGCAAATTATTACAAAAGGGAGATAAAGGGAGATTGTACAATTCCCGAAGAGCAAAATAAGCCTTTCTGCTTAAGAGACTACATTCTGCACCAGTATCTACAGTGACAGAAAGAGGCGTATCCCTAATAAGAAATTGAAAGGTAAGTAATTGAGAAGACTCAACAGCTACAAAGGGAATTATTTGAGACCGAACATTACTGGTCAACTCTTTGGGGTGTGAAACAAGCGCTGGGGAAAATGGGATTGACGAGGCTGTTGAGAAGTCTCATCCTTAAGTTTCAAAACCTTGAAACATTGATCAGTCGAGTGTTTACAATGACCATGGATATGGCAATAACTGAGTCTACCTTGAGGTTCTACTCTAGAAGGGTCATGCGACATATTAGAAGAAACAGTAGGTATACTCCTGCGAACAAGGAACTGTCTGGACTTGTGTACCTGGCGCCTACGGTGGTAACAAAATTCGCTTGAATGACCAGACCTGTTACAAAAGGTACTAATACAAAAATCACCGGTATAGGGGACGACAGTCACTATGGAATCCAGCGAAAGACGACCACCGGTTGACGTGAAGAATGCGCGGCACAAATCTTTCTGTCCAAAATCCTCCACCATCCAGGGCTCAAATTACAGCTGAGAATACACAGGACCATAAGACGATCCAGTGATAATCGCAGATGACGACGATGCCATCGG
>NC_134782.1:34871997-34874497 GCF_046742065.1 Oratosquilla oratoria
CCGCCGTAGTAGCGGCCGCTAACGCTACCACTGCGCCACCGAGTCGTCTGTGGGTGTGGGTGTATTTACCTAGTTGCATTTACCTAGTTGGATTTTACTGGAAGGGGAGCTATGCTCGTGGTGTCTGTCTTCATAGCTCGTTTTATCTAGACTTTTTGAATTCGTGTATCATTTTTGCACACACCACGTTTTCATCTAACTTGTTCCAAATGTCTATTACCCTGTGGGCAAAGCTTTAATTTTTTAGGTCTCTTCTACAATTATCTTTTTTTATTTCCTTTCCGTGTCCTCTTATATTTCTACTACCCCATTTTATTAGATCCTCTCTATCAATAGTTTCTATGCCTTTCATGATTCTATATTTATCAAGTCTCCTCTCTCTCTTCTTTGCTCCAATGTCTGTAGCTCAAATTTTGCCAGTCTCTCCTCATATGATAGTTCTGAGAGCGTTGGTGCCAATTTCGTAATTGTTCTTTGTATTATTTCAAGTTTTGTTATACATTTTTTTGTACTTATTGACCACGTCGTCGCTGCATACTCCAATCTTGGTCTTATCAAAGTGACTAGTATTTTCTTCACAATTTCTTCGTCCAGGTATGCAAATGCCACTTTGTTCTTATCAAATTATAATTTTCTCAAAAATTTTTGTTGATATGTTTCTCAGGGGACATATTATTCATAATAATGACTCCCAGGTCCTTCTCATTTTCTATTTCTTTAATTTCTTTCTCTCCCAATCTATATGATCCCACTATTCTTTTTTTGCTTTTTCCAAATTTCATTATGCTACACTTCTTAATACTGAATTCCATCTCCCACTTCCTACTCCATTCCCATACTTTATTGAGCTCACTCTGCAGCGACTCACAATCTTCTACATTGTTCACTTTTTTCGACAATTTTGCATCGTCTGCAAAGAAGCTCACATAACTTTCAATTCCTTTATCAATATTATTAATATATATAGCAAACATTATTGGGGCCAAAGCTGTTCCACTAATCACTCATATAACTTTCAATTCCTTTATCAATATTATTAATATATATAGCAAACATTATTGGGGCCAAAGCTGTTCCTTGTGGAACTCCACTAATCACTTCATCCCAATTAGAATGTTTGTCTCTTATCACCACTCTCATTTTTCTTTCATGCAAGAAGTCTTCCATCCACTTCAGCAGTTTGCCCTGTATTCCTCCCGCAGTTTCTAATTTCTTTAGGAATTTCTTATGTGGTACCTTATCAAAAGCTTTTTTCAGGTCTAGAAATGCACAATCAGCCCATCCATCTCTTTCTTGAATTACATCTATTAGCCTTGAATAGAAACATATCAAGTTTGTGACGCATGATAGTTCTTGTCTAAATCTAAATTGCCTTGGATTTAGTATTTTTTTTCCAAATGCCTTACCCATCTACTTTTGATAATTCCTTCACTAATTTTAGCTACCGTACTTGTAAGAGAGACCGGTCTATAGTTAGTAGGGTCTTCCTTGTTCCCCTTTATATATTGGTACTATATTTGCTCTTTTTCATTCGTCTGGCACTTTTCCTTCTTTCAACGAACTGCTTATTAAACTATTTATTTTGTCTGTTAGTTCATTCCTGCATTCTCTCAAAATCCAGTTTGCCATTTCATCTGGTCCATGCGATTTTCTGACATCGAGATTACTCAAGTGATTCATTATTTCTTTACTTGTTACTTCTATCTCTTTCATAGTGGGGGGGGGGGACTTTCTCCTCCCACTCGACATCTCTAAGTTGTATGTTCTCCCTCGTAAACACTGATTTAAAATGTTTGTTCATAATTTCTGTCATTTCTATTTCTTCTGTGTATTCAACTCCTTGTCGTAGTTTCACTAATTCTTGTTTGCTTTTCAGTTTGTTATTTACAAATCTATAAAATAGTTTTGGTTGATCTTTACATTTTTCTATGGCATCCTTTTCGTATTTTATCTTTTCTTCTCTGCGCACTTGTACATATTGATATCTATAACTATTATATATTTTCAATTTTTCAGATATTTTGTCTTTCCTCCAGTTTGTCCAAGCTTTATCCCTTTTGTCTTTTAACTCCCTACATCTTTTGTTGTACCAACACTTTACATATCCTTTTTCTTGTTTTTGTCTTGGAACATACTTTTCCATTCCTTCTTTATAAATTTTTGTCAAAATATTCCATTTCTCTTCTACTGTTGTTTCCTCCTTGTGTATCATTTCCCAGTCTGGTTCTTGAAAGAATTCTCTTATTTTATCAAAAATTGTTTCTCCATTTAGTTCCAGTTCAACTAATATGTGGTCACTTTTACTTATATCCAGGTTCTGATGTGATTATTAGGTCCAGTCTCGATGGTTCTTCCTCATTTTTGTACCTAGTGTTCTCTTGTATCCATTGTGTCATTGTATGTTCTATAATCATATCAAGTAGTACATTTCCCCATAGGTCGTCTTCCCTTTTCACTGTCATCTCTTCCCAGCAAATTTCTTTTCAATTAAAGTCACCCA
>NC_134782.1:34879497-34886997 GCF_046742065.1 Oratosquilla oratoria
GGAGGGTGTGTTCCTATCCTTTTGGGGGGACAACCTCTCGCATCGAGGAGGTGTAGGCGTAGAGGCAGTGGTACAGGGTAAAAGCCAAAAGTGATTATCAGTCTCTCTTTTTTTTTTTTTTTTTTTTAATAGTAATTAGTCTCCAGCCATCAAAAGAATTCTGAATGACTTCTTTTACTGAAGTCGCTAAAGTGTCGACTGTATGAAACAGGTAGTCTTACCTCATGCAGGTGAATGCAAGGGAAGGGGGAGAAGAGGGAGGGAAGGAGGGTTGAGGAAAAAGGGGTGGGGAGGAGGAGGAGGAGGAGGAGGAGGAGAAGGAAGTGGAGGGGGAAGGAGAGGAGGGAGAGGAAGGAAAGAAAGGAGAAGGAGGAAGGAAAGAAATATAGGGAGGAAGAATGTGAGGAAGGGAGGAAAGATAAAAAAAAAAAAAAAAGTATGAAGGCCTCACTTGCTCCCAAATCTTCCCCTTAGATCATTGGTCCCCAAACAAGGGGGCGCCTCTCCGCCTCGGGGTGGGGGTGGGGGGATTTCAAAGTATAATATAATGCTATCAGTCACCCCAACCCGTTTTCTATGAAGATATATATAGAAAAGATAGAAAAGAAATATAATTTCATATAGATACAAAAAAGGTGAAGGAGGGGGGCGTCCGGGTCTGCTGGAAGTAAAAAGGAGGCGTCATATGGGATAATTCAGGAACCACTGACTACGAGTAACAACGTCACTTGGTATTGGAAAAAGAGTCACCTCATTGAAGAGGTCAGGTCACGCCAGGTCATGTCACACCAGGTCAGGTCAGGTCATCTAGGTCTTAGGTCAGGTCAGTTCTTAGGCCTTCTTCACGCCTGACCGCTCGACCTCGATGTGGAGGAGGGACCACATCGAAGCCAAAGAGCCTATGGGCGGCTTGTTTGCTCAGCTCAAGATGGGAGGGGGAAATGAATGGCTCGATTCGGCTCGGTTCGATTTGGTTCGACGGTTCTGAGTCGACATTTCCGGGTGGGCGACAGTCCCGCAAACCTTAAAAAAAAGAAAAAGAAAGAAAGAGAGAGAGAGAGAGAGAGAGAGAGAGAAAGAAAAAAAGAATATATATATATACATATATATATATATATTATATACATATATATATATATATATATATATATATATATATATATATATATATATATTACCATCCGCCTGGTAGGATTATCTCCTGTCAGCCAGTGGTCCTCGTTTCCTAATTTCTCTCCATCTTTCTCTATCTCTGTAGACTTCATTTTGCAGTATCTCTGTAAGGTCTTCTCCTCGAATCGCCAAAGCTTCCTTAACTCCTTCCATCCATCTTTTTCTAGGCCTGCCCACCGGTCTTCTACCTTCCGGCCGCATATGAAGTGCAGCCCTGGGCAGTCTCCCATCCTCCATCCTCTGCACATGTCCATACCATCTCAGGCGATTTTCTTCTATATGTTCTAGTATATTCTTTACATTTAATTCTGCTCTTATGTCCATGTTTCTCAATCGGTCCAGTCTAGACACTCTTTTGATTTTCCTCAGAACTTTCATTTCTGCAGCAACGATTTTACTCTTTGTTTTGCTTGTCATTGTCCATGTTTCTGATCCATAAAGCAAAATTGGTCTTAATACTGTTGTATACATCAGCACCTTACATTTTCTAGGGACATTGCGGTCTCTGAACAACACCGAAAGTATACCAAAGTTCTTATTAAATTTGTATATATAATAAAATTAATAAATAAATGAAATAGATAAATAAATAAATAAATTAAATAAATGAATAAATGAAGGCAGTTCCCAATTAAAAGGAACGACAAAAGACTAAATAGAAATGGCCCCATATCAATGTCAGAAACTTCACGACTTGACACTCAGTGTTTCTGATTTCATTTTTTCTCTTTTCGAAATATTCAATTAATCTGAGGCAATTCACTGCTGGTTAATTGGATTAGCCTCCTCTGACTCTTGATCCATGGAGGTAGAGTTCCCTCTGATGAAAAGGCTTGCTTGCTTACTTGTTTGGTGGCAACCGCTTGTAGGGATGCCAACTTCTCAACTGAATGAAATAGCATGGTGGCAGACCACTATGATGCAACCACGAGTGCACACGCACACACACACACACACACACACACACACACACACACACACACACACACACACACACACACACACACACACACACACACACACACACACACACACACACACACACACACACACACACACACACACACACACACACACACACACACAATACACACACACACACACACACATAGATCGGACCTACGAGCTCTGAGCTCTCTTCCAGGAGGGAAATAGCTGTCGATCACGAGTCCAACACGTGATCCAAAGACCAAAGACCAAGTGAATACACACACACACACACACATATATAAATAAATATATATATAATATATATATATGTATATATACATATATATATATATACTATAAATAATATATATATATAATGTAAGAAAAGATTTGGAATCTGGGAACCAGGAAACTGTAAACTCCAGATTCAATTGAAGGGTTTATTTGCCCGACGTTTCGATTCCCGTCCAGGAATCGACGGTTACAAGAATGTGAACTCCTTATGAATCGCCGAAATGGTAAACCTGGAAAAGGTTCACCCTTTCAGTCAATTGTACAATACATTACAATACAAATTAAATACCAATTAGAATAAAATAAAATTCAAATAAAAGTTACATATTTGTGAACATAAAACAAGTGAAGCAAAAGTAACCATAGGTGACACACAGTAAAAAAAAAAAAAAAGTAAAAAAACAACAACAACAGGACAGAGATGTAAATAGAAGTGGACCAAATGTCCGCACTGAAGAATCAGGAACAAACGACTAAATTAAAAACAAAAATACACTACAAAAATACAAATAAAATAAGACACATGGCTGTGAACAAAAAACAAGAGTAGCAAAAAGCCTCTAACGTAACACTAACGTGAATACTTCAGAACATAGAACAAGGACCAAATGTCCGAAAAGAAATGTCAAGGGTAAACGGCTAAATTACAACCAAACAAATAAAACCAAACAAAATAAAAAGAGTAAATGGCAGTGAACATAAAGCAAGTGTGACAAAAAACATCAAAACGAAACCCAAAAGTAAAAACAGAACATAATCCAAAGACGTAAAAGAAAGAAGGTGGACCAAATGTCCGACGAAGTAGGAAGTGGGGGACAGGAGGAACAAGGACTCAATAACAAATGACTACAATAAGCAGACAAATAAAAAGCAAAGAAGATAACCGTAGAGAAAAAAGGAAGCAAACTGCAACTGTAAAGGAGGACAAAAGTCACGGGAAGGGGGAGTTGAAGAGGTGCACTGGGAGACCGCTTTCGAGAAAGGAAGTCGGCCAAAAACCAACTGGTGAACAAACGACAGTTTTATTCTAATTGGTATTTAATTTGTATTGTAATGTATTGTACAATTGACTGAAAGGGTGAACCTTTCCCAGGTTTACCATTTCGGCGATTCATAAGGAGTTCACATTCTTGTAACCGTTATACCCCCTGAAGACGATTCCTGGACGGGAATCGAAACGTCGGGCAAATAAACCCTTCAATTGAATCTGGAGTTTACAGTTTTCCAATATACATATACATATATATATATATATATATATATATATATATATATATATATATATATATGTATATATATATATATATATATATATTCATATATATATACTGTATATATATGTATATGGGCCGACGTCATAGGGTCCCGGTCGACGAAGTTTCCGTTCAGGCCGATGTTCACTCATCTCTAACCTGAATGAAATCTTCCGGTGCAGCAGCAGCAGGTAAACAGCGCGACACAGGCTCACCTCCAGTCCCTTCATTAAAAAAAAAAAAAAAAAAAAAAAAAATCCTTATTCCAAAATCAGCTGTTCCTTCTTCACCAGCTGGAGCCATATGTCCCTTTTACGCCGTAGGAGTCTGGGCTTCTAAGGATTCTTTCACACGTATCGACATTTCGTCGTCCACGACTCGACGTCGTGATCTAAAATAACTATGGGTGTCTGTGGACGCTGCAACACCTCATGAGACACCCATGCTTATTTAAGACAACGACGTCGTGTCGTGGACGTTGTATGGCGAAAAGTCGATACGTGTGAAATGAGCCTTAGCTGGCTGCATCACCCCCATCTGATACCTATTTTCAGCCGGTTCTTGTGACCACACGTTCACAACAGTTATTCACGTGAGATGTTTACGTCAGGAGGCGTCTAGCTTTGACAGAAGCCACCACTTTCACCCTAAGTGCATCGGTATCCAGGGGAATTAAACGCGGGGCTTAGGAGCTATGAGGCGGGGTCGGTAGCTAATGCGCCACAGTTGAATCGCATAATGCCATGATGGGGATATCCCTTACATAGTTTGTTCTGGTTAGCAGCAGGCGGAAAACTGAGGGAGTAATATGTATTTTTTATTATTATTATCTTTTATATATTTTATTCTGGCTATCGAAGGAGGATTTTCTCTCTTTCTCTCTCTCTCTCTTTCTTCATCCGAGAGGCTCTCCAAGGGTGATGGATGGTGGGAGAGGTGGGTAAGTTACCCTGCCAACATGGTGAAACACTTCACATATGTTATTATGTTGAAGGACACGGCATGGAACGCGAATTTGTGTTCTGTGTAATTGCGATTTCTCCCTAATTGGGACGTTATGCCTATCGCTATTCCAAGACACCAGGGTTTTAGCCACAGTAAGTCTGAGTCACTGGTTTCTGGTATGTCGGAGAGCGGGAGTGTGAGTGGGGGAGGGGGAGGTCAAGAACACACTTGCCAGGGTCACAGAATCGTCCCCGTGTACAAATGTTTGTGTTTTATCAAGGTCGGGCGCCTGGTGACTTTTACCCGGCTGTGGGTGGACGCCGGCCCTGAAATGGGGTCTCACTCGGTCGGGATCCCCTCCAGGGCTGTGACCTCCTCCCCTTGTCTGTCGTCCTTAGTTGCATAAAATTGTCTGTCCTTAGCAAGACTAAAACATGTGAAGTTTGCCATCATGGCGTTGCACAGTAGTCAGAATCGCTAAAACGTTGAGCAAAAACCTATGGAGTTTAACACACCACTTTTCACTACAATAGCTGTCATTGCTACACTAATATTTTTTTTATGTGCTAATGATGTTATAGTTACTGTTTATTATGATTTTAAAGGATAAAATGTATGATAAAGAAATTGTAAATAATACCTTCAATCATATTCATTATCATTATTATTATTATTACATGAAAAAAGTCATTGCACTGTTTACACTGTTGACAAGCAAAGAAAACGGAGGTGAGCGGGGATTTGTCACCTGTGTCACAGCAGGACGCAATTTTTAGTTGTTTAAATGCCATTTTCTCAAAATATGGGGAAGAAGTAGGTTATACATTATGTTTCATGATATAGATAAATGTACTATTTGGGTGTTAGTGTATGATACAGAGTGAATAAATATGGATATCTATTTTTGCTCACAAAATGATGGATTCCGACCACTTTGCGTTGGGGCCCAGTTTCTTCTTATACCTTCAAGGCTCTTTATTTCTTATTTTATTGTTACTATTATTATTATTGTTATCATTATTATTATTATTATTATTATTATTATTATTATTATTATTATTATTATTATTATTATTATTATTATTATTATTATCATTATTATTATTATTATTATTATTATTATTATTATTATTATTATTATTATTATTATTATTATTATTATTATTATTATTATTATTATTATTATTATTATTATTATTATTATTATTATTATTATTATTATTATTATTATTATTATTATTATAATTATGATTATTATTATTATTATTATTATTATTATTATTATTATTATTATTATTATTATTATTATTATTATTATTATTATTATTATTATTATTATTATTATTATTATTATTGTTATTATTATTATTATTATTATTATTATTATTATTATTATTATTATTATTATTATCATATATATTAATACGATAGCGTGTGTGTTCGCGTGTGTGTTATTTATTTTGTGTGTCACGCAAAACTGAATGGTTGAAATAAGGCATGTTTGTTCCGTAGACTTTATTATTATTATTATTATTATTATTATTATTATTATTATTATTATTATTATTATTATTATTATTATTATTATTATTATTATTATTATTATTATTATTATTATTATTATTATTATTATTATTATTATTATTATTATTTTATTATTATTATTATTATTATTATTATTATTATTATATTATTATTATTATTATTATCATCATTATTATTATTATTATTATTATTATTATTATTATTATTATTATTATTATTATTATTATTATTATTATTATTATTATTATTATTATTATTATTATTATTATTATTATTATCATTATTATTATTATCTATATATTAATACGATAGCGTGTGTGTTATCTATTTTGTGTGTCACGCTTACATCAAAAGCAACGACCTTCCATGGTGTCGAAGTTCTCGAAGCTGCCGAAGTTCTCGAAGGTGCCAAAGTTCTCGAACGTGCCGAAGTTCTCGAAGGTGCCGAAGTTCTCGAAGGTGTCGAGGTTCTCGAAGTTCTCGAAAGTGCCGAAATTGTCGAAGGTGCCGAAGTTCTCGAAGGTGCCGAAGTTCTCGAAGGTGCCAAAGTTCTCGAAGGGGCCGAAGTTCTCGAAGGCGCCGAAGTTCTCGAAGTCGCCGAAGTTGTCAAAGGTGCCGAAGTTCTCGAAGGTGCCGAAGTTCTCGAAGGTGCCGAAGTTCTCGAAGGTGCCGAAGTTCTCGAAGGTGCCGAAGCTCTCGAAGGTGCCGAAGTTCTCGAAAGTGCCGAAGTTCTCGAAAGTGCCGAAGTTCTTGAAGGTCTGGAAGGTCTCGAAGTTCTGGAAGGTCTCGAAGTTCTGGAAGGTCTCGAAGTTCTGGAAGGTCTCGAAGATCAAATAAAAATGAAGAAAGAAAATATGGACAGCTCTATATAATTGAAACAAATGAAGCATTAAATCTGAGGTCTCCCAGAAAAATAACCATGCAATTTATTGCCGGCCCTGATGCGAGGAGATATAATAATCCAACAAATGATGAAATTGCAGCAATATTTGTCGGTGATGATGGAGCACCTCCTGTCCAGCGTGGCATTATAGTGTACCCTGAAGGACAACAGAGGGAGAGGATATCCTACCTCTCTTGCCATCTTGTTGCAATGATTTACCCTCTTCTCTTTCGTGTAATTTACACGGGTTCCGCTAGTTATTATCATTATTATTATTATCATTATTATTATTATTATTGTTATTATTATCATCATCATCATCATCATCATCATCATCATTATTATCATTATTATTATTATTATTATTATTATTATTATTATTATTATTATTATTATTATTATTATTATTATTATTATTATTATTATTATTATTATTATTATTATTATTATTATTATTGTTGTTGTTGTTCTTGTTGC
>NC_134782.1:34891997-34894497 GCF_046742065.1 Oratosquilla oratoria
GTGTGTGTGTGTGTGTGTGTGTGTGTGTGTGTGTGTGTGTGTGTGTGTGTGTGTGTGTGTGTGTGTGTGTGTGTGTGTGTGTGTGTGTGTGTGTGTGTGTGTGTGTGAGGGAGAGGAAGCTAATGATGGCAGCAGAAGAAAGATAATCACCAATCTACTTTGAATGGAGATTAGTCTCCAGTCACAGAAGAATCTTGCTTGACTCTGGTCCGTAGGGGCGTCGCTGAAGTGCCTAAAGTATTGACTGTATTAAATTTGTGCTGGCCGTCCGTCCCCGCATACTGGGACACCGAGGTCAGGTCCGCTGAACTTGCGCCCTCCAATACATATAGGAATTGCCAATGACGATACGGTACAGGGCCCCATGAGCCACAGAGAGAAGAGGAAGAAGAGGAAGAAAGAGAAGAAGAAGAAGATGAAGAAGAAGAAGAGGAAGAGGAACAGGAAGAAGAAGAAGAAGAAGAAGAAGAAGAAGAAGAAGAAGAAGAAGAAGAAGAAGAAGAAGAAGAAGAAGAAGAAGAAGAAGAAGAAGAAGAAGAAGAAGAAGAAGAAGAAGAAGAAGAAGAAGAAGAAGAAGAAGAAGAAGAAGAAGAAGAAGAAGAAGAAGAAGAAGAAGAAGAAGAAGAAGAAGAAGAAGAAGAAGAAGAAGAAGAAGAAGAAGAAGAAGAAGAAGAAGAAGAAGAAGAAGAAGAAGGAAGAGGAGAAGAGAAAGAAGAGGAAGAAAAAGAATAATTAGACCAAGAAGAAGAAAAAAGAAAAGAAAAAAAGAATATAAAAAAGAAGAAGAGAAATAGATAAGAAGAATAAAGAAGGAGAAGAAAAAGAAGAGGAAGAGGAAGAAGAGGAAGAGGAAGAAGAGGAAGAGGAAGAAGAGGAAGAAGAAGAAAAGGAAGAGAAAGAGGAAGAAGAGGAAGAGGAAGAAGAGGAAGAAGAAGAAAAGGAAGAGAAAGAGGAAGAAGAGGAAGAGGAAGAAGAGGAAGAAGAAGAAAAGGAAGAGAAAGAGGAAGAAGAGGAAGAGGAAGAAGAGGAAGAAGAAGAAAAGGAAGTGAAAGAGGAAGAAGAGGAAGGAGATAAAAAAGAGGAAGAAAAGAAGAAGAAGAAGAAGAAGAAGAAGAAGATGAAGAAGAAGAAAAAGAAGAAGAAGAAAAAGATGAAGAAGATTAAAAAGAAGAAAAAAGAAGAAAGAAAAAGAAGAAAAAGAATAATTAGACGGAGAAGAAAAGGAAGAAAAAAGAAGAATATAAATAAGAAGAAGAAAATAGAAGAAAACAGATAAGAAGAAAAAAGATACAGAAGAAGAAAAACAAGAAAGAATAAAGAATAATTGAACCTTGCTGTTTCCATATGATCCCCAAATCTCATTAAGACATTGATGAATTCTGCCGTAAAAAGGCAGAACACATTAACTCCAAAATTAAAAAGTTTTAGCAATTTGGTATCTATGGAATCAGCCGGAAGAGACAAACCTTATTCATAAGGTGGGTTAATTTTGTATTACCATTATATCGGGGTCTCAACAGGCAGACTACATTAGCTCCACATGTCTTCTATATTATCAGAAGGCATAACGCATTGACTATTTGGTTAACACCTTGTGGGAATCAAATTCCATAAAGCATCGGTTCTCACGTCTATCCCCAGGTTTGCAAAACTTCAAGATGCAGATGTAAGTAGCAAAATAAAAAAAACAATGATCATTCAAACCTTTAATATAGATTTTCTCAAAACAAAGTTTTTGGGGTTAATGCGTTTTGACTTTTTAGGGCAGAATTGTAAAAAGTACTAAGGCGAGCCACAAAACTCAAACGAAATATAAGAATCAAAGCAAACGAAAACTACTTAAATAGTTGAACCTATTAAAAAAAATGGAGATTCAGGAGAACTTAGTACAAGCCTTTAATAATTCAAAGGGAATTGATAACATCAGAACTTGTCATATTTTTCACATGGTATACTAAACGAACGAAAACTAATAGCCACATGTTGTCACGACGTAGATGTAACCTTGAAGCAAGTGAAAACAATTGTTGCCAACATTGTCGTCAGTGAATGGAAGAAGATTCCAGACAGTAGTTGAACGTATTACAGTTCTGAATTTAAGCTAAATAGACACCAAGGCATTCTTTTTTATCCGACCTTGCTATAGACGTAAGAAAGAGAAGGAGGAGGAGGGGAAAGAGGAGAATCAGGAGGAGGAGGGGGAGGAGGAGGAAGAGGAGGAGAGGAAGAGGTGGAGGTGAAGGTATAGGGAGAGAAAGAGGAGAAAGAGAGAGAGAGAAACTCGGTTTCCATATGTCCTCGATTTTAATGAATTTCCTCTCAGTCGTTTTCCATTGCGATGTCCCGTGTTATGTTAGGTCAAAGGTCACTCGAATATAACTTGGGTCGTGTCTTCTTCCGGATACAGGTGGACAGGAGCTCACCGGACATTTGCTCACCAGAGAAGTGAAAAACTGGACAATTCATCATAAACTATGTTCTATAGGGTTCATTGATAACA
>NC_134782.1:34899497-34901997 GCF_046742065.1 Oratosquilla oratoria
TGGTATATGTATGTATATGTATGTATATACATGTATATATATATATATACATATATATATATATATATAAATGTATATATACTGTATATATATACAATATATATATATATATATATATATATATATACATGTATATATATGTATACATATATATCTACACACACACACATATATATATATATACATATATATATATTATATGTATATATACATATATATATACATATATATACATATACATATTATATATATATATATATATATATATGTATATGTAAAGACAGACAAATATGGAGGTGAGGTGGCAAAATAAAACGTTAAGGCTAGAGTATGGAGCTTTATTCAGAACCAGACGTTTCGACCTCTTGGGCCTTCCTCAGTGGACTGAATACAGAATAAGAATCAAAGTCCGTCAACAGCTTACATGGTGACGACCCTGCGTGACCTCACTCCGGTTACGTTGTCCCCCCACACTCGCCGACCGCCAGTTGTGCGGACGTTTGAGCCCAGGACATAAACCCCTTACGAGAATTTTTTTTACAAGAGGGATGTGAAACATCACAGAACATCAAATGCCCTAGTAGTTTATATAGATGAAGAAAATTATTTGCCAAACTGGAAGGAAGCCCACGTTATACATAGGAAAATGGGAAACAAGAAAAGGAAAGCTTTGGAGGCGGCACACATTGCCACCGAGAAAACCACAAATTCTCGTAAGGGGTTTATGTCCTGGGCTCAAACGTCCGCACTACTGGCGGTCGGCGAGTGTGGGGGGACAACGTGACCGGGGTGAGGTCACGCAGGGTCGTCAGATCACTTTGTAAGCTGTTGACGGACTTTGATTCTTATTCTGTATTCAGTCCACTGAGGAAGGCCCAAGAGGTCGAAACGTCTGGTTCTGAATAAAGCTCCATACTCTAGCCTTAACGTTTCATTTTGCCACCTCACCTCCATATATATATATATATATATATATATATATATATATATATATATATATATATATATATATATACATACATACATACATATACCAAGGCTTCTTCCCTTTTACAAGGGGGGTAGCCAAAAAGAAAAAGGCATAAAATCATTCCCACCCATTCCATCCCTGAATACACTCCACACCCCTCCACTCTCTTATCTGAGCATCTCCTGGATGACGGGTCATCCCTGCACCTTGTCCACTGCCCTGGGTCAGAAGCAGTGTCGCAAGACACAGCACATCCACAGCAAGGCCACTTCATTAAATCGGCGACCCCCCCCTCTCCGTCCCCCCATTGCATAAAAGGAGAGGACGGGGAGAAATCCCTTCGGGCTGCGTCAAATTTTGCTCACACATACTACCTCACCCCCCATCCCCCCGCCCATTCCACCTCATGCAATCACAACATCATCCATATACAACCATTCTCCATTCACCCCTGTCTTCTGTCCTCTCCCGTCCTTCCTCAACTGACATTCCCCTCTTCCCCAAAGCCCCCTTCACCCCATCCATCCACCTCATCCTAGGACGTCCCCTCATGTTCACTCCCTCCACATCTGTCTTCCACACCTCTTTTACTAGTCTTTCTTCACTCATTCTTTCCATGTGTCCAAACCATCCTAATACTCTTTCATCAACCCTAATTCCCAGCTCCTTTTCCACCCCTGTTCTCCTCCTCACCTCCTCATTTCTTACTCTATCTGGCCTAGTAATCCCCATTATACTTCTCAGACACCTCATCTCAAACACATTCAAACTCCTTCTCTCTTCTTCTCTTATGTTCCATGTTTCTGCCCCATACAGTGCTGTTGGCACAATCACTCCTTCATACAGTCTCCTCTTAGCATCCATTCCCAAATGTCTATTCCTCATTACACTCTTTAATCCACCAAGGCATTTACTCGCTTCTCTCAATCTACATTCTATCTCCACTTTCACTCCACCTTTCCCTGCCACATTTGCACCCAAGTATCTAAAACTATCCACTTCCTCCAGTCGCTCTCCCTTAATGCTCACTTCCAGTTTACTGCCACTTTCACCCCTTGTACATCTCATCACCTTACTTTTACCCACATTTATCTTTAGCTTTCTTCTATCACATACTCTCCCAAACTCTGTCACCAACTTCTTCAATCCCTCCTCCGATCCTGCCACAAGCGCAGTGTCGTCCGCAAACAACAGCTGGCTCACCTCACACTTTTCTCCATTTTCTTTAACTATCTCCAATCCCTTGCCCACTACCCTTGCATTTACCTCTCGCATCACCCCATCCATGTATAAGTTGAACAGCCAGGGCGACATAACGCATCCTTGACGAAGTCCCACCTTTACCTCGAACCACTCACTCTCTCCATTTCCAATCCTGACACAAGCTCTACTACTCTCATAAAAACTCTTGACAGCTCCTAGAAGCCTTCCTCCTATCCCGTATATCTGCATAACCTCCCACAGTGCCTTTCTGTCTACCCTATCATAAGCCTTTTCCAGATCCATAAAAGCCCAAAAAACATCCTTCCC
>NC_134782.1:34911997-34916997 GCF_046742065.1 Oratosquilla oratoria
TCTTCTTCTTCTTCTTCTTCTTCTTCTTCTTCTTTTTCTTCTTCTTGTTGCTCTTCTTCTCTTCCTCCTCCTCCTCCTCCTCCTCTTCTTCTTCGTCTTCTTCTTCTTTATTTTCAACTTAATTCTCATCCTCTTTCTTCTTCAACTTCTTGCGTTTCCCCTCTTCCCTGACCGCAGCAGCCAGCCTGGCTTTTCCATTCATCTCCGTGGTGACCCATTGGTAGTAGCAATGGAGTTAACGTTTAAGCCGAGCCTTTCACGGAGAAAATAAAAAAGAAAAAAGAAAAACTTTTGTTCTTTCCAGAGAAATGTTCAAGAAAAAAAAAAAGGAAGAAAGATGTTTTCTTCAGAGACAATCGAGAAAAAAAAAAGAATATATATTTTTTTACCTTCAGTCAATTTCCATCACCACTACCACTGTTAGCGAAGAAGAGGAAGGACAGGGGAGGGACGAGGCGACGAGGAGAGGTGAGAATGAGAGGTGGAGGCCTTGTTGGAGGACAGTGGAGGGAGGTGGAAGGATGAGCAAAGAGGTGGTGGAGGGGGGAGACCGATCATGTTTAGCTTTGCGGAAGGGCTGGGAAATAAGTGTAGAAGGTCACGATTGTTGGAAGGAGGGAGTACAAGATATGCTTTATCGCTCGAAATATGCAGGACTGGACACTGGTGACCTTACCTGACCTGACTTCATCTGTTATAGCCTCAACTGACCTTGACCTGATAGTGACCTTGATCTGACATTGTATTGACCGTGACCTTAATCTAACCTCTACCTTTACTCTGACATGACCTGTCCTGACCTGACCTGATCTAAACCTGACATTGATTCACCATTTTCCTCTGGCTGAGACCAAGTGATTTCTTTCGAAGTTTATCTTCTTTATTTCCTGTCGCATACTCAAGGCATTTTATGTCTTTATTCTGGCTTAACTTTCTCGCTACGGTAACCCATGTATCCTGTTCCCGACAACTCACGGTAATTCCACAGGGTAGCCTACTCAACCAGCCTGTTCCTTATGGTCAAGTAGCTGCTGTAGTCCCTGTAACCAGATGTATAGGAATTGTTACACTACCTAGACCTGACTATACAGGAGCCGCTGAAGTGAGTAAAGGTGAATGAACAATGAATTAGCCCCTCTGATCCTTTCATCTTTTCTTCCCTCTTTCCCTCCTTTCCGCTCTCCTTTTCTTTCTTCTCTCCCCAAGGGGAACTGTGGGGGTTGAGGGACAGTCCCTTATGCTAAATGGAATCGTATGACGACAATAGAATATCAATAACGAAGAGAGCATGAATAGGTATCATTCAGGACCATTCGATCAAGATTCCAATCCTTTTAGCTGTTTCCATTCGTCAAAATTAAGTCGCCTGCAGGTAGATCGAATGGGATTTGCTCATCGCCAATGATACCACACGTTTGCTCATCGCCAACGATACCACATGTTTTAAAGTAATGATTTTAGGAACATATATCAGTGGTAGATATACTCAAACACAGTGTGCATGCACACGAAATCATATACATTACATGCAGACGCATGGATATCACACACACACACACACACACACACACACACACACACACACACACACACACACACACACACACACACACACACACACACACACACACACACACACACACACACACACACACACACACACACACACACACACACACACACACACACACACACACACACACACACACACACACACACACATATATATATATATATATATATATATATATATATATATATATATATATGCCAAAGGCTTTTTCCCTCTTACAAGGGAGGTAGCCAAAAAACAAAGGCATAAAAACCACTCCCACCCATTCCATCCCCACATACTCCACTCCCATTCACTCCCTTCCCTCCCTTTGATCTTGGCTCCTTTTGGATGACGGGTCATCCTTGCATTTTGTCCACTGCCCTGGGTCAGAAGCAGTGTCGCAAGACATACCACATCCACAGTAAGGCCGCTTCATTAAATCGGTGACCCCCTTTTCCGCCCCCTCATGCAGAAATGGAGAAGACAGGGAGAAATCCCTTCGGGCTGCGTCAATTTATTTTCACACATACTCCCTCAACCCCCATCTCCCACCCACTCCCCGTCATGCATCACAGGATCCTCCATACACAACCATTCTCCATTCACCCCTATCTTCTGTCTTCTCCCGTCCTTCCTCAACAGACATTCCCCTTTTTCCCAATGCCCCTTTTATATCATCCATCCATCTTATCCTTGGTCGCCCCCTCATATTCACTCCTTCCACCTCTGCCTTCCACACCTTTTTTTACTAAGCTTTCATCACTCATTCTTTCCATGTGTCCAAACTATCCCAATACTCTTTCATCAACCCTATCTCCCAACTCCTTTTCCACCCCAGTTCTCCTCCTCACCTCCTTGTTTCTCACTCTATCCAGCCTAATAACCCCCATCATACTTCTTAGGCACCTCATCTCAAAGACATTCAAACTCCTCGATGCATGAAAAAGTGCTCCTAGCATTGTCTACACGAATGGGATCGCCAGTGTTTAGGAGGACCAGGTTGTTGATATTCAGAACTGCCTCCATCTGCTCCCCTCGAGCACATGTTCTATCACTCCCCCACATGTGATGGTGGGAGTTAAAGTCTCCGACTATACGTTTATGGTGGGGCAGCTGTCCTATAAGTTTATTTACCTCCTGTAGCGGAAATGGTTGGTCTGGAGGCAAATATCTGGAGCAGATGGACGCAAGGTTGTGGATAGTGGCAGCTCCGCTTGGGGAAGGCGCTGATAGCAACTGCGACTCCCATTCCAGGCGCGAACCTGTCCTTCTTATAGATGGTAAAGTTTTCAGGTGTAATTGAACACTGGGATTTAGGAATGTTTCCTGTAGACATATAACTGAGGGGTTGATTATAGAGTTCAAATTAGATAAATCATTTACTTTATTTCTAATACCTCGGCAATTCCACTGGATGATTTTCATTATCTTATTTTTCATTTTTATTTTACTTTTTTGTTTTTATTTATTTTTTGTTTGCTTCGATTTCTTCCTTTCTTGGCCTTAGTGGGAGAGGTGTGTTTTACCCCCGATGCTCGGTCTGGCTGGATATCGGACTTAATAGTCGTTTGCAGGAGCCGGCGATTTCCATGGGTACATCCTCTTCCACATGTGCAGTGGAAGCTCTGGGATAGTCGGGGAAGGAAGGTCCGAGTGCATGGTTTGTTTGGTACGTGGGCAGAGATCTTTGTCCTTATCCAAGTGCTTGCTTACAGTCTGTGTTTTAATGGGTCTGTAAGTTTTCTTAACTCCATAAGCATAGGAAGTTGCTCCGGAGGGACTAGTTGGGGTAACTTGTCTTTCCATCACACGCTTACGTGCTTCGTAGAAAGAGATGCCACAAGTTGCTTTCTCGGTACAAATTTATTTTTTCTATTTTGAAGATGGAACAATCTCGGGAGGTGGGTGCATGTTTGTTGTTAGAGAGGCAGTTGACACATTGAAGCACATTTACAGAGTAGGCATCTGTAGGATGTTCGCCTGCACACTTACTGCACACGATCGTTTGCCTATGATAAAACTTAGCACTTATTACAGCGCAAAGGGTTGGGGACATAAGGTCGTACTGAGACATGGATGTATCCAACTTTGACATGGTCAGGGAGGGTTGTGGAGTTGAAAGTGAGGATAATAAGAAGGGGCGTGTTCACTCGCATGTTCTTTTCCCGGTCCAGTCGCGTTATGAATTTGACATCTAGAATCCCTTTGTCTTTCATTTCTTCGAAGAAATCGGCTCCGAGGATTGGTTGAGATACGTCGGCGACGTAGAACGTCCACTCAAAGCCACGACGGAGGTTGAGGGAGAGGGTTAAGGTAGATTTCCTGAAGACGTCGATCTTCGTCTTGTTAGCTGCGTAGAGGGAAGTGAGTGGTGGTAACATCCTTGAACTGGCTGTAGCAGGAAGGATGCTTACTGCAGTACCGGTGTCAATAAGAAATAGATTGCGCGTCAGAGGGTCTCTGATGTAGAGGAGTTGTGAGGAGGAGGGGCAAACATTATGTACCTCTAATGTTTGCCGTTGGAGTTTAAAGTGGGGGAATGGGTGAAGGCGCAGGGTTGGGTACACTTGCGTGTCTTGGAACCGAACATACCGCTGGGGTGCTGTCCATGCTCTTGGATCTTGGTCTGGATTTGGAATGTTGCCTGCGGAAAAAATTACGGCAGTCTGCTACTTGAACTTGTTCCTTGAGCTCTCTAACTTGCAGTGTGAGTTGAGTCACCATGTCGACGAGGCGCTCGTAAAGGGGGTCTGTCTTGATGTGGGAGACGGAGGGCGAAGAAACAGTTTCGATGAGCTCGTCGGCGAGTGTGGCGAGTTTCTCCACGGGAAGCTGGTCCTTCACAGTGAAGAGGCTACGCTGGATAGTGGCGGGAAGACGTTGGTAGAACAGCTGGAGAAAAAGGGTTTTGTCGAACGTGTCGTACTTGTCTGCCAGGAGATCCCTTATACGGCGTAGTAGGGCGGACGGTCTCTCGTTGCCTAGTTCTTCCTTAGAGGGAAGCTCTTGAAGGCGTGTAGCGACGGATGACTGGAATCGGGCAAGGATAGCGTCCTTTAAGTCTTCGTACGGAGTCTCGTATATTAACGTTGTAGAGATAGCGGCAGATACACGAGAAAGGGCGTCCGGGGGAAGAAGGGAGCAGGCGTTGCTGAATTTGGCGAGGCTAGTAGAGATGCGCAAGGACTTGAACTTACATTCCAGAATGTTGAGCGACACAGTCGCGTCGTGACTTAGGAAAGGTGGTGCACGAAGGGCATTGACGGCAGATAGGGTTGCAGGTTGCTGGGGTGGGTCGGTGGGTGGTACTTGCATAGGAACCACGTCCACTGAGGGAGGAACAGGCTGGTCCATGATGGATGGGGGGTCGGCTGGGGCGACCCACGTCGACTGCAGCAACGGCTGGGCAGGCGGCGGCGGCTGAGGCAACCCACTCCGGCAGGGG
>NC_134782.1:34926997-34929497 GCF_046742065.1 Oratosquilla oratoria
TTATATGTTACAAAGATACAGAAATACAGCGTGTGATTGGCTGGAAGGATTACCTTATTTGGTCCCCTCATGGTTGAGAGGGCGGGACAGTTTCCCACGTACGCTCATTGGCTGGCTTGTCCGTTCTCTCGAGCCTCGCTATCCCGGGGGTGTAGTGTGATATTTTCTGTCCTGCCTCGGGGCTTGCTTCTCCTGAAAGGCTTAATACTAGGCAGTATAGTTGGGGCGTCTTGGTGGGAATTCAGAGACGGCCTACTATCTGCAATATATAAAGTTTCAAGGTAGGCAAGGCGGTTCTTGTCGGACTCTCTCTGAATGATGACAGTGTTCTGCCGAAGGACATCACCTGTGAGATGCTGGCCAATGAGCGTACGTGGGAAACTGTCCTTAGGAATGAAGGGTGTTAGGAGGGCGTTCAATCTTTTGGCTAAATGATAGGAAGGAGTCGGGATCTGAGAGATGATGGGTCGCAGTGGGTTGTTCATCTTATGAGTTTTTACATTCCCATAGCGGTAGCCTGGGGTGAAATCCCCAGAAAGTTTTTGCAGCTTAACCCCATCCATGTCGGCGTTCACGGCGTCAATGATTTTATTGATTTTTGTCTTGAGGGCTTCGACGGGGTTCCTCGAAATCCTCTGGAATTTAGATTCGTCCGCCCTCCTAACACCCTTCATTCCTAAGGACTACAGCATTGAGTCTACCGCTGACTTTCTGTCCATCCTCAAAGGTGTCGATGCCAAAGGGGATATCGCATCCCTCGACGCGGAGTCTCTCTTCACCCACGTCCCCGTGGATAGGACCATAGATTACATCCTACAGGTAGTCTACCCTGAGGATGGCCCTGCAAAGCTAAAGATCCCCAAAAATCTCCTACGCCAACTACTGGAGATTTGTACCAAGGAAGCCCCTTTCTATGGTCCCAATAAACAACTCTACAGGCAAGTTGATGGTGTGGCTATGGGCTCGCCCCTTGGAGTCCTCTTCGCCAATTTTTTCATGGGGATGGTGGAGAGAGAGGTCTTCAGTACTACCAGAAAGCCTCCCATATACGTTCGTTACGTAGACGATATTTTCGTCCTCGTGAGGGACCGTAGGGAGCTTGAAGACCTGAGGAGCAACCTACAGCGCGTCTCCGGCCTAAACTTCACTTCAGAGAACAGTATCAGTAAGCAGCTCCCTTTCCTAGATGTAAAGGTTGAAGCCAGTTCTCAAGGTTTTAGGACCGGAGTATATACAAAGCCCACCAACCCAGGACTCTGCCTCAACGGCAACAGTGAATGCCCTCAACGCTACCGGAGGTCCACAATCGATGCTTATGTCAGAAGGGCACTGACGCACTGTAGCGACTGGACCCGAACCCACGCAGAGCTCGACAGAATGACGCAGGTCCTGGTAAACAATGGCTTCTCTAATAGAGAGGTGCAAATCGCCATCAACAAGCACCTTGGCAGATGGTATTCAACCCCAGCAGAAAAGCCAGTAGGAGAAGCCAGGATCAAAATTTTCTACCAAAACACCATGTCCACCCATTATAGAGCCGATGAGGAAGCCCTTAGAAAAATCATCCACAAAGACGTGAAACCCACCAACGACAACGACAAAATAGATCTGGTTATTTTCTATAAAAACATGAAGACATCCCAACTCCTTATAAAGAACAACCCCTGCCAGAGGACACCGGAACTTCAGCGTAGCCATCTCGTGTATGAATACTCCTGCAGAAAAGGGAACTGTGAAGCCCTCAATGAAACATACATAGGGATGACTACGACGAAGCTCACGAGGCGTCTCACCCTTCATCTCTCCAATGGCGCTATCAAGCGACACCACGAAGACGTACATCAGACCCCACTGACAAGAAAGAATTTGGAGGAGGGCATCACTATTTTACAGACAGAAACAAAACACACACGCCTTCATATCCTAGAAGCCTTATACATAAAAGATAAAAACCCTACGATGAACAGACAGACTCCGGATCCATTTATTATTCCCACATCAAAAGACATCGAGGTCAGCTTACGGCTCAGCCGCTAGGCCTGGGGGCGGAGCTTAGCGTCCTGCCTCCTGATTGGTCAACCGGATCAGCACGGAAGTGTCTGTGATCTGTGTATTGTGTATTTATGATCATTTCCCACACACTTTACTCATTAGCACTGAAGATGCCTAACTGTTAGGCGAAAGCTCTGCATAAAATTTGAGAAGATAATTCCGATGCCTTTACTTATACCTCCAATGCTATTTGGTCAGGTAATTAAAGAACTTAGCACGACTCAGCGCGCCAGCATAAGAAAAGTCGAGAATGTCAGCAAAAAACTCGTGAACGCAGAAGCTGCTGCAAATTTTAATGATATATATATATATATATATATATATATATATATATATATATATATATATATATATATATATATATATATATATATATATATAGTAACGCCGTGATATCCTTGGAAAGGTAAAATCATAATTGAATTAATCGTTTCTTGGGCAAAGGGCA
>NC_134782.1:34934497-34936997 GCF_046742065.1 Oratosquilla oratoria
ATACATACATACATACATACATACATACATACATAAATACAAACATGCATGCAAACTTACATATGTAATTACATATAAACATACATACATAGACAGACAGACAGACAGACAGACATATAGGCAGATAAATAGATATATAGATAGACAGATAGATAGACATATAGATAGACAGATATCTAAGTCTAAATAAAAATGTTCTTCTAAAAAATGTTGTGGAAGTCGGGGACAGGTGGTATTTCGGTGACACTTTGTCCTAAAAATATTCTTGAAAAAGCGCTTAGGTAAGTCGGGGTCAGGTGGTATTCTTCTTCTTCTTCTTCTTCTTCTTCTTCTTCTTCTTCTTCTTCTTCTTCTTCTTCTTCTTCTTCTTCTTCTTCTTCTTCTTCACGTTTTTCTTCGCGTTCTTCTTCTTCTTCCTCTTCTTCTTCCTCGCGTTCTTCTTCGCGTTCTTCTTCTTCTTCTTCTTCTTCTTCTTCTTCTTCTTCTTCTTCTTCTTCTTCTTCACGTTTTTCTTCGCGTTCTTCTTCTTCTTCCTCTTCTTCTTCCTCGCGTTCTTCTTCGCGTTTTTCTTCGCGTTCTTCTTCGCGTTCTTCTTCGCATTCTTCTTCGCGTTCTTCTTCGCGTTCTTCTTCGCGTTCTTCTTCTTCGCGTTCTTCTTCGCGTTCTTCTTCGCGTTCTTCTTCCTCGCGTTCTTCTTCGCGTTCTTCTTCGCGTTCTTCTTCGCGTTCTTCTTCGCATTCTACTTCGTGTTCTTCTTCGCGTTCTTCTTCGCGTTCTTCTTCGCGTTCTTCTTCCTCGCGTTCTTCTTCGCGTTCTTCTTCGCGTTCTTCTTCGTGCTGGGGATCCTGTGTTGGGGTTCCGCCCCAAGGCCGAGGCCGAAGAGGAAAACGAGGGATTAGAGCGCGGAAAGTTGCGGCCGTAGGCCGCTGTTTGCGCAGCCAAGCCCCCGGCGAAGCCCGCGGCTTGTATATATATATATATATATATATATACATACACACACACACACACACACACACACACACACACACACACACACACACACACACACACACACACACACATATATATATATATATATATATATATATATATAGAGAGAGAGAGAGAGAAGGGATATATTTCAGTTCAGAAATCATGGTTGCTGACCTCGTTCTTTCCTCCTGCAGGTTCCTGAGCAACCCCTCCCTGAGCTCGTCCTCGTCTTTGCAGTCCTCGAGGTTCTCCGTCAACCCCGTCAAGTCGCTGATCACTCGGGTCACGAGCTCTGGACACGGGGGGTTCCGTCACCCGCTCTCCTACCACGTCCCGACGTCCTTCCTGCCGCCCCTGTCCTTCCGACCCATGCCCTACCACACGAGAACATCGTACAGAGATGCCCCCAGAAGACCCATCTTCTAGAGGAGTGTTCCTCCAAGGCTTCACGTTCAGCGAGGGTGTTTCTTTGGTTGACGTTTCTTCGCTGCGCACAGGCTCTGCGCAGAATACTTAAATAATTAACACTTCTTACTTTTTCTTTCCATCCGGATGCCTTTCATTTTCAGAAGTCCTCATCCCGTCAAGATCGCCAAGCCAGTGTCGGTCTTTAGTAAAAGGTCACAAAGATAGCTTTGAAAAAAAGAACGGGCGAACTAAGTTCCTCTGATATCATGTCGTCGAGCAGTGCGATAACGCTTTCTTGTAGAGCTGCCGCTGATGATGGCGTCTCAGCAAAGCCAATTTCTAAAGCACAAGTCAGACCCAGAGGTCCTACATACGGGTCGGAAGCTGAAGGTTCTCTTTGTATGATTAATACAGAAGCTAAATAGAGGACCAGTGTATTTTTTTTTTAAGAAAATGTTATTGAGGATATTTGCCGAGACCTTCCTGTGTATGGGGAAAAGGAGGCACCGTCTTTGCCGGCCATTTTCCTTGTACTATGGGTGTTCCTCATCACTGACTAATATCTTTGAGATTTCCTGCACCCCCCTTCCCCTCCATCCCCAATACCCTCACGCCTCTCACAGCGGATATTGAGTTGTCGGCTGGGTGTAGTCTTGGTGCTTCTTTACGCAAACGCACACACACACACACACACACACACACACACACACACACACACACACACACACACACACACACACACACACACACACACACACACACACACACACACACACACACACACACACACACACACACACACACACACACACACACACACACACACACACACACACACACACACACACACACACACAAACACACACACACACACGAGTATGTATACATACGCAATTTCAACCTTTATACTACGCAAGAGGCATGTGTTCAATTAGGGTATGTTTTTACGAGCACCGCCTCTGAAAATGAGGTCATCTCAGTGTTGGAATGTCTTTTAATCATGTAGTGAAGACGTATTCCACGGTTTTACAGAAGGTTGCCCAAATACATAGTAAATAAAGATGGTATGGCAAAGATTGCTCCATTTATAGAACAGTTTCTCAACGTATCCAACCTA
>NC_134782.1:34944497-34984497 GCF_046742065.1 Oratosquilla oratoria
TAAGAAAGCGCACAGGCAAAGGACTCCACTTTTGCGCACCCACCCACCAGTGTAGTGAGCGCTGAAACTATCGGTTGTTTTAAGGAAAGGTTAGGCAGCTTTATGGATAGGAATGACAGGTGGTAATGGACATGGAACTGCCTATTGTAGACCTTATGGTCTCTTGCAGTCTCTTTTATTCCTATGTTCTTATGTGCTTTTTTGGAGGCGGGATAGTCTCATCATCAGCCCGACTAATTAACTGAATGAAGTCGCTTTGTGTTATCCAGAGACAGGATTAAGTATATATTAAACTAGATTAAGTGGGATTAATATACTTCTTCCAACTACACCGTGGGAACTCCATAAACATGACTAGTTAATTAATACTAATGTTATTGTGAAATAAATTGAAATTATTAGTTTCTTAGACTAACTTTCTTCTAATCAGTTTTTGGGTTCAGAATCTTGAACTCGATCATGACCATCTCCAAAAAGATTCGTTCAGACGTTTCTGCAACTTTTTTTTTCAGAGTTCAGTCAGCGATCAATACAGAAACCCTCCTCAGTCAGTCGACGACTTTCCATGAATAAACCTCCCGGGTGGTAGCCATGGCAACCGATTAGGAGACTTAACCTGTCTTTGGTGTTCAACAAATCACGTGTTAACTCTATCTGCCGCTAAACTATTTTATTTAGCTGAGAAAGGCTCCCCCCTTCGTACCTTGGAGGTTCTCGTTGCTTTGTTCTGGGCGTCATCATACAATTCTATTCGTCTTCGTAGAAGCCTCTTCGGTTTCGCTGATAATACCAACATTTTTTTAAGGTGGCGAGCTTACGCCAGGAGACACTTAGCTGCAACCGAGGCAAATAGCAGTAACTATCAGAAATGATCCGAATATTTAGAGTTAACGGGGTGGGGACAAAGCCAAAGGAAACAGAGCGTCACAATTGTAACTATCAGAAATGATCCGAATATTTAGAGTTAACGGGGTGGGGACAAAGCCAAAGGAAACAGAGCGTCACAATTGTAACTATCAGAAATGATCCGAATATTTAGAGTTAACGGGGTGGGGACAAAGCCAAAGGAAACAGAGCGTCACAATTCTAATTATAATTTGATTTCTACATTTTGCTCCATAACTAACCACGTTAAACCTTTCTGGTAGGGAGGTAGTTTCCCTCACCTGAATAAAATCACCCGGCGGCAGTCAGAACAAGTACACAAGACGACGCCTAAGACAAGCTAAATTGTATTGGTTCTGAATGATATTATTGATATCAAGAAGGAGGTTTTGGAAGATATTGTCAAAATGTCGGCCTGGAAAAAAAAACGCGGCTCGCCACAACTGACAGGGCTTCGCCTTACCATGGGTTTCCCACTTTGCACTCGTTGGAGGAGCTATTATCATATTACCAGGAGGTGTCGGGGGCGGTGGGAGGGGAAGCAACTTATCTAACTTGTTGCGAGGTCAGGGCGCGTCAATCACTGCCAATTGTGGACTTAATGACCTTGATGACATTGATGGTCTATCAGCTCTTTTACCTTTGATGTCTGCCGCGTTGCTGATTGAAGTTGAACAAATGTTTATTTAACTGACGAATATGATATAAGCTTCGTTTTATCATTGGGATAATAATTTTTTCTTTCTTTTTCACTTTTGGCTCTATATCTATTTATTTATTTATCCATTTATTTATCTATTTATTTTATTTATTTATCTATTTGCTTCTGACTTTGGATTTACTTTTATATTCCTTTTCTATTACAAAGGATTTACAAAGGCGGAGCATGCCGACAGGAGACCTTTTGATCCATATCTAGGTCGGATGCAAAAAAAAAAAAAAAAAAAAAAAAAAAAAAAAAAAAAAAATATATATATATATATATATATATATATATACATACATATATACATATATATACATATATATATACATACATACATATATATATATATCATAATAATAATAAATTAAAACTATAATAATGTAAAAATAACAAATAAAATACACAAATAAATGCATAGGTATAGTTGAATAACAAACAAACAGGTAAATAGTAAATGATTATAAATTGACATATAACTAATAATAAATGAAAATCAGACAGACAAATTATAACAAAACAAAAACAAATAATATAACATAAATTATAATCATTACAGCATCTTACTTAGGTATTTATCTAAATGATTCTTAAAGCTTCGAACTGAACTACATTACACTACCTGTGCAGGAAGTTTATTCCATTCATTAACTACACGGTTGGCAAAGTTGTTTCTACCTACTTCCAAATTGAATCTATTTCCGGACAGTTTGAGACCATTGTTTCTTGTCTGATTCTCATTCAATGTGAAAATTTGGTCACTTTTGATGTTGTCAATTCCCTTTAAAATCTTAAAGACCTGTATCAAGTCACCTCTGAGTCTACGCTTTTTTAGGGAAAACAGATTCATGTGCTTAAGTCGATTTTCGTATGATTTATTTTTGATATTTGGAATCAGTTTTGTGGCTCGCCGTTGTACTTTTTCCAGTCTGTCAATGTCTTTAATGAGATTCGGTGACCATACGGAAACAGCATATTCCAAATGTGGACGAACTAACGATTTATATAGCTTGTTAATGAGTGATGGACTTTTGAAATCAAAAGATCGCCCAATCAATCCCAGAATCTTATTTGCTTTCTCAGAGGCTGAAATACACTGCTTGGATGATTTGAGGTCGTTACTGATAATTACGCCGAGATCTTTTTCAGTATCCACTTTTGTTAACGAATTTCCAAATAACTTGTAATCGTACTTACTGTTATTTTTACCTATGTGCATTACCTTGCATTTACTTGTGTTAAATTTCATTAGCCACTTTTCAGACCATTGCTGTAATTGATCTAAATCTTCTTGAATATCTAATTGGTTTGAGTGATCATTTGCCACTCCGCACAGTTTTGTATCATCAGCAAATTTGGAAACAGTAGATTTTAGTCCATGGTCTATATCATTTATATATACTATGAATAGAAGTGGCCCAAGAACGGAACCCTTCTGCCTCTGGTTTTGTTTGCTATTTCGCTTGTCTTTTTTTCGTGAGTTCTATTCTTACTTCTACTTTAGCTTTTAGTCTTAATTTTATATTTTCTCTTGCATTTTCTTTCGCTTTATTTCATCGATCACTTATAGTCATATTCCTATTGCATGTCATTCTTTTTTTTACACCAGAGTCAGGAACACAGTCACTTTTATTGATGAATTTCCCGGGCTTACATAGAGCGATTCATCCCTTTTATCAATTTTAGTAAAGACGCCATCCTTCTTCTACTTTCCTCTTATTATATGTTCTCCAAAGATCCTCTAAACACGATATTGTCTTCAAGTACATAAGTGCTGGTGAATTTTCGGTGACCAAATACATTTCCTCCTTCTTCAGGTTGTTCTTCCGACGTTCAGAACCACGTTTGCTATCATTTTTTTTTCAGGAAGTTACATCTAAAAATCTGCATTTCTAACAGACGGCGTCTTCATCTGGTTCATATCGTACATTTACGATACGTGTTAAGTCTACTATGTCATAGAATACCTACGTCGGAAAGCTACAATCCAAAGACATCTGCCGCCCACATCTCCCGAGACAACATTAATCCATGTAGTACCTATAAGTGGAGGAAACTGTACAAAGATGTGCTGGTGATAACGGACTTAACTCGTAGTGTCAACGCCAATGCATGAATAAAACAGAATGATGAAGTAGCCTCTTCATTTCCCGATTCCCTTACTAGCCTATCACATCAAGAGCGACCGAAATGTCCTTGATGTTGAAACTACTGAAACAAAACACTTACCAAATAGCCAATAAGACCCAAAAAACTGATAAATAAGATAATTATAAACCACTAGTGTACAGTGATGTCATACTTTGATAGCCTCTGTGGTCAAGTTGGTAAGAGACTGCTTCAGTAATTCAAGAGTCCTGGGTTCAGTCCCGACTACAACACCGAAATGGTTATTAGATAATTAGATGTTTGAATATTCTCATTGCCCATTAGGAATGTACAGTGTATGTGTGTGTGTGTGTGTGTGTGTGTGTGTGTGTGTGTGTGTGTGTGTGTGTGTGTGTGTGTGTGTGTGTGTGTGTGTTCACCTTGGTCTTTGGATCAGGTGTTGGACTCGTGATCGACAGCTATTTCCCGGAAGAGAGCTCAGAGCTCGTATGACCGATCTATGGGTAATGCTATGACCTTACACGCACACACACACCCAGCTCCCACGAAAGTTGGAGTAACGACTCGAGGCGCAGCGATACTGAAATTATTTCAGCCCTGGGCAGGATTCGAACCCGGACAGCCGTAGTGACAGTCAGGGACTCTACCAACCGCGCCACTGTGTGTGTGTGTGTGTGTGTGTGTGTGTGTGTGTGTGTGTGTGTGTGTGCGTGTGTGTGCGTGAGCGTGCGTGTGCGTGCGTGTGCGTGCGTGTGCGTGCGTGCGTGTGCGTGCGTGCGTGCGTGCGTGCGTGTGTGTGTGTGTGTGTGTGTGTGTGTGTGTGTGTGTGTGTGTGTGTGTGTGTGTGTGTGTGTGTCCATTTACCTTTGTATTGTATTTACCAGATTGTGATATACGAAATAAGGAACCTGTTGATAGTTTTCCGTCTCTGTTTACACCAGTCAAAGTAGGTTTTAATGTCGCTTGACTGTACCATTTCTTCCTCCAAGCTGGTCCATAATCCAATACAATTTTACGGAAAACCGTGTCTTATTATCTTCCAGACGTCATGTCTTTCACTTTTTTCTTACAGCGTTTTCTGGTTCTTTTTCCGGTCCACATGAAAAAATGTCTTCCATATCAATCATATTGATCCCTCTCATAGCTCTGAAGACTACAATATAATCTATTTTCCCCCTTTTTCTAATGTTAGAGGTACAACCCTAAGGGGTTAACAGCCAGTCTCCGAGGTGGCTCAACATCTCTTTATCAGCCTTGATTATATTTTCTCCTCCTTTCCAACCTCCTCCTCCTCCTCCTCCTCCTCCTCCTCCTCCTCTCCCTACCTCTCCTCCTTTTCTTCATCTTCCTTCTCCTTCTCCACTTCCTCCTCCTCCTCCTCCTCATAGTCGGTGACAAAGAAAGAGTCCAACACTCACACCACACAAACAACAGTTCAATTCTTCTTTCCAGAGAGATCTATGGGAGAGCCCAAGGACCGTTGCCAGCCGCTCTGGGGTTGTGGGGTTCCATTTAATAGAAATGGAGAGATTAATTATCATTATGAACCACAGACATACTACATTATCTGTAATCTCCATTTGTTTACTATCATATTCCCTTGAATCAGATTTAGACAGAAAACTATAAAGCTTCTTATTTTCCTCAATCTAAGCATATTTTACATAGAACCAACTCATTGTGGCATCAGCACGGCCAAGGCTTATGACAACATGACGTCATAACGTCCTCAGCAACAATACTCAGCAAAGGCCTTATCTCCTCAGAATCCTGAGTTGTGACATCATTGAAAATAGCCCAAGGTCTTGCCTAAGACTCCTGAATTATGACGTCAACAGCCTAGGGCTTGTTCGATTCCTGTGCTATGATTTCACCGTCTCGATAGTCCCACGCTGTGACCTCATCATCAGTAGGCCAAGAGGCGACTCGTCTGAAAGAGTTCTTGGGTTAGCGGGCCTCTGAGAGCCTCTTCTAAGTTCTTTGACTTGAAGGTGGAGCGAGAGTCTTTAGGTTCCTACTTTGTGAAGCTCCATCGAAGAACTTGCTAACTCGATTGCTCTCAGGGATGGAGTAGCTCCTTTGCCTATTACAATCTCGTCAAGATCCTCCTAAACGCAAGGTTCTACATTCAGTTGAATAGCATCGTCTGGCTTTAGCAAAATGTCTTCAAAGGTATCATCGCGCTGACGAGGCTAACTGAGATAAGCTCAGCGCCCTCACCAAGGGGTCCTGCCCTCGCCTGTATAAAATCATCTGGCGACAACAAGAACAAGATCTCTGGAGTCTTCATTGTAGTGAAGGGGTTCAAACACCTTCAGCTCAGTGGCTTACTTTACGGATTCTATTCTGGCTGGCTTCAAACGATTCTATTCAGCTGAGGGCTCGTCAATAGAGTGATTGTGTTATGACTGTTTTTAACCTCCTCGGTATGACGTCACTTAAGATGCTGTCGTCATCGTCGTCGTTTTTGTTGTTGTTGTTGTTGTTGTTGTTGTTGTTGTTGTTGTTGTTGTTGTTGTTGTTGTTGTTGTTGTTGTGTCGTCTTTGTCGTTGACGTCGTCGTTGTTGTTGTTGTTGGTTTACTCCTGGTACAGAACCCGGTACCACAGACCCCCTGGTCAGACTTCTCAGGTTCCCGGCCCCAACTCTTATTCCCGTTAAAACTGAGGAGCAAAGATAAGAGAGCCTATATGGAGCTCTCACTACGTAACCACTTCTCGGGGCAGCCACATCTCCTCTCTCCAGAGTCAGGGGGTCTCGTGTTTGGGGTCGTCCGACCGCCTAAAAGAGGGTATGAAGGTCTTTATTTCTACAGGGGGACTGTGGCAACCACGCGGGCTATGTCACCACTTTCAAGTGAAACTGCGCTTCAGTGCACCCGAGTCCCGAAGGGATCAAAGGGAATAGAGGAAAGAATTAAATTCTTTCCCTTGCCCGCAATGACAATATCAAAGCCCCTCCTCTTGTGTGTTAACAGTCCGTGGAACAGTTGCACTGCTCTTGGATATAACTGGTCCACAGGTTGTAATCCACACGAAAATAGTAAATTTAAGTATGCTGGTCATGTCAGATCCACAGGGTAGTGTCTTGAATCTACAAGAATCATGAGGGAGTTTTTACTGTTCACTACGAACATAATCAGACCC
Organism: Oratosquilla oratoria; assembly: GCF_046742065.1. Taxonomy (NCBI): domain Eukaryota; kingdom Metazoa; phylum Arthropoda; class Malacostraca; order Stomatopoda; family Squillidae; genus Oratosquilla; species Oratosquilla oratoria. The sequence goes on from NC_134782.1 coordinate 34,951,341, forward strand.
CTACAGGATAGTTCAAGGAAGCTGTTACTCCATGAAACGGGATAAGTAAGCCATCAGCCTATTTCAAGACGAGTCACTTCAGCGTAAATGACAAAAGTCAGTAGCATGCCTGAGAGGTTTGAAGCTTATTGCATGAGCCGCAACGGCGGCAATGACTGATTTCAATCTGGTTTATAAAAGTTGCGACGGCCGCGCGGTAGCCCAGTGGACACCGTCTTGAACTCATGAGCAGGTGGTCGTGAGTTCGATTCCCGGTATCCATTGTGAGCTTCCTGTGTAGGTTCATGACAGTCCTGGCCGGAGGGGGATGTGACCCAAACATCGGCATGAAAAAAAAAAAAAAAAGCTTACCATAACTGACAGGGCTTTCTCACATCCCACTGCGTGGCAGATGGATAGTGATTTATTTGTTTATTTATTCATTATTTCATTTATCTATTTATTTACTTATTAGTCAAATTATCTATTTATTTATTTATTTATTTATTTATTTATTTGTTTGTTTATTTATTTATTCATTTATTTTTTCATTTATTTATCTATTTATTTATTAATTTATTTATCTATTTATTTGAGGGAGTTACTAAATGTGAAGGAGGATAGGGAGGGAAAGATAGTTGCAGTGGGAAATGCTAAGAAAATGACCGTGATCAGTGAGAAAATTGGAGGAGAAATAAGGAAGGATGAAGTGAAGGCAGTTGTTAAGATGCTGAAAGCAGGTAAGGCACCTGGTCTGGATGGATGCCATGCACAATGTCTAAAAAAAAAGGAGGTACAGTGATGGTGGACTGGCTGGTGAGGTTATTTAATGTTTGCTGGAGAGAGGGTAGAGTGCCGGAAGACTGGAGGAGTGCCTGTATAGTTCCACTTTACAAGGGAAAAGGGGACAAGTGTGAGTGTAGTAGTTTCAGAGGGATTAGCTTGTTAAGTGTAGTTGGGAAGGCTTATGGGAGGATCTTGATTGAGAGAATTAGGAGAGGAACAGAGGGAGTAATTGGTGAGGAACAGTATGGATTTAGGACGGGTAGAGGTTGTGTAGATCAGATTTTTGTGGTAAGACAGATATGTGAGAAAGCTATAGGAAAAGGGAGGGATGTTTTTTGGGCTTTTATGGATCTGGAGAAGGCTTACGATAGGGTAGACAGGAAGGCACTTTGGGAGGTTTTGCGGATATACGGGATAGGAGGAAAGCTTTTAGGAGCTGTCAAGAGTTTTTACGAGAGTAGTAGAGCATGTGTCAGGATAAGAAATGGAGAGAGTGAGTGGTTCGAGGTAAAGGTGGGTACTTCGCCAGGGATGTGTTATGTTGGTTGTTCGACTTGCACATGGATGGGGTGGTGCGAGAGGTAAATGAAAGGGTGATGGGTCAGGGATTAGAGATGGTTAAAGAAAATGGAGAAAAGTGGGAGGTGAGCCAGCTGTTGTTTGCCGACGACACTGCGCTTGTGGCAGGATCGGAGGAGGGATTGAGGAAGTTGGTGTCAGAGTTTGGAAGAGTATGTGAAAGAAGAAAGCTAAAGATAAATGTGGGTAAAAGTAAGGTGATGAGATGTACAAGGGGTGAAAGTGGCAGCAGACTGGAAGTAAGCATTAAGGGAGAGCGACTGGAGGAAGTGGATAGTTTTAGATACTTGGGTGCAAATGTGGCAGGAAAAAGTGGAGTGGAGGTGGAGGTAGAATGTAGATTGAGAGAAGCGAGTAAATGCCTTGGTGGATTGAAGAGTGTAATGAGAAATAGACATTTGGGAATGGATGCTAAGAGGAGACTGTATGAAGGAGTGATTGTGCCAACAGCACTGTATGGGGCAGAAACATGGAACATAAGAGAGGAAGAGAGAAGGAGTTTGAATGTGTTTGAGATGAGGTGTCTGAGAAGTATGATGGGGGTTACTAGGCTAGATAGAGTGAGAAATAAGGAGGTGAGGAGGAGAACAGGGGTGGAAAGGGAGATGGGAGATAAGGTTGATGAAAGAGTATTAGGATGGTTTAGACACATGGAAAGAATGAGTGAAGAAAGACTAGTAATAGAGGTATGAAGTGAGATGTGGAAGGAGTGAACATGAGGGGATGTCCTAGGATGAGATGGGTGGATGGGGTGAAGGGGGCTTTGGGGAAGAGGGCAATGTCTGTTGAGGAAGGACGGGAGAGGACAGAAGACAGAGGTGAATTTGACGCAGGCCGAAGGGATTTCTCCCCGTCTTCTCCTTTTATGCATGGGGGGACGGAGAGGGGGGGTCGCTGATTTAATGAAGCGGCCTTGCTGTGGATGTGCTGTGCCTTGCGACACTGCCTCTGACCCAGGGCAGTAGACAAGGTGCAGGAATGACCCGTCATCCAGGAGGTGCTAAGATAAGAGGGAGGGTGGAGGGGGTGTGGAGTGTATTTAGGGATGGAATGGGTGGGAACGATTTTATGCCTTTTCCTTTTTGGCTACCTCCCTTGAAAGGGGGGAAAAGCCTTGGTATATGTATGTATGTGTGTATGTATGTATGTATTTATCAATTTATCTATCTTATTATTATCTATATCTATTCATTTATTTATTATTTCTAAGAAGAAGGGCATCGGGAGGAAATGGAAACTGGATGGGTCGAGACCCTGGGAATCCATGGGGCGACAAAAAACAAAATCAATTTTGTCAAGGGCGTCATGGGAACAGACCAGGTGAATGTTGAGCCCAATACAGAACTACTTGACTATCCCCTAAAGGACGATACAGCCTCAGGAATCCCGGCGATATTAGAACTATACCAATTCTAAGGTTCATAAACTATTCCATTAAGAGATTTTTCTTTGAGTGGAGAGATTAAAGGACTGAAAAAAATTAAATAAGATTCATAATAAAATAAAATGAATTATTAACTCGAATCGGGTAGATATAAGTTCTTTCTCCAATACCGACTCAAGATTCGGAAGCTGTTCAATCAAAAGACGAAGACAAAACGTCCCCAGTCAACCAGAGTGAAGCCAAATTCAAGATTAAAGTCTCGAAAGCACCGAAATCCATTAAAGACTTCGGATGACAAATTGACCACTACATTACCTTGGCATAAGGAATAGATTTCACTGTGACATTTTCATTATATACAGACCCCCGCCCCCATCACAATCTGGATCCATCCTGTCTTCAGCTGCTTAACAAAATCGTCTGCCGCTTCTCAATGGTCCATGACATTTCAGGGAATTGATGCTCTCCTGAAGTCACTTCAGGTGGTCAAAAGGGAGGAGGACTAAGTGTGTCCCTTTCACTGAAAGCTGCATCGATGGTATCACCGAGAAGAGGTGTAGATTGAAAAGTGCGGATCATGAATGCACTCTGAGAAGACGACGCGTACTTTTCATCGTGTATGTGCGTATATGTACATATATACACATGCGCAAATGCATTTACATATATACAGTATATATGTATGTATATATATATATATATATACATATACACATATGTACATACAGTATATATATATATATATATATATATATATATATATATATATATATATATATATATAGACACAGTTTATTTATATACATGTGTATGTATATGTACTGTATATATGTATCCTGGTATCTTGCATCTTATTCATATCATAATCATGACGCATCATCGAAAGAGCCTCGCAGCCAAAACATCTCTTTAGTGCTTTGTCAAACATAAAATTATACAATTCTGATTGCAAAGGGTCATTAGAGTTGGACGATGCTCTCTGTCTGATGTAATCATCAAAGATATTCAGATGGAACGCAGGCATGCGCGTTCGCCACGCGTGGCCACCCTACAAATACATAATAGATAAGAATTGTACATCGAGCTTTGATTAGTCACATTAACACTCCTAGCATGGAGTCCAACATGGATACATATCATCACCATCAGTTGGAGGCATATGTATACGTATATGTATATGTATATGTATATGTATATGTATATGTATATGTATATGTATATGTATATGTATATGTATATGTATATGTATATGTATATGTATATGTACATATGTATGTATATATATATATGTATATGTACATATATATGTATATGCATATGTATATGTATATATATATGTATATGTATATGTGGCTTCCCCCCGTGTAGGGGGAAAAAGCCTTTGGTATATATATGTATATGTATATGCATATGTATATGTATATGTACATGTATATGTACATATGTATGTATATGTATATGTACATATATATGTATATGCATATATATATGTATATATATATATTGCTATAGTTGGGCAGCAGATCCTCTTTAAGGCAAATGTCATTAAAATTTGCAGCAGCTTCTGCGTTCACGAGTTTTTTGCTGACATTCTCAACTTTTCTAATGCTGGCGCGCTGAGTCGTGCTAAGTTCTTTAATTACCTGACCAAATAGCATTGGAGGTATAGGTAAAGGCATCGGAATTATCTTCTCTAATTTTATGCAGAGCTTTCGCCTAACTGTTAGGCATCTTCAGTGCTAATGAGTACAGTGTGTGGGAAATGATCTTATATACATAATTCACAGATCACAGACACATGCGTGCTGATCCGGTTGACCAATCAGGAGGCAGGAACACTAAGCTCCGCCCCCAGGCCTAGCGGCTGATCCTTAAGGTGACCTCGATGTCTTTGGATGTGGGAATGATAAATGGATCCGGAGTCTGTCTGTTCATCGTGGGGTTTTTATCTTTTATGTATAAGGCTTCTAGGATATGAAGGCGTGTGTGGTTTGTTTCTGTCTGTAAAATAGTGATGCCCTCCTCCAAATTCTTTCTTGTCAATGGGGTCTGATGTACGTCTTCGTGGTGTCGCTTGATAGCGCCATTGGAGAGATGAAGGGTGAGACGCCTCGTGAGCTTCGTCGTAGTCATCCCTATGTATGTTTCATTGAGGGCTTCACAGTTCCCTTTTCTGCAGGAGTATTCATACACGAGATGGCTACGCTGAAGTTCCGGTGTCCTCTGGCAGGGGTTGTTCTTTATAAGGAGTTGGGATGTCTTCATGTTTTTATAGAAAATAACAAGATCTATTTTGTCGTTGTCGTTGGTGGGTTTCACGTCTTTGTGGATGATTTTCCTAAGGGCTTCCTCATCGGCTCTATAATGGGTGGACATGGTGTTTTGGTAGAAAATTTTAATCCTGGCTTCTCCTACTGGTTTTTCTGCTGGGGTTGAATACCATCTATCAAGGTGCTTGTTAATGGCAAATTGCACCTCTCTATTAGAGAAGCCATTGTTTACCAGGACCTGCGTCGTTCTGTCGAGCTCTGCGTGGGTTCGGGCCCAGTCGCTACAGTGCGTCAGTGCCCTTCTGACATAAGCATCGATTGTGGACCTCCGGTAGCGTTGAGGGCATTCACTGTTGCCGTTGAGGCAGAGTCCTGGGTTGGTGGGCTTTGTATATACTCCGGTCCTAAAACCTTGAGAACTCGCTTCAACCTTTACATCTAGGAAAGGGAGCTGCTTACTGATACTGTTCTCTGAAGTAAAGTTTAGGCCGGAGACGCGCTGTAGGTTGCTCCTCAGGTCTTCAAGCTCCCTACGGTCCCTCACGAGGACGAAAATATCGTCTACGTAACGAACGTATATGGGAGGCTTTCTGGTAGTACTGAAGACCTCTCTCTCCACCATCCCCATGAAAAAATTGGCGAAGAGGACTCCAAGGGGCGAGCCCATAGCCACACCATCAACTTGCCTGTAGAGTTGTTTATTGGGACCATAGAAAGGGGCTTCCTTGGTACAAATCTCCAAAAGCGGCTAGAGCTTGAGGCTCTCATGACGGACCTTCACAAACTGGCGAACGACGGCAAGGTACTCCTAGACGATGGCATTAAGGAGGACCTTCTCCGTGAGGCTCGCGTTCAGAGGGGAAACCACAATAGCAGAATCCTGAAGCGTCGCCATAAGGAAGCAGCCAAACAACTGCGAGAAGACTCCTCTATCACCATCAGGAGAGCAGACAAGGCCGCCAGTTTTGTCCTCATCCCCACCAATGAATACACTGGCAAGCTCGAGACCCTGCTCGCGGACGAGTCTAAATTCCAGAGGATTTCGAGGAACCCCGTCGAAGCCCTCAAGACAAAAATCAATAAAATCATTGACGCCGTGAACGCCGACATGGATGGGGTTAAGCTGCAGAAGCTTTCTGGGGATTTCACCCCAGGCTACTGCTATGGGAATGTAAAAACTCATAAGATGAACAACCCACTGCGACCCATCATCTCTCAGATTCCGACTCCTTCCTATCATTTAGCTAAAAGATTGAACGCCCTCCTAACACCCTTCATTCCTAAGGACTACAGCATTGAGTCTACCGCTGACTTTCTGTCCATCCTCAAAGGTGTCGATGCCAAAGGTGATATCGCATCCCTCGACGCGGAGTCTCTCTTCACCCACGTCCCCGTGGACAGGACCATAGATTACATCCTACAGGTAGTCTACCCTGAGGATGGCCCTGCAAAGATAAAGATCCCCAAAAATCTCCTACGCCAACTACTGGAGATTTGTACCAAGGAAGCCCCTTTCTATGGTCCCAATAAACAACTCTACAGGCAAGTTGATGGTGTGGCTATGGGCTCGCCCCTTGGAGTCCTCTTCGCCAATTTTTTCATGGGGATGGTGGAGAGAGAGGTCTTCAGTACTACCAGAAAGCCTCCCATATACGTTCGTTACGTAGACGATATTTTCGTCCTCGTGAGGGACCGTAGGGAGCTTGAAGACCTGAGGAGCAACCTACAGCGCGTCTCCGGCCTAAACTTTACTTCAGAGAACAGTATCAGTAAGCAGCTCCCTTTCCTAGATGTAAAGGTTGAAGCGAGTTCTCAAGGTTTTAGGACCGGAGTATATACAAAGCCCACCAACCCAGGACTCTGCCTCAACGGCAACAGTGAATGCCCTCAACGCTACCGGAGGTCCACAATCGATGCTTATGTCAGAAGGGCACTGACGCACTGTAGCGACTGGGCCCGAACCCACGCAGAGCTCGACAGAACGACGCAGGTCCTGGTAAACAATGGCTTCTCTAATAGAGAGGTGCAATTTGCCATTAACAAGCACCTTGATAGATGGTATTCAACCCCAGCAGAAAAACCAGTAGGAGAAGCCAGGATTAAAATTTTCTACCAAAACACCATGTCCACCCATTATAGAGCCGATGAGGAAGCCCTTAGGAAAATCATCCACAAAGACGTGAAACCCACCAACGACAACGACAAAATAGATCTTGTTATTTTCTATAAAAACATGAAGACATCCCAACTCCTTATAAAGAACAACCCCTGCCAGAGGACACCGGAACTTCAGCGTAGCCATCTCGTGTATGAATACTCCTGCAGAAAAGGGAACTGTGAAGCCCTCAATGAAACATACATAGGGATGACTACGACGAAGCTCACGAGGCGTCTCACCCTTCATCTCTCCAATGGCGCTATCAAGCGACACCACGAAGACGTACATCAGACCCCATTGACAAGAAAGTATTTGGAGGAGGGCATCACTATTTTACAGACAGAAACAAACCACACACGCCTTCATATCCTAGAAGCCTTATACATAAAAGATAAAAACCCCACGATGAACAGACAGACTCCGGATCCATTTATCATTCCCACATCCAAAGACATCGAGGTCACCTTAAGGATCAGCCGCTAGGCCTGGGGGCGGAGCTTAGTGTTCCTGCCTCCTGATTGGTCAACCGGATCAGCACGCATGTGTCTGTGATCTGTGAATTGTGTATATAAGATCATTTCCCACACACTGTACTCATTAGCACTGAAGATGCCTAACAGTTAGGCGAAAGCTCTGCATAAAATTAGAGAAGATAATTCCGATGCCTTTACCTATACCTCCAATGCTATTTGGTCAGGTAATTAAAGAACTTAGCACGACTCAGCGCGCCAGCATTAGAAAAGTTGAGAATGTCAGCAAAAAACTCGTGAACGCAGAAGCTGCTGTAAATTTTAATGACGTATATATATATGTATATGTATATGTGGCTACCCCCCGTGTAGGGGGAAAAACCTTTGGTATATGTATGTATGTATATGTATATGCATATGCATATGTACATATATATGTATATGGAGGTGAGGTGGCAAAATGAAACGTTAAGGCTAGAGTATGGAGCTTTATTCAGAACCAGACGTTTCGACCTCTTGGGCCTTCCTCATTTTGCCACCTCACCTCCATATTTGTCTGTCTTTACATATATATATGTATACGTATATATATATATATATGCACATGTATGTGTACATATATATGTATATGTACATACATATGTATATATATATATATATATATATATATGTATATGTATATGTATGTGTATATGTTATATATGTATATGTAAATATATATATATATATATATATATGTGTATATATATATATATATATATATATATATACATATATATATATGTATATATATATATATATATATATATGCATACACTGAATGGTTTCCAGTGAATAGATTAACATCTTTTCAACCACAACTCACTTCTAATTCCGTGCCACCGCACTCGAAACTGAGAAACTTGGTGGAGGTACATATTGGAAATTGAAACGTGGTCGAGCCGAGGACTCGAACTCAGGTCGGACGTGATAAAGTGTCCTTGATAACGTAATGAGTTTAGTCAAGGACACTTTGTCACGTCCGAGCTGAGTTCGAGTCCTCGGCTCGACCACGTTTCAATTTCCAATATGTACCTCCACCTAGCTTTTCAGTCTCGAGTGCGATGGCACGGAATTAAAAGTGAGTTGTGGTTGAAAAGATGTTAATATATATATATATATATATATATATATATATATATATATATATATATATTATATATATATATATATATATATATTTATATATATTAGAGTATATATATATATATATGTATATATATATATATATATATATATATATATATATATATATAAATAGAAATGTAGTAGCACATTTGTAAATAACACACAGGAACCCACAGTCGGAGAAAGAATAAACTTCGAATAAAGAATAATCCTATATTTCGGCTTTCAACTGTAGCCCTCTTCAGGAAAGTACATAAGATAGAGAACAGAGGGGACTTATAAACTACAGTAAGAAGAGATGTGGACAGTTGACCTCACTCAGGCGCGGGGCAAACTGGGGTGGCGGAGGAGGGAGGGGGTGAGGAGAGGGGAGGATGTAACGTCCGCACCAGCTTATTTACTGCTGCGCGTGAGATTATGTCAGGTGTCCACTGCCCTTTAGAAATATTAATATTAGGGCATTCCTCAATTAATGCTGATTCGACTATTTTCCTCCTGAAACCACAGTGGGACTTGAACACTAATCTGGCCTTACCCCAGTCGAAAGAATGATTCTTATTTTTGACATGAAGAAATACAGCCGAATTTTCTTGCCCATACCTAATTGACCTTTTATGACTTTCCTGAAGAGGGCTACAATTGATAGCCGAAATATAGGATTATTCTTTATTCGAAGTTCATTCTTTCTCCGACTGTGGGTTCCTGTGTTTTATATATATATATATATATGACAATCTCCATGACTGTCACCCAGAGGATTCGAACCCGCTGCTTCTGGACCAAAGAGAGGCTCCATAACATCCGCATTAGACCACTCGACCACTGACGATATAAAAGTGGTCTAATGCGGGTGTTATGGAGCCTCTCTTGGGTCCAGAAGCAGCGGGTTCGAATCCTCTGCGCGACGGTCATGGCGATTGTCTGATTGATGTCGCTGTTTACTAGCGAATTTCTTATATATATATATATATATATACATATATATATATATATACATATATATATACATATATATATATATATATATATATATATATTCTGATTAAAATCAACTGCACTGGCTTGAGGAAAGTTATCCATGTAAGGATATTTATACGGGATCAGGTCAACCGGGCGCGGGTGAAGCTCGATGCTGATTGGCTAGCAGGTAGGCCGTGTGAACCCGATATCTGGTCGGGACCTCGGCGCACTCTGGCGGAAGACCTAGTGACTCGTCCCCAGTGCTGATTGGTTGGATGGTGGATTGTTGGGTCAATGGTGTTTTGTAGTGGAGTATGTCTCTCATGTGTGCGGATGGTAAAATGAAATCAACGCTCTGCTGTACGTTGATGGAAGGATGTTGACAAGTGATGGGAACGGCTTCAGCAATTTGAAGCGTTCTGAAGTCGTCTTCATGGTAGATGATCTCAGTTTGATCTATGAGACTCTGTAAGGGTGGTTTCTTATCGTGTTCTTGTGTATAATGCTGGAAAATTGAACCTTGATTTCTGTGGTATTGTAGACGGCGTCGCAACGTGGTGGAGGTCCTTCCAATGTAGCTGTTGGAGCCATCACAGTGGCCCTTCTGGCAAGTAAATTTATACACTACATTGGTGGTGGCCTCCCGAGAGGTAGAGGGTGCCGTACTATTCCGCATTATCAGTGATTTTTTTAGGTTAGGTTTACAGAAGATTACTGCTCCACCCTGCAGACGGAGCTCATGGCCATCCACCTGGCTCTAGAGCACGCCCAGAACCGTCAGGTGGCCACTGTGGTCCTACACACAGACTCCAGGATGGCGTGGCAGGTCCTCCAGCAGCCGTACCCCAGCGACAACGTGGGACTCGTCACCGCCATCCTGGGCAGCCTGCAGAGCCTTGCCGCACAGGGACGTCGGGTAAGGCTGCACTGGATGCCCAGCCACGGGCATGCGAGGCAATGAGTCCGCCGACGTTGCTGCAAGAAGAGCCGCTGGCGCCCCCCACATGACAAGGCACGTGCCACCTAGTCTGTCGTACGTGAAGGCGCGAGCCAGGCGTGCCGCAGCCCACCGCGCCCACCAGACTCACCGACAGTTAGAAGGAACAAAAAGAAAAGCTGCTCGGTACGCCGCCACCACCGACTATCAGACGTTGAGCGCCTTCCATCAACAGCCCAGGGCGGACGGCGTACTGTTGCAGAGAGTCAGGCTGGGCTACTGCACCAGGGAAGAGCTGTGCGACGGCTTCCAGGGGCAACAGTGCACAGCCGCCACCCGCTGCTGCACTACCTAATGTCCTGCCCGGCCACGGAGGCCCTCCGACCAGCGCCGGCAGACCCCCGCCCACCCTGCAGAAGGCAGCCTCCTCAGCAGTCGGGCAACGAGAGCTGCCCTCCTTGTCCGCCACACGCCCATGGACGTGATGCTTGGGGTGCTCAGGGCGGCGCCCCCTCCTCGCTGACCTCCCCACGCCCTCACCTTCCACCCACTAGGGCACGACAACTCCCCCACTAGCGGGCTGTTGCCCGCATTGTATATCAATGTATATATCTCTGTACATATTTTATACAATAAACCTTTATTGATTAATTAATAACTTTCCTCACTATTCTTCTAACCTCCAGTGAAGAAACAACCCGCAGTCTACACCCTGAAGAAGCCTCAGATCGAGGCAAAAAACTCTGATTGTCGGTGAATGTTAGTCAACAGTTTCCTCTGTTACTAGAAGATAATTAATCAAGTCGGCATACAACAGCACTAAAAGAGAGCTATGCTACTCATAAAAGAGAAATGAACAAGTTCGTCCAGTCTCTCTCTACAAGTAACAAGAAGATCTTTCAAAAGATCAGGAATTCCTACCTTAAAATCATCAAAGCATCAAGTGCAGTTGATCATAATCAGAATTGTCTGAGAGAAAACCTATACCTCCCCAAGAAATACACACACACACACACACACACACACACACACACACACACACACACACACACACACACACACACACACACACACACACACACACAAACACACACACACACACACACACACACACACACACACACACACACACACACACACACACACACACACAAACACACACACACACACACACACACACACACACACACACACACACACACACACACACACACACACACACACACACACACACACAAACTCTTCATGAAATAATTTCTCCTTATATCCCTAATACTTATTCTTTAAAGTCTAGGGATGAATTCATAGACATCTTAAAAGATAATAATCCTAACGTCATTATAGCATCGTTGGATGCTGCTAGTTTATTTTCAAACGTACCTGTGCTTAGGACTATTAACATCATTTTGGAATATGTTTATGAACACGCAGATTTCCCCCCTCCAACCATCCCGAAGCACATAATGGAAGAGATGCTGAAAATCTGCACTACTGAGGCCCCCTTTAAATGTCCGGAGGGAAAGTTGTACGTCCAGCACGACGGGATAGCGATGGGTTCCCCTGGGAGTACTCTTTGCCCAAGCGTTCATGTCGGCAGTAGAGGAAGCAGTCTTTAAAGATGACGTCACCAAACCTTCATTATACTACAGGTACATCGACGACATCTTTGTGTGCGCACAGTCAGAAGCCCTTCTCCAGGGATTGAGACTGCGCCTCCAGGAGGAATCTGGTCTTAGCTTCACGACGGAAATGAATAAGGATGGCAAACTCCCTTTCCTTGATATTTTAGTGGACTCTTCTTCCAGGGAATTTACAACGAAGGTGTACAGGAAACCTACGAACTCTGAGAAATGTTTGAACTATAAAAGTGAGTGCCCGACAAGTTATAAAACCAGTGTGATTAGAGCGTATGTCTGTAGGGCTATCAAAGTTTGTTCTTCCTGGCAGGCTCTGCATACAGAATTGCAGCACATCCGCCAGATTCTAGTTAATAATGGTTTCCCTAATAGTGATTTTGATGCAATTTGTAATAAAATGATGTGTGACCACCTTTCCCCACAAACATCCCCTAAGCCCCAATTCATTGATATATACTACCATAACATCTTCAACAAGGGTTACAAAAAAGATGAGAAAATAATTAAAGATATCATCACTAAAAACTGCCACCCGGTTTCTAAAGATAAGGAAATCCGCGTGGTTGTATACTACTCCAACCCTAAAACAAGCTCATTGGTAATAACTAATAACTTAAATAGTAATACTGAGACCATGTCTAAAACTAATTGTGTATATGAATTTACTTGTAGAACCGGGAACTGTGTAGCCCGTAAAACAGCATATATTGGTTTTACTAGATGTAGTCTCAGTAGGAGAATAACTATGCATTTGCAAAATGGGGCTATAAAACATCATTTAATGAAATACCATAACCTAATAGCCACCCGTGAATACCTAGTTTCAAACACTAGGATTATAGCAAGCAATAGGGATGTACATAAACTTAAGCTTCTAGAAGCTATGTTTATCAGGGAATGTAGTCCTATTATTAATATCCAAAGCAACATGACTTCTGTCATTGCTTTGTTTAGCAGTACAGCCAAGCTACTACCGAGCGCGACCTCTCTCCGAAACCCCCCCTCCACCTCCTCCCACCCACTCCTTCCATCCTCCCCCCAACCGACCCCGCAACCCCTAACCCCCCAACCCCCCAACCCTCTTCTTCACGTAATTACGAGATACCACCCCCGCCCTCTAATCCGCCCTCCACCACCACCCAAGCCGGCTAGGTGCGTATATATATGTCACCGAACGAAGGTTTTCTTCGTCATTTCATTGGACCTTTTAACTTTTGTAAGTAGCGGTCCCCATCAGCCCATGTATAGTGTTAGAATGTGTGATTTTGCGCATTTATTGATATTTATTTCTATATTTGTATAATTGTTTAGATTTACATGTTGTTTTCTTTATTTCTGTACGTCAATATTATCTATGTTACAGAATTTCCTGAAGATGTCTCTTTGTTAGACGAAACGTTGAAATAAATGAATCATTTTGGCAACTTGGTCTATGCCCACCCTCCAAATGGCAGAATATTGGTTAGAAAACTGGAGAATACCCACAAGAAGATCAACAACCTCACTAATGCTGTCGATTTTAATAATGCATGCATACAAGAGAATCTGCTCCCCAGATATTCATATATATATATATATATATATATATATATATATATATATATATGTATATACACATGTATATATATACATATACATACATACATATGTGATTCACTTTGGTCTTTGAATCAAGTGTTGGACTCGTGATCGACAGCTATTTCCCTCCCGGAAGAGAGCTCAGAGCTCGTATGACCAATCAATGGGTAATACTTTGACCTTACACTCACACACACAACGAATTCCCCGCCCACAAGAATTGGAGTAACAACTCGAAGCGCAGCGATACTAAAGTTATTTTCAGCCCTGGGCAGGATTCGAACCCGGACCGCCGTAGTGACAGTCTGGGACTCTACCAACCGCGCCACCGAGTAGTGTGTGTGTGTGTGTGTGTGTGTGTGTGTGTGTGTGTGTTGTGTATATGTGTGTTCTTGTGCGTGTGCTTGTTTGTTTGTGTGTGTTTTCTTGTGCGTGTGCTTGTTTGTGTTTGTGTGTGTGTGTATTTGTGTGTGTGTGTGTGTTTGTGTTTTTTGTATGTATGCATGTATATATGCGTACCTGGGCATATATACAAGTGTCATAGAAATTTACTTTTAATAACGCACTACCGAGCTTCTTGCTTGTGTTCTTGATGATGTTTAATCAACTTCCTTTGTGAACCAGGTGTAGCACGAAGGAAGTCTCCGAATTTCATTAGGCAAGAAGGAAATTGATTCTCTTCATGCGGAATATATTACACAATGTTTCAAAAAACCTAGTCCAACTTCAATTTACCATTTCCATTGACACAAATGCACATGGAATAGTATCTGGAGGAGACAACAGTGCTATAAGATGTAATGAAAGGTTAAGTAAGGTGTGTTATGTCACGTTAGGTCAGGGTAGGTCACGCTGGACGATGACTAGTGATGTCGAGGTGACGCGTGGGGGGAGGCGATGGGGGAGGGAGAAACAATGATTTTAAGCTGGGAGGTCGTTTGCTGGTTGACCTTAGGAGTTCCATTCTATTATGCAAAGGGTTTGTTGATTTGAGAGTAGACAAAAATCCTTCCATCTTTTAGCATTCTTCTATCAAGGGGGTCGTTTTGGTACGTGCGTATGTGGGTTTTGGTACCTCGATTTCGAAAATGACATGAGGAAAGAAGTGTTAGTTTTCTTGATGCCGTGTCGTCCTATTATGGCCATTGGAATTAGTATATGACACGACTTCTTTTAAACGTCATGGGATTTGAAGATGTGGTATTTTTTCTGGGGGTGGGGGGAGTGTCTACATCTACACCCTACCTCCACCATCACTACCACTACTACCACCACCACCTCCCATTACCTCGGTAACCATTATCATTGGTAACATGTGACCTTTCCCAACCTTACTCGACAGTTCTGAACAACTTCCATCCTTGTGACTTTTTACAAGTACCATTCCATGACATTGATATCCCTGTAAGCTGAAAAATAATGTAATTTGATACTTGAAGACAGGACAAAAATCCCAGAATGTGTATGGACGAGTATGTCTATAAAGGATTAAGGATTACAAAGGAGGAGCATGCCGGCAGGAAACCTTTTGGTCCATAACTAGGTCGGATGCGAAAAAATTATAATGATGATAAATAAATAAATAGATTAATTAAAGTAATAATAATATAGATAAGAATAGATCAAATCAATAAATAGGTAAAGTGTTTATGACAGTGAGGTGTTTAAGGGTTATAGGGTTGGGTGTTGGTGTGGGGGAAGACTGAGCAGTGTTTCCTGTGGCTATGTTAGCATATGAAGTGTTGGAGTGTGTGTGTGTGTTTTGCACTTTATTTTCTTGTATCTTCTTCTTAATCAAGTCTTTTCTTACTTGGCATCTAGCTGCATACGTAGGGTGGTTAAGGCCGCAGGCGATGCACTTCTTTAGAGCGGTGTGACAGTTGTTGATTCTGTGATCTCTTGAGCAGCAGCTTGAGCAGATGGTGTATGTGGTTGGTTGAGAACAGTGTTTGAGTGTGTGGTCATATGCGTAGCAGCGTGTGCACTGTGGTAAGTATATGTATGTTTCTTGACTTAGTGTGTGTGGGGGGAGTGAGTGGCTGAATATTAGGATGCCTTTGTTCAAGCTCGTCGTCACTATTGTCGTAGTTTCCAGTTTTTTTTTAATGATGGTCTTCGTATTGGGCATCTTGATGATATTTACAACTTTCATGTGAGAGTTAAGTCGTTCCATTTCTTGTCTGATTGTTTCCGGGTCTTCATTGTATATGTGTTCGTCTACTTGTTTAATTATCAGTGTTCTCTTGGCGTTCAAATGCTGTCTTCGCTGTTTTCTTGGTCAGTTCTTCGATTATCTTGTCCTCTGCTATAGCCGTATGTTGAGTGCCGTTCGTGTAGAGTCTCTGGATAGCTATCTCCAACTTGGCCAATAGCTTCCAGATTACGGAGCGTTTTGTTTGGCTGGCCCTGGGCCGGTTCTCCCTAATGTTGATTCTGCCCATAGTGCCGAAGCGCTTTGGGCTTTTTAAATATATGTGTGTGTTAGTTTGTGTGTGTATGTCAGGGTTGTGTATGAAAAGAAAGGAAAAGTAAGGGAAATTGTGTTGAGGGGGGGGGTCTCAGGGGTACGGTCGATGCTCACGTGGTTCAAATGGCCTAACGGTGGTTAAGGGAAAGCGATCGCGCTGGCTGGCGCCCGGGTGCCTTCTCGCAACGTATGGAACACTTTGATCGCCGAGGGTTCGAGACCTATGCCGGGTCCGCTATAGGAGCGGGAAACCGGGAGGGGGGTTCCCTCCCCCACCAGTCGACTGCACAAGTTTTAAGACCGCAAGGGCAATGTACAGTCGAAAGGGGGGTTATGAGGGCATACACCGTCAGAGCGAGAGGCGTAGAGAGTGCCTTGGCTCGGGTAACGGTTTTCAGTTTGGTGGCGTGAATTTCTGGTCACTGCGGTAGAGGAGGTTCTTCAGGAGACGTCCATTCGCGGTGGTGTCCAGTAGCGTTCTATATCAGCGATCATGATATCCAGAAGCACAAACCAACACAAACACTCAAATAAAAGACACAAAATACATAGACGACAAAATAGAAAACTGGTACAAACTATTACACAACGCAATCGCACAGAGTATACCTACAACACACCACAAACAACTACCCACACCAAAAACATCTAAAACACTAAAACAATTAATATGGAAGGTAAACAACATAAAAAAATAAAGCCATAACAATTAAACAATTACAAACACAAATACTAGAAGAATGCAAAAGAAACTACGAAGAAGCACGGAACAAACTAATATCAAACATCAAATTCAACCCCAAAAAACCACAAGACTTCCGGAACACAATAAAGAGAATACAAGGATCCAACACTAACACTTAACCATACATAACACATAACAACGACAAACTACACGACGCCAAAGACAAAGAAAACGCATTCAGACAGGTATGGCAAAACATTTTTCAGATCACACCAGCAGAAAACACACAATTTGACATAGTGAGGAAAGTTATCCATGTAAGGGTATATATACGGGATCAGGTCAACCGGGCGCGGGTGAAGCTCGATGCTGATTGGCTAGCAGGTAGGCCGTGTGAACCCGATATCTGGTCGGGACCCCGGAGCGTTCTGGCGGAAGACCTAGTGGCTCGTCCCGAGTGCTGATTGGTTGGATGGTGGATTGTTGAGTCAATGGTGTTTTGTAGTGGAGTATGTCTCTCATGTGGGCGTGCGGATGGCAAAATGAAATCTACGCTCTGCTGTACGTTGATGGAAGGACGTTGACAAGTGATGGAAACGGCTTCAGCAATTTGAAGCGTTCTGAAGTCGTCTTCATGGTGGATGATTTCAGTCTGATCTATGAGACTCTGTAAGGGTGGTTTCTTATCGTGTTCCTGTGTATAATGCTGGAAAATTGAACCTTGATTTCTGTGGTATTGTAGACGGCGTCGCAACGTGGTGGAGGTCCTTCCAATGTAGCTGTTGGAGCCATCACAGTGGCCCTCCTGGCAAGTAAATTTATACACTACATTGGTGGTGGCCTCCCGAGAGGTAGAGGGTGCCGTACTATTCCGCATTATCAGTGATTTTGTTAGGTTAGGTTTACAGAAGATTCTAATGTCAATAGTGGCGTTCTGTTCAGATGGTGTGACTCCTCTCTTAATTATGCTCCTAATAGCATTGCATTCTTCTTTATATTTATCGTGGAAATTGTTCTGGTGATATATAATTATTTTCTCCTTTGGTGGGGTAGGTTGTTGGGTGGGTGCTGCGTACTGATCCATCTTTTTCTTGATAACATCCTCTATCAGATGGTCCGCGTAGCCGTTATTTGTCAGAAGTTGGCGGATGCGATCAAGCTCTCTGTGCGTCTCCGTCCAGGTACTGCAGTGAGTTAAAGCCCTGCTTACATAAGAGGCCACGACGGAACTCTTGTATGCAGCAGGGCATTCTCCTCTTGCATTAAGGCAGCGTCCCACGTTTGTGGCTTTAGTATAAACCTTAGTCTTGAAACTTCTATCTTGTTTGGAGATGTCAACATCGAGGAAAGGGAGGCGTCCTTCTATGCTGCGCTCACAGGTGAAAGCTAAGCAGGAATTGCTTTCAAGTCCTGTTAGGAGAAGGGGGACCTCATCGTCAGTAGCAGTGGTGATAAAAATGTCATCAATATATCTGGCATATATACCTGGAGGAGGATGGTTTTGAAAGGCCCTTTATTCCACTTTGGCCATATACATATTAGCAGTGGAAGAAAGGACCTTTCAAAGCCATCCTCCTCCAGGTATATATGCCAGATATATCGAACTTCACCCATATATATACCCTTACATGGATAACTTTCCTCACTAGGGCTTAGGCTTAGAGAGAGAGAGATAAGACACCACAGCAGAAGGACGTGCCAAAGCTACCACCTCAACGCATACCGTCGACGATTTCTCCAGCGCCATTACCCGAGCTAAGGGCATTCTCTTCGCCTTCTCGCTTTGACGGTTTATGCCCTTGATAACCCCCCTGTCGACTGAACATAGCCCCTGTGGTCTGTAAAACTTGTTCAGTTGACTGGCGGGGAAGGGAACCTCCCTCCCGGTTTCCCGCATTCTAGCGGGCCCGGCATAGGCCTCGATTCCCCGGCGACCGAGCCAATTCCAACGCTACCAATAGACACACGGGTACCAGCCCACGCTGCCGCTTTCCCCTAACCATCGCCAGCCATTCGATTACGCGAGAATTAGACCGAACCTCTGCGACCCCCCCCCCTCCGTTATACCATTTTCCTTTTTTCTTTCTTTCTAATTTCTCAACTCTGTCACACACACACTATAGAACACACACACACTCAAAAGCCCATCGCGCTTCGGCGCAATGGGCCGCCTCAAAATAAGAGAAACCCGGCCCTCGACCGGAAACAACAAACGAGCTACAATATGGAAAACTCTCACAACCTTGAACATCCACATCCAAAAGCTTTTCACGAACGGACCCCTTCACACCATCGTGGCAGACGACTCAACCACTGAAGAGTTAACAAAGAAAGTGAACAAGACCGCCTTCTCCAAAGAAGGCCTCGAAATAACGGACCCTCCTGAGCTAAACGCAAAGAAGATCTTGATAATCAAACAAGTGGATGACCACATACACGAGAAGAACCCGGAAGATATCAAGGCGGAAATTGAACGGTTGAATCCAGTTAAGGTTACCTCAGTCATTAAGCTACCAAACACCAAGACCATCATTAAGGTGAAAATGGAGACTTCAACAATGGTTAAACGTTCTTTAGAAAACGGCCTATTAATATTCTGTCAGTCCTTCCCCCCTCACGCACTCACACAGGAAACTTACATACAACTCCCCCAATGTACACGATGCTATTCATACGAGCACACACTCCGTCACTGCACACACCCAACCACCTACACCATCTGCTCCGGTTGCTGCTCCACTGACCACCGCATCAATAACTGTCATAACGCCCTGAAGAAGTGCATAGCCTGCGGACAAGATCACCCGACATATGCTGCAAGATGCCCGGTCAAAAAAGAGTTAATAAAGAAGAAGACACAAGAACTCAAGGAGCAACACACAACCACACACTCAAACACTTCATACGCCAATGTAACCTCAGGCAATACTGCTCAACCTACACCTACACCGGCACCCAACACCATAACACTCAAACACTTTACAATCATTAACACTGCCATCATACACGCCAACATCATAGAAGCAGCAACACCAGGCACATATCAACACACAATAGATGAATTTTACAAGGCTAACGGACTCCCCACACTAATCATACCACCATCAGTTATCAACCCTACAGTAATACTCAACATGACAAACAACACCAAACACTCCCACTCAGAACAAGAAGACATGGAAACAGAGGAACAACGCAACAAAAGGCCACACACCACAGAACACACAACAGAAACAGAACAACCTTCCAAAGCTAAGAAAACCGACCAAGAAAATGTACCCATACAAATAATAACACCAGACACCAATGACATGACAGACGACACAATACACAAGAAGACTCACACACTCCTACAAACAGGCAAAATCAAATGCATCTACACAAAAGAAATACCAGAAGAAACAGTAGAAACACTGATAAAACAAAGACTAATAGACCCGACCAAAGCACCTATACAAAGACTGACCGAAACAAAATACAGGAAAACAAAACAAGGATATTACGAAACACGTAAACAAAAATCAACAGATACAGCACACTGGACAGTCAACTGTCAATAAAACAACACACATGAACACCATACACATAATGCAACATAACATAAAATCCTGGACTACACACAAACAACACGAACTAAGCAACTACTACCTAACACAATCACCTGACATTTTACTACTCAATTCCACTGGTAGACACACAGTCAAAATACTCAATTACAACACATACACAAAAAACACATACAACGAAGACAATGCAGGCATTGCACTATCAATAAAAAAGAACATAAAACACAAACTTCTAGACGACTTTGACGAGGACACATTAGCAATAGAAATAGACACAAACAGAGGACCCATTATCATAGCCACACTATACATTCCACCACGCAGACCTTACATACCAAAATAAGACATATTAAAAATCACACAAAAACCACAACCAACATACATTATAGGAGACTTCAACGCAAAACACCAAACACTAAACCACTCATACAACAATCAAATAGGAAGAAGTATACATCACCTCATAACACAAAACCACCTCAACTTCCTCGGACCAGACTTCCCCACAACCATAACACCCTTAGGTACAAGCAACCCTGACATGTTTTTCACCAACAGACACCACCACCTTACATACAGAATACACCCCGGAGACATAACATCATCAGATCACATACCTCTCAACCTCACACTTTCCACCACAGCCATCACTATCCCCACACAACCCAAACTAGCATACAAGCAAGCAGACTGGAAAAAGTTCAAAACAATACTAGAAACAATACATAACCACAGAAAAACAAAACACAAACACCCAAACAAAAAACACAAATTACATAGACAAACTCATAAACGACGCAATTACACAAAGCATACCAATGACACGACAAAAACAAATTACCACACCCAAGACATCCAAAAAACTGAAACAACTAATATGGCAGGCAAACTACACAAAAAACAAAGCCACACTTGAAAACAACTGGACCCCACACACAATAAAAACAATCAGACAAATACAAACACTAATACTCGAAGAGAGCAAACAAAGTTACGAAGACACATGGAACAACATAATATCAAACATCAAATTCAACCCAAAAAACACAAGAATTCTGGAACAAAATAAAACAACTCTTAGGATCCAACACCCCCAACACACCATACATAATACACAACAACGACAAAATACACGACGACCAAAACAAAGAAACCGCATTCAGACAAGTATGGCAAAACATATTCCAAACCACACCAGAAGAAAACACGCACTTTGACACAAACCACGAAACAAAAGTAATCGCCCACATAACACAACACCTCCAACACACACAACCATACACAAACATAGACCTAAACAGACTAAACGCCGACAACTACATTACCCAACCCATACAACTCGAAGACGTCACAAACATAATAAAACACAAAAAACAAAACACCTGGAGAATCCGGAATCACTAAACAAATACTCGCACACACACCAAAAATAACAAAACAATTGCTCACAGACATATTCAACGAAACACTGAGCCTAGGATGCTTTCCACAAAAATTTAAAAACTCAATAATCACATTCATACCTAAACAAAACAAAAACACAACACAAATACAAAACTACAGACCCATTTCACTACTCGAAACACCAGGGAAAATATACGAAAGAATCATTACAAATAGACTAATGGCACACCTACACGACCACGACATGCTAAACCCACACCAACACGGATTCACTTCTGGCAAGGGAACACACAACGCACTCGCCACCTTATATGAAACAATAGCAGACACACAAAGACACAAACAAGCATGCATAATTATTTCACGAGACATCTCTAAGGCCTTCGACAAAGTTTGGCACGAAGGTCTTAAATACAAAATACTACAAACACAACTACCTGACACCATTACAAAAACACTATGTAGCTTCCTCGACAACAGAACAGCGAAAATTAAAATAAATCAATACATCGGACCAGCTTTCTCACTCCATAGTGGAGTACCACAAGGAAGCGTCATTTCTCCAACATTATTTAACTTATACACGGCAGACACCCCTCCACCATCACATGGAAGCTACACTAAATACGCAGACGATGTCACACAAATCATCACCTACCCAAACACCACAGCAAAACAAATGCTTGCCAGGAAAGCACAACATGAAATACACAAAATAAATACATACGAAAAACAATGGAAAATTTCTACTACCACAAACAAATTCCAACTCCTAGCCATCTCAACACGACAACCACCACCAATCAAGATTAACAACACCGTAATACCATACAATAAACAAGCACACATCCTAGGTCTCACCCTCACATCACAAGGAACATAAAAACACATCAAAAACAGAATACGAACAACAGAAAACACACTAAACAGACTAAGACGTTTCCGAGGACTCAAGACAAAAACACAAATACAACTATACAAGACACTAGCACGACCACAACTTGAATACCCACCTATAATTACAGTCACAAGCACACCTACAGACACAAAAAAACAAAAAAACAAAAAACAAAAAACTACAGAACAAAACAATACGAAAAATACTAAAACACAAATCCCCCTACCTAGAAACCACACAACAACTTCACAAAACAACAAAACTAGAAACAATACACGAAAGACTAATAAGATTGAGCAGTAAAGCCTGGAATACCACACTAGAACACAATACAATACCACAGCCCCCACCAAGCACCAAAAGAAGACAAGACCACAAATGGTGGCCACGCCTTAAGACAGGGGTTCTTAACCTTTCTTCTCCAATTCCCCAATTTTTAGTGAGCCAACTCTCCATTTCCCACCACAGCGTCGGTCTTTGACAAATTCGATTTTAACCCATGCAGTGTTTAGTACGTAAATATACGCTTTGCTTTTTTGTGCCATTTTATGGCCCTTAATTTTTGTTTGCATATATTAGATAAACAAACAAAAAGAAACAAAAACACATCAATTAAAAAAAAAAAAAAAAAAAGACAGTGGTTCTTCTATCCGACCGGTCATTCCCCACTTGGCAACTCCGCCATTCCCCGCAGATTAAGAACCATCCTTGGCTAACCCCCCACCATTTCCGCCTAGCTTAAAAAACAAAAAAAAAAAAAACAAAAAAAAAAAAAAAAAAAAAAAAAAAACCGGTAGGATACGTACGTAAGATTTACGTCATTAATAACAATAATCAGTTGGCACATTAGCCATATCCACAAGATACGCGTGTAAAACTTAACAAGAAAACTAGAAGTCATAAGGCACATTAGCCATCTTCAAACGTACGTATCCCTCCACCCCTAAAAAAAAAAAAAAAAAAAAAAAAAAAAAAAATATATATATATATATATATATATATATGTGTGTGTGTGTGTGTGTGTGTGTGTGTGTATGTGTGTGTGTGTGTGTGTGTGTGTGTGTGTGTGTGTGTGTGTGTGTGTGTGTGTGTGTGTGTGTATGCATATGTATATGAGTATATATGCATACAACTCAATAAAAGGGAATAAGTGCGATACTTCTCACAATAATAATCAAACAACCAACCAAACTTCAAGGCACAAAGCCAAATAAGATAAAATCACACATGTTCCCTTCAATGTTTTAATAATGATGCACGTGAAGGAAGTAATAATACATTTATAATTAACCAACGCATATTAAATCATAAACCTTTTCAGGAAACAAAAACGCATACTTCCTTCACACCTCTATACCTTATTCACAATGTTTACTATTATGTTACTATTTCCAAATGAATTATGTTTAGCTAGCTAGGAAATTTAAATTTAGAATAGAGTTAGGATGACTGACCTTCACAAAAACCCAATAATTATGCAAGTGGGTCCGCCCCACCCTTTCCACATTCAACTTCTTTCATTTTCTATACTTTATCTTTCCTCTCACCCCCCTCCCCTTCCCCCTTCACTGTAGACAATATTCTATTCTATTCTATTCCTCACTATTCTCCTAACCTCCAGTGAATTAACAACCCGCAGTCTACACCCTGAAGAAGCCTCAGATCGAGGCGAAAAACTCTGAGTTTCGGTGAAAGATAGTCAACAGTTACCTCTGTTACTAGAAGATAAATAATCAAGTCGGCATACAACAGCACTATAAGTGAGCTATGCTACTCATAAAAGAGAAATGAATAATTTTATCCAGTCCCTCTCTACAAGTAATAAGAAAATCTTTCAAAAGATCAAGATTTCCTACCTTAAGATAATCAAAGCATCCAGTGCAGTTGATTTTAATCAGAATATATATATATATATATATATATATATACATATATATATTTGTGTGTAGCCAGGTAGTATATTCTCTTGTAGACATATAAGGTTGACGGCTAAAGAGGATTCCATGGTCGTGTAGGTAATGATTTTTTATGGATCCTGTTTGTAGGTGGCAAGTGAGGCGTCTGGAGAAGTGAGTAGTCGTCATTACTACATAAGAAGTACGAGTTCCACAGTCCTCGTGCTGATATGTGTGCATGTAGATGACGTTTCTCCTCTGGAGGAACTCGGGGGTGGGGGGGGAAGGGGTTTGGGGCGTTGGTGTGGGAGTTATGTCCAAGGTACCAACGGTCGCTTTCATCTTTGATAGATCTCTCAGTAAAGTAATTATGGAAACCGTTGTTAACAAGAACTTGGGAGGTCCGTTCAAGTTCGTGGTGAACAATTGTCCAGTCTGAACAGTGGGTGAGTGCCCTCTTGACATTAATAGTGGACCTTTTGTATCTTACGGGGCACTCACTCTATACATTTAGACACTGCCCATTGTTGGTTGAATTCACACAGACATTGGTCTTGTATCAAGAGTCAGAGTGGGAGATTTGTACATCTACAAAGGTAAGGGAGCCTTTGATGCTAATTTCAGTGGTGAAAATGAGGTCTGATTCTTGCATGAGTCTCTGGCGGAGGTCTTCAAATTCATCAGAGGTATTGAAGCTGACGACGAAGATGTCATCTGTATATCTACAGTAGATACTAGGTTTCTTCTCAGAAAAATGTAATCAACACCGAGATTTCCGTCGAATTTGATATATATATATATATATATATATATATATATATATATATATATATATATATATATACACACACACACGGAGTTAAACACGACAGCATTTTGGCACTGGTAAATCTTCTTCCTGAGATTTTCAATTTTCCTCACAGTAGGTCTCATTTCAGGAGGGTGGGCAAATACAAGCCTTCCATAGTCTTCCATATTTAATTGACGTTTCGACTTCAGGGAGTCATCTTCAGAATAGTTAAAAGAGAAAAGTCACAATTTTCAAAGCTACATGATTCACAATTGACAATGGTATACAGACAACATGGGTTTAAATATGGGCCGCTTGGGAACGGTGCATGGTTCGTGACCCACTACGTAGCCGGGCACTACATCTTGGAGGGGGAGGGGGAGGGGGAGGAGGAGGGAGAGGGGGGGAGTCAGGTAAGGTAGGTCTTCTCGCTGGGGCACAACACTGGTCATGTGGGGGTTGGAGCGGTGTCGGAGGGGGAGGCGAAAGGAAGGAGGTGGGTGTTGCTGTTGTTGGGCTCCAAATCTCGTGGAAGAATTAAATAGCGGGATGGCAGAAATCATATTACATTGAATATTAATAATTGGAGCTCTCTACCTAATGTGGATGGCTTCAAGCATTTTTAGTTCCTTAATTTTGGCACAGTGTGCAACTATCCTAGTGTTATCCACGATTGTCTTTCTATCGATTAAAGCCTGGTGGTGTTGGAGGTGGTGTTGTTTAATTGCTCCTTGTTGTAAATGTAGGGACAACCGTCTACTCAGTTGACATGTCGTGAACCCAATGTATGAAGAATTACGGGGTGCGCAGCCCCCAGTAGTACAGCGATATTCATATATGACATTGGTTCTCGATAATATGCCGCCATTGCCAGACAGACTGTTTTTCACAACAAGGGAACAGGTACGGGGGTTGTCATAGAATATAATAACTTTTAAGTTATCATAATCACCTATTGGCTTACAATTTCTATGTGTGATGTCTTTCATGTGTTTCTCATCTTGGCGGTACGAACTACAATAGATATTCTGGTAAAATACATTAACGGTCTTGGATTGGTCCGGTGTTTTCACAGCAACTTTGCGTTCTAGTAAATCCTTAGTTACACTATCAAAGTCTTGATTAGAATAACCATTATTTACTAGCATCTAGCGCAGGTAAGTAAGTTCTAAGTGGAGCATATGCCAAGAGGAACAAATGGAAATTGCCCGCCGGACATATGCCCTAATAACGCCTTTCTTATAATTACGAGAATATTCACCAAGACCGTTCATGCATTTACCGCTATCCGTGGGCTTGGGGGTCCTTTATGCTCAAGCCTTTATGTCTCACATAGAAACTGAAGCCTTACATTCCCTAACCACGAAACCACATTTATATCTGAGATATGTTGATGATATCTTTGTTTGTGTTTCTGACGTGCATTTACTAGAAGAGCTCAGATCTAATCTCCAAGCCATTTCAGGGCTACGATTTTCTATAGAGCTCAATGTTAATAATAAGATCCCTTTTCTTGATGTTTTGGTGGATGCGACATCTAACAAATTTAATACTATGGTATATCGCAAGCCCACGGATAGCGGTAAATGCATGAACGGTCTTGGTGAATGTTCTCGTAATTATAAGAAAGGCGTTATTAGGGCATATGTCCGGCGGGCAATTTCCATTTGTTCCTCTTGGCATATGCTCCACTTAGAACTTACTTACCTGCGCCAGATGCTAGTAAATAATGGTTATTCTAATCAAGACTTTGATAGTGTAACTAAGGATTTACTAGAACGCAAAGTTGCTGTGAAAACACCGGACCAAGCCAAGACCGTTACTGTATTTTACCAGAATATTTATTGTAGTTCGTACCGCCAAGATGAGAAACACATGAAAGACATCATGCATAGAAATTGTAACCCAATAGGTGATTATGATAACTTAAAAGTTATTATATTCTATGACAACCCCCGTACCTGTTCCCTTGTTGTGAAAAACAATCTGTCTGGCAATGGCGGCATATTATCGAGACCCAATGTCATATATGAATATCGCTGTACTACTGGGGGCTGCGCACCCCGTAATTCTTCATACATTGGGTTCACGACATGTCAACTGAGTAGACGGTTGTCCCTACATTTACAACAAGGAGCAATTAAACAACACCACCTCCAACACCACCAGGCTTTAATCGATAGGAAGACAATCGTGGATAACACTAGGATAGTTGCACACTGTGCCAAAATTAAGGAACTAAAAATGCTTGAAGCCATCCACATTAGGGAGAGAGCTCCAATTATTAATATTCAATGTAATATGATTTCTGCCATCCCGCTATTTAATTCTTCCACGAGATTTGGAGCCCAACAACAGCAACACCCACCTCCTTCCTTTCCCCTCCCCCTCCTACACCTCACCAACCCCCACATGACCAGCGTGGTGCCCCAGCGAGAAGACCTACCTTACCTGACTCCCCCCCTCTCCCTCCTCCTCCTCCTTAATCATTCCCTTTTCTGAATAATTTATTCCTTCGACCATGTTTCTTCCCAAAGACAAACTAAATTTAAGTAATTATTACCCTAACACCATTACTAAAAGGTGGTAAATGTCCACCAAAGGTTAAAAGAAGACCATAGTCAAGGGGTATATTCGATTCCATGTAAAGGTTGTGACTTAGTTTACATCGGACAGACTGGAAGGGATTTGAACACTAGGATGATCGAACATAAACGTTCCATTAAATATGGACAAGAGAGCTCAGCTGTGTTCCAACATGTCAAGCAATTTAAACATTGTTTAGATTGGGACAAAGCTGAGCTTATTTATAAATCCAGATGTGAGTTCAGGGGAAAATGGTAGAATCTATTATTATTGAATACCAGCTCAATATGAATATTTCAAAGGGGCAATGGTCCCCGGATATAATTTCAGGACTTTTTATCACCAACCTATTAAAAACACATTTGCCTCCTGACCTCACATAGGGAGTGAGCCGAGTGTAGAGACCTCTTCCCATGTTCCCCTTTCTCATGTCAATGGTGCTACTTAAGTAGCACGCTCTCTCTTAATTGTATCTACTGAAGAGGATTGCAGTTTGCAATCGAAATATATAGATTCCCCGTCTCCAGTCTTTTCTACTCCAACAGTGGTTTTAACGTGATATATATACATATGTGTGTGTGTGTGTGTGTGTGTGTATACATATATACGTATGCATATATATATATATATATATATACATACATACATACATACAAACATACATACATATATATGCATAATATTTATAGCAGCACAGACACCTAATGTGTCTATCAACCCGTCACTGAAGTCCTCTGTTACGCACAAAATCCTCCGCGAGAGTATCCATTCGAAAAATAAACCACTAATATTTTCTTCTAATATTTGAAAAATGCGTCGGCAATAAAGTCTCTGTTGTATATATAAATATCAATCCTTACAATAGAGAAACATGACATTAGAGGATGCGAGTGTAATTGAAACAGTGTTTTGTCCATATGGTCTGTATGTGTGTACACACACACATGCACATACACACAAACACACACAAACACACACACACACACATACACACACAAACACACACACACACACACACACACACACACACACACACACACACACACACACACACACACACACACACACACACACACACACACACACACACACACACACACACACACACACACACACACACACACACACACACACACACGTAAGTAAGCCCCATTCATTTTCTGAAATCCCCTTAACTTAAATCACCTGAGAAGATTTGGCTTCAGCATGAACAATAGACGGATAATGGCAGAGTTATTCCGACTCTGCAACACATTACACGGCCTTTCGCGTTCAGGGCATATAGATGACCACATGAATGAACGTAAAGGTCAAAAGTTAAAATAAATATCTAAAAACACGAAAGTTTGGTTGCGATGTGTGCAAAGTATGTAGTCATATGCTTCAGTAGTTCTCGAGATCCATAAAGGCGAAGAGAGCTGATGTACAGTTGAAAGACGCATATTCTCTGGAGATAGAGGACAGGAGGAGAGGAGGAGGAGGAGGAGGAGGAGGAGAAGTAGGAGATTAGACAGAAAGATAACATGGGTGCTTTTGGGGACGATAACAGGGCATGAGGAAAGAGGAATGGGAGAAAGAGGAGTAGACCACAGGGGCAGAGACAATAGCATAGAGGGAAATATGCATGAGGGGAAAGAAAATGAAGCGGATGAAAAAGTGAAACAGAAAAATAATAAAAGATAACAGGAAAAAAGGCAGGAGGAGGAGGAGGAGGAAGAGGAAGAGGAGAAAAAGGAGGAGAAATCGGAGGAGGAGATAGAGGAAGAGGAGGAAAAGGATGATGATGATGATGATGAAAAAGGTGTAATATGTATCTACAAGGAGTCTAGCAAGGAAGGAATATAAATATCTTTATTAGGATGGGGAGAGAGGCATGTGGGTGAAGGAGAGGAGGTAAGAGAAGAGGAGAGGGGGATGAGATGTGGAGTAGTGTAGAAGGTGAGGGTGGAGGAGGATGCGTGGGCGGAAACAAAGGAGGAGGAGGAAGAGGAAGAGGAGGAAGAGGAGGAAGAGGAGGAGGAGGAAGAGGCTCAGGATGGATGGAGACTTCCATGGCCACCGCCTGACCTTTAAGAAGGCATTTACGAATTTGCCTCCCGAGAAAGAAATACGGAATAAGCTCCTTGTCCATTCTTTGACCTAAAAGCAAAGGAGGAGGAAAAGGAGGAGGGCGCGGCGAAAGAGGCAGAATACAGGGAAAGAGGGAGGCGCAGGGGGGGAAGAGTAATAAGGCTAGGTAGGACGCAGAGAGGGGTGGGGGAGGCAGGGGGTGAAAGGGAAAAAGAGGAGTGGAGATAAGAAAGGAGAACGAGGAAAAGTAGTAAGAGGTAATACAGAGGCAACACACACACACACACACACACACACACACACACACACACTTTCAACGAACGGACGGCTTGACGAACGCTCTGAAGAAAAGTGAAGATTGTGGATACCAACGCAAAGAGAAGTGCCTTTTTGTATTTGCAGGGGGGGGGGAAAATGCTCGTGAGGTAGAGGGAAAGTAAGGAAAGAGGAGAGGGGGAGGGATTACTGGGGAAATGGAAGGTAATGAGGAGGTGGAGGAAATGGCCCTGACGGGCCGCCGGGTAGACAAAAGACCCCAAGACGAGTTGGATGATGACATGTCTAATAGGAATGTGAAGATTAGAGGTATAGATAGGAGCAATATAGCAGAAAGTGATGAGAATATTTTCAAGGGATTTAAAGAGAGTGGGGGGGACTCAAACCCCCCCCGACTGACAAGACTAGAGATGAAGGTTGATAAGGTGATCGAAGGACTTGGAGAGTAGGTTAGGTCATATGAACACCATTTTAAAAAGGGTTGAAAGATTGGAAGAACTGGAAAAGGCGAATAAAAACTTAACTGATGAAATAGAAGAACTAAAAAGACAGTTAAGAGAGGTAAAGGGGGAGAATGAGGAATTGAAGAAGAATAGTAAAGAAAACAGAGAAACAATAGCTAAAGAAAGTAAAAATTGGAAGCAAACCCAAGAAGGAAATAAGATTTCATTCACTGACATAGTCAAACAGCAATTGAAAGAACATACTGAAGACTCAGTTATTAAAGTGATGAGACAAAAGGAGAATATAGTAAGGGATTTAGCAGACAAGAAGAAATGTATAATTATATTAGGAATGGAAGAGAAACACAACACAGATAGAACCACAAGAATCAAAGAGGAAAATGAAAAAGTAAGCCAATTACTAGAATCAGTTCAGGAAGATGAACCAGGAATTATGAAACAAATCGAAGAGAAATTTAGACTCGGAAAGTATAGCACAGACAAGACCAGACCAATTAAGATTAAATTCAAGTCACAAACAACGGCAGAGAATATCTTATCCAAAACAGGGAAACTAGCAACAAGTGAACAACACAAAAAGATATGGATAAAAAGAGAAATGAATAAAGAGGAAAGAGAGGAAGAAAAGCAGAAAAGACTGGAAGCTAAGACAAAAAACGAGAACAGAACGGAGTCAGAGAAAGAGAGATTCTATTGGAGAGTAGTGAACATGAAACTAAGGAAGTTCGACATACAAAAGAAAAACATAAGGGAAACAGAGAACACAATGGAAGTGGCAGAAAACTAAGAGTGTCTTACACAAATATAGATGGATTAATAACAGGATTGAATGAGCTGAATGATTATTTGAAAGAAAAAGAACCGGACATAATGGGAATTGTAGAAACAAAATTAAAAGGCCCACTACCACCCAACAGTGTAGGACATGATGTATACAATTATTGGATTAGAAACAGAGAGAAAAAGCAAGGGGGTGGAGTTATGTTCCTGACTAAGAAGGATATAAACGTGAAAGGTGTCATATATGGAAAGAATACAGTAGAGATGATTATGATAGAAGTGGAAGACAGAGATAAGAAGAGCAGAAAATTTGTGATCAATTATGTGCCTCCGAAAACAGCCTCATGGGAGGAGAGTGAATATAAAAGTATGTTAGAGGACACAAAGATAGCATTAACTAAAATAATGGAAGACGGAGGAAGAATAGTTATGATGGGCGACTTTAATTGCAAAGAAATCTGCTGGGAAGAAATGACAGCAAAGAGTGGTGATGACTCATGGGGAAATGCTCTACTTGAGATGATTACTGACCATTCAATGACACAATGGATACAAGAGAACACTAGGTATAGAAATGAAGAAGAACCATCGAGGCTAGACTTAATAATTACATCTGAACCTAGAATAGTGGACAAGATTGAATATAAAACACCAATAGGTTAAAGTGACCACATATTGATTGAACTGGAACTTAATGAAGAAAAATATATGAAAAGAAATGAACAATATAGAAAAGGAAGAATGATGTATGAAAAAACAAACTTTGATAAAATGAGAGAATTCTTCCAACAAGAAAACTGGGAAGAAATATACAAAGAAGAAACATCAGTGGAAGAGAAATGGAATATTTTGACAAAAATTTACAAAAAAGGAGTGGAAAAGTATGTCCCAAGACAAAAACAAGAAAAAGAATATGTAAAATGCTGGTACAACAAAAGTTGTAGGGAGTTAAAAGACAAAAGAGACAAAGCCTGGACCAGATGGAAAAAAGACAGAAGACCTGAAAAATGGAAAATATATACTGGTTATAGAAATGAATATGTACAAAAGTGCAGAGAGAAAAAAAGAAAATATGAAAAAGATGTTATAGAAAAGTGTAAAGATCAACCAAAACTATTCTACAGATTTGTAAACAATAAACTGAAAAACAAACAAGACTTGGAGAAATTGAGACAAGGAGGAGTTGAATACACTGAGGAAATGGAAATGGCAGAAATTATGAACAAACATTTTAAATCAGTGTTTACAAGGGAAAATATACAACCTGAAGAGATTGAGTGGAAAGAAAAAGTCCCCCCTATGGAAGAAATAGAAGTAACAAAGAATGAAATATTGACACACTTGGGTAATTTTGATGTCAGAAAATCGCAT
>NC_134782.1:34989497-35002925 GCF_046742065.1 Oratosquilla oratoria
TACCACCTACCACTGTGGGACAAGATCTATACAACTGCTGGATGACGAATAGAAAGTAAAAACAAGGAGGGAGAGTACTATTTCTGACCAAGAAAGACTTAAATATGGCAAAGTTTAGAGGAGGAAAAAACAATGTAGAGTCAATCATGATAAAAATAAAAAATAACAACATGAAAAGTAGAAAATTTGTATTAGTGTATGTGCCCCCTAAAACATAGGCCAGGACAGAACACGATCATTCCAAATTGCTAGAAGATACTAAACATGAAATAACAGATATACTGAAAGAAAGAATAAATACAGTA
This sequence comes from Oratosquilla oratoria, assembly GCF_046742065.1. Lineage (NCBI taxonomy): Eukaryota > Metazoa > Arthropoda > Malacostraca > Stomatopoda > Squillidae > Oratosquilla > Oratosquilla oratoria. The sequence goes on from NC_134782.1 coordinate 34,989,803, forward strand.
ATAATGGGTGTTATTATATAAATATATATATATATATATATATATATATATATATATATATATATGTTGGGAAGAAATGAGTTAAGGGTGGAGAGCATGGGGTATCACGCTACTCGATATGACCATTGAATACACAATGACTCAATGGATAAAGGAAAATACCAGATACAGAAACAATGAGGAACCTTCGAGACTGGATTTAATACTTACATCAGAACCTGAAATTGTAGACAGAATAGATTACAAAACACCAATAGGAAAGAGTGACCATGTACTAATAGAATTCGAACCAAAAGAGCAAATAGACCTAAGAAGAAATAAGAAACATAGAATAGGAAGACCAATGTACGGACGGAAATGGCTTTTTCAAAATGCTACCACTTTATTATAGTATATATATATATATATATATATATATGTACACACACACACACACGCACACACACACACACACACACACACACATATATATATATATATATATATGTATATATATATATATATGTGTGTGTGTGTGTGTGTGTGTGTGTGTGTGTGTGTGTGTGTGTGTGTGTGTGTGTGTGTGTGTGTGTGTGTGTGTGTGTGTGTGTGTGTGTGTAGCACTGAATGGGTCCCAGTGATTAGAGATACATTTTAACAACCGTAATACACTTTAATTCTAAGCCATCAATATTGGGAGACCCGATGGAGGCTAACATGTAAAAATTTAAATACGGTACTCCCAAGGACTCGAACCCGGCTAGTGTATGACAAGTGCTGTAGTGACTTACCGATTACGCTATCAAGAGAGATATAAGTTGAGCGCAATTTATGCTCGAGTTACATACACATACACGAAATTTTGCGTTCAATCCATCTCCACTATGATAGTACATTTGTTAAGTATACGAACGCGGGAAAGTATTTGTACAACGCTGAATGGATCCCAGTGAATAGAGATACATTTTAACAACCACAATGTACTCTAATTCTAAGCCATCAACATTGGGAGACCCAATGGAGGCTAACATGCTGAAATTGAAATTCAGTACTGCCAAGGACTCGAACCCGGCTAGCGCATGACAAGTGCTGTAGTGACTTACCGATTACGCTATCAAGAGAGATATAAGTTGAGCGCAATTTTTCTTATATGTTCGTATGCTCGAGTTAAATACACATACGCGAAATTTTGCGTTCAACCAATCTCCACTATGATAGTACAATTAGTAAGTATACGAACGCGGAAAAGTATTTGTACAACATTGAATGGGTCCCAGTGATTAGAGATACATTTTAACGACCACAATGCACTGTAATTCTAAGCCATCAACATTGGGAGACCCGATGGAGGCTAACATTCAGAAATTGAAATGCATTACTGCCAAGGACTCGAACCCGGCTATCGCATGACAAGTGCTGTACTGACTTACCGATTACACTATCAATTTTTCTTATATGTTTGTATGCTCGAGTTACACATACACAAAATTTTACGTTCAGCCCATCTCCACTATGATAGTTATATATATATATATATATATATATATATATATATATATATATATATATATATATATATATATATATATGTGTGTGTGTGTGTGTGTGTGTGTGTGTGTGTGTGTATGTGTGTATGTAAGTATGTGTGTGTGTGTGTGTGTGTGTGTGTGTGTGTGTGTGTGTGTGTGTGTGTGTGTGTGTGTGTGTGTGTAGACAATACCGACAGGTAATTTTGTTCAGATGATTGAATCCCCTTTCTTATGCAATGTGCCTACCAATCAATTAATCACTCATATTCTATATTATGAAACATTTTCTCGTGCAGAAAAACAGGGAAAACATTCGTCCAAACGAGGTACGCTCGCGCACAGAAAAACCTAAGAGTGGATAGAGATTTTTGCATGACGATGTGTGTGTATTTACCTAGTTGTATTTACCTAGTTGTATTTTACGGGAAGGGGAGCTATGCTCGTGGAGTCCCGTCTTCATATCACATTTTATCTAAACTATTTTTAAATTCATGTATTGTTTTTGCACACACTACTTTCTCATCTAACTTGTTCCAACTGTCTATTACTCTGTGAGGAAAGCTGTTCTTTTTCAGATCTCTTCTATAGCTGTCTTTCTTGATTTTCTTTCCGTGTCCTCTTGTATTTCTATCATCCCATTTTATTAGATCCTCTCTATCAATAATTTCTATGCCTTTCATGATTCTGTAAATAGCTATCAAATCTCCTCTCTCTCTCTTCTTTGCTCTAGTGTCTGTAGCTCAAGTTTTGCTAGTCTCTCTTCATATGATAGTTTTGAGAGTGTTGGTGCCAATTTTGTAATTGCTCTTTGTATTCTTTCAAGTTTTTTTATACATTTTTTTTTGTACTTGGTGACCACATCGTTGCTGCATATTCCAATCTTGGTCTTATCAGATTGATTAGTATTTTCTTCACCATTTTTTCATCCAGGTATGTAAATGCAACTTTGATTGTTCTTATTGAATTATAAGTTTCACCAAATATCTTATTTATATGTTTCTCAGGTGACATATTATTCATAACAATGACTCCCAGGTCCTTCTCATTTTCAACTTTTATTATTCTTTCTTCTCCCAGTTTATATGATCCTGTTATTCTGTTTTTGCCTTTTCCAAATTCCATTATACTACACTTTTTAGTATTGAACTCCATCTCCCACTTCCTACTCCATTCCCAGACTTTATTTAGATCACTCTGTAGTAACTCACAATCTTCTTCCGTGTTCCCCTTTTTTTTTAATAGTTTTGCATCATCTGCAAAGAAGCTCATATAACTTTCAATTTCTTCATCCATATCATTAATATATATAGCAAACATTATTGGGGCCAAAACTGTTCCTTGTGGAACACCACTTATTACTTCATCCTATTTTGAGTGTTTGTCTCTTATCACTACTCTCATTTTTCTTTCTTGCAAATAGTCTTCCATCCATTTTAAGCAGTTTGCCCTGTATTCCTCCTGCAGTTTTTTTAATTTCTTAAGCAACTTCTCATGTGGTACTTTGTCAAAAGCTTTTTTAGGTCTAGAAATGCACAATCAGCCCATCCATCTCTTTCTTGTATTATATCTATTAGCCTTGAATAGAAACATATTAAATTGGTGACGCATGATCCATCATGTCCTTGTCTGAATCCAAATTGCCTTGGATTTAGCACGTTGTTTTTTCTAAATATTTTACCCATCTACTTTTGACAATTCTTTCACAAATTTTTGCTATTGTACTTGTTAGAGAGACTGGTCTATAGTTGGTAGGGTCTTCTTTATTTCCTCCTGTATATATAGTTACTATATTTGCTTTTTTCCAATCTTTTGAAACTTTTCCTTCTTTCAAAGAACTGTTTATTATGCTATGTATTTTGTCGGCCAGTTCTTTCCTGCATTCTTTCAGAATCCAGTTTGCTATTTCATCTGGTCCATGCGATTTTCTGACATCTAGATTACTCAAGTGTTTCATTATTTCATTCTTTGTTACTTCTATTTCATTCATAGGGGGGACTTTCTCTTTCCGTTCGATCTCTTCCGGTTGTATGTTCTCCCTTGTAAACACTGATTAAAAATACTTGTTCATAATTTCCGCCATTTCTATTTCCTCTGTGTATTCAACTCCTCCTTGTCTTAATTTCTCCAAATCTTGTTTGTTTTTCAGTTTGTTATTTACAAATCTGTAAAATAATTTTGGTTGATCTTTACATTTTTCTATGACATCTTATTCATATTTTCTCTTTTTCTCTCTGCACGTTTGTACATATTCATTTCTATAACAAGTATATATTTTCCATTTTTCAGGTCTTTTGTATTTGTTCCATTTGGTCCAAGCTTTATCTCTTTTGTCTTTTAACTCCCTACAATTTTTGTTGTACCAGAACTTTAAATATTCTTTTTCTTGTTTTTATCATGGGACATACTTTTCCACTCCTTTTATTTTATTCTATTTTATAAATTTTTGTCAAAATATTCCATTTCTCTTCCACTGTTGTTTCTTCTTTGTATACTCCTTCTCTGTTTTCTTTTTTAAAGAATTCTCTTATTTTATCAAATTTTGTTTTTTCATACAACATTCTTCCTTTTCTATGTTGTTCATTTCTTTTCATGTATTTCTCCTCATTTAGTTCCAGTTCTATCAATATGTGGTCACTTTTACTTATTGGTGTTTTATATTCAATCTTTTCCAGTATTCTAGGTTCAGATCTGATTATTAGGTCTAGTCTCGATGGTTCTTCTTCATTTCTATACCTAGTGTTCTCTTGTATCCATTGTGTCATTGTATGGTCAATAATCATCACGAGTAGAACATTTCCCCATGAGCCGTCTCCACCTTTACTGTCATCTCTTCCCATCAGACTTCTTTGCAATTAAAGTCGCCCATCATAACTATTCTTCCTTCATCTTCCATTATCTTATTTAATGTTATCCTTGTGTCCTCTAACATACTTTTATGTTCACTCTCTTCCCACGAGGCTGTTTTTGGAGGCACATAATTTATCACAAACTTTCTGCTCTTCTTATCTCTGTCTTCTACTTCGATCATAATCATCTCTACTGTATTCTTTCCATATGTGACACACCTGACGTTTATATCCTTCTTAGTCAGGAACATAACTCCACCCCCTTGTTTTGTCTCTCTGTTTCTAATCCAATAATTATATGCATCATGTCCTACACTGTTGGGTGGTAGTGGACCTTTTAATTTCGTTTCTACAATTCCCATTATGTCCGGTTCTTTTTCCTTCAGATAATCATTCAGCTCATTCAATCCTGTTATTAATCCATCTATATTTGTGTAAGACACTTTTAGTTTTCTGCCACTTCCATTGTATTCTCTGTTTCCCTTTTGTTTTTCTCTAGTATGTCGTATTTCCTTACTTTCATATTCACTACTCTCCAATAGAATTTCTCTTTTTCTGACTCTTTTCTGTTCTCGTTTTTTTCCTTAGCTTCATGTCTTTTAATTTTTCCTCCTCTCTTTCCTCTTTATTCATTTCTCTTTTTATCCATACCTTTTTATATTGTTCGCTTGCTGCTAGTTTCCCTGTTTTTGCTAAGATATTCTCTGCTGTCGTTTGTGACCTGAATTTAATCTTAATTGGTCTGGTCTTATCTGTACTATACTTTCCGAGTCTATACATCTCTTCAATTTGTTTCATGATTTCAAGTTCATCTTCCTGAACTACATACATACCTTTCAAGGGAGGTAGCCAAAAAGGGAAAGGCATAAAATCACTCCCACCCATTTCATCCCTAAATACACTCCACACCCCTCCCACCCTCCCTCTCATCTGAGCACCTCCTGGATGACGGGTCATCCCTGCACCTTGCCCACCGCCCTGGGTCAGAAGCAGTGTCGCAAGACACAGCACATCCACAGCAAGGCCGCTTCATTTAATCGGCGACCCCCCCTCTCCGTCCCCCCTTGCATATAAAGAAAGGACGGGGAGAAATCCCTTCGGGCTGCGTCAAAATTTGCTCACACATACCACCTCACCCCCACCCCCCTGCCCATTCCTCCTCATGCAATCACAACATCATCCATATACAACCATTCTCCACTCACCTCTGTCTTCCGTCCTCTCCCGTCCTTCCTCAACAGACATTCCCCTCTTCCCCAAAGCCCCCTTCACCCCATCCATCCACCTCATCCTAGGACGTCCCCTCATGTTCACTCCCTCCATATCTGCCTTCCATACCTCTTTTACTAGTCTTTCTTCACTCATTCTTTCCATGTGTCCAAACCATCCTAATGTTCTTTCATCAACCCTATCTCCCAGCTCCTTTTTCACCCCTGCCTATCTCCCAGCTTACTTTTTCTTTTTCCTCATTAATTCTTGTGGTTCTATTTAGGTTATGTTTCTCTTCCATTCCTAATATAATTATACATTTCTTTTTATTTGCTAAGTCTCTTACTATATTCTCCTTCTGTCTCATCACTTTAATAACTGAGTCTTCAGTTTGTTCTTTCATTTGCTGTTTAATTATGTCAGTAAATGCAACTTTACTGTTTTCTTGGATTTTTTTTCCAACCCTGTGCTTCTTTTGCTATGGCCTCTTTATTGTCTTTATTATTCCTCTTTAATTCTTCATTCTCCTCTTTTACTTCTTTTAACTGCCTTTTTAATTCTTCTATTTCTTTAGTTAAGTTTTTGTTCACCTTCTCTAGTTCTCCCAATTTTTCTACTCTCTGCGCAATCTTTGCTATGTTACCGAATCTAATCTCCCAATGTTCGGTCATTTATTCAAGTTTTTCCTCTAGTCTTGCTAATCGGGGGAGGTTGGTATCCGCCCACCCCCCTCATTAAATCCCTGGAAACTATTATCATCACCTTCCATTGTGCTGCTCTTATCTATATTTCTAATCTTTACATTTTTGTTAATCCCTTCACCAAAATCATCGGCCCTTCTCTTGTTTACAAGACGTCTGGCCTCCTGGACCAAGTCCTCCCCTTCCTCATTTCCTTCCATTTCCCTCAGTAGTCCCACCCCTTCTCCTTTTTCCTCACTTTCCCACTACACCACGAGCTTTCCCCTTCCCTATAAATACAATAAGGTACTTCCTTTGCTTTGAGATACACGAAAATTTCACTTTTTCTTCAGAACTCCAAACTTCGCCGTCCATCCGACAAAAGTGTGTGTGTGTGTGTGTGAGTGTGTGTGTTTGTGTGTGTGTGTGTGTGTGTGTGTGTGTGTGTGTGTGTGTGTGTGTGTGTGTGTGTGTGTGTGTGTGTGTGTGTGTGTGTGTGTGTGTGTGTGTGTGTGTGTGTGTGTGTGTGTAACCATCAGAGGAACTGACGATTCACTCACAAGAAGTTACATTTACAAATATATCTAAAACAAAACCTGCTGCCAACCCCTTGGCGATACAAAAGTCGTGTGAAAAAAAATTAATTTACCAGTGCTTTTGGCATTAGAGACAATATTGCGCTGTAGAGAATGGGTCATTAAAGATGTCGAGGAGAAATTTATGGAGAAATTAGTAGAGTGGAAGGATAATGAGATCTAAAAGTACCCCCCAACATATTTCTCTGAATTAAGACTAGTTTCTAGTCATAAAATGAAAATAAGTGACTCTGGGCTGTAGGGGTATAAATAGATTCTCCCTCTGATACTGTAGTACAAAATAGAATGTCAGAGCTCAGAGACCAGAGTTCTTGTAAAACTATACATTCATGACAAGACACAACAGACAGGATTGATGATTTCTGTTGCCTTTTGGATTTTTTTTCTTTTTCTGTATTTCACCCGTTGCATTCCCTATGAGGTTTCTTGACACATGTCACCCATCGGAATTCCACATATTTTTCTTTTCCCGTCAAAATTCGACCTAGTTTAAATTTCCCCCGTATCACCTGTGTTGGTTTTTTTTTACACTGGAACTGGAGTGCAGTATATATTCGTAAAATATTCTATACTGGACATAGCCCCGTATTGGATATTGGCTCTATACGTTTTGTGTGACGGACTTTTGTGACCCCTACGGCTCAGAACCACGAAGCATTTATTTAGCATTGGAGACTAATCTTCAGTCAAAAAAGAAAAGAAAATAGATATAAAAGATGATAAGAAACAAATAATTAGATAAAGAATAAAAACAGAATAAATGAATAAGTAAGAAAAATAAAGTAGAATATATATACATATATATATATATATATATATATATATATATATATGATTAGGTAAACGAATGTATAAATATACATATAAATGTATAGATAAATGAATAAATGAATAAATGTATAAATGAATAAATTAATAAATGAATAAATGAATAAATGAATATATGAATAAATGAATTAATGAATAAATACACAAATGAATAAATGAATCAAGGAATGAATAAATGTATATAACTGAATAGATGAATAAATGAATAAATGAATAAGTGAATGAATAAATGAATAAATGAATAAATGAATAAATGAATAAATGAATAAATGAATAAATGAATAAATGAATAGGTGAATAAATGAATAAATGAATAAATGAATAAATGAATAAATGAATAAATGAATAAATGACTAAATGAATAAATGAATAAATGAATAAATGACTAAATGAATAAATTAATAACTGAATAACCGAATAAATGAATAAACGAATATGTGAATAAATTAATAACTGAATAACCGAATAAATGAATAAACGAATATGTGAATAAATTAATAACTGAATAACCGAATAAATGAATAAACGAATATGTGAATAAATTAATAACTGAATAAATGCATAAATGAATAAATGAATAAACGAATGAATAAATAAATAAATGAGTAACTGAATAACTTAATAATAAATAAATGAATATATGAATAAATGAACAAATAAATAAGTGAATAAACAAATAAATGAATAGTTGAATAAGTAAATAAATGAATAGATAAATAGTTAAGTTAATAAATTGGTAAATAGATAAATAGATAAATAAAGATTTTGATAATTTTTCTACTTATACTCTGCCTCCGTTCTGCTCGACTCTCTGAAACTCTTCCTCATCATCTCTGTTATGACTCGACAAGGATAGAGGTGCTGCTGCCTAACTGCCGGCGAGCTACTTTATAAAGGCTCCATACCACTCGAGACGTTCCTGGTATTCTCAGTGGTATTTGATTCTGCTCCATGCACTGCAAAGACACTCACGATGGTATGAGGCCACGAGGCAGAAAAAAAAAAAGCCAAATAAGTTTGAACTTCCATTACGGCGAGTAAACAAAGACAGAGTACCAATTATGAATGTTTTTTCCATTGCTAATGACGCCATTACAGACGGGAGCTGCCGAGATAAAATGTCTGATGGATCAATCCATCAATTCGTTGCAGTGGAGTCCTCATGCGGTTCTTGTGAGTTCTTTTTACGCTGAGAGTCTTTTGTTCTGCTCTCCGAATTCTGTGCTTGCTACTGTTCTGAGTCCAGCCAGTTTATTTTCTTCTTTTCCGTTAAGGTTTCAGGATGAAGGATGGAGGAGGTGGGAAGGTCGGGTGTGCGTCAGATGTGAGTTCAAGTCCCTTTTTTCTTTCATTCTTTCTCTTTTACGGGAGAATGTTTCCCAGATCCATGGTAGTCTGGGTTGAGTAGCATTATTTATGCCTCCTGTGCGAATCCTGATATCCTAACCTGTGTAGGCCAGTTCCCTCTTGGCTATGACTACTTTTGACAGTTATCTTGTGGTTATGCAACTATTGTTACATCATCTGGTCGTGTGAGTTTGTGTGATAGAGGCAAAGCCCGTTACTGTTCAGAAGGCAAGAAGCAAGATGGCGTCACCTTTTCCCTGTGTGCTAGGACTGCTTATGCAAGTAACAATCATTGCCAGGAATAGGAGAGGAGTGCGAGATTCGAACTCACGACTAGGAGGATGCGAGACCTGGATGTTTTCTATTACACCCCGAGCGCACAGTGAAGCGAAGGTAGATACAACTCGACCATATCAGCTTGAAAAGCATTTGCATTCATTCTTAATAACACTGTTCTTTCCATTCCCCAGGGCTTCCCTTGAACACAGAACAATTCTACACACACGAATATACAAAAAGGGTCAAAGGTAAATTGTCGCCATGGGAGAATACGTCGGTCAAATACACTATTCAGGAGATTCTACAAAGGTACCAGAGTTGATGTAGCTTTATTTCACTAAGAGGACCTGGGTAGGTGGAGAAGCGAGTTCGCCTTCTACTTGAACTGCCTTTTTCACTCCTTGATTTCTTATTATATTCCTGACTAAGATAAAGCAAATAGGACACTGGGATCAATACCGTAATCTTTTGATTTCAAAAGCCCAGCTATCACCAGCCAATTACGTAGATCACAAGTCCACCTACACTTATGATATGCTGTTTCTGTATGGCCCATAGTTCCCATTAAAGACCTTGATAGATTACCAATGTAAGGCGAAACATACGAAAACAGTACTGATGACCCACTTTCGGAGAAGAATAAGCGAAAGTATAAAGATCTGTATATTTCGATCACTAACTGTGATCCTCTTCAGCAGATGAGAATCTGCTGAAGAGGATCACAGTTAGTGATCGAAATATACAGATCTTTATACTTTCGCTTATTCTTCTCTGAAAGTGGGCCATCAGTATTATTTTACAAATGTGCTACGACATAACTTTGTTGTGATACGAAAACAGCTTAAAGCATTTAATATTTTAAGGGGAATTGATGACATCAAGGTAAAAAAAAATCTTCACACTAACTACTAACTAGCCGATTACAATATTCCGAAAGAACCCAGATATACTGTAAGTAGATCAAAAATTCCCATCCGCGTCGTCATTGCATGGAATAAAAATCCAGCGGAGGGAATTGAATGTAACACAGTTCGAAGTTTTAAAATTAACTTTACACGAAGATGTTGTAGTATTTTTTATTTGTTTACTTATTTTTTCTTCTCTTTCCGGCCTTGGTATGGACCCAAAGGTCTCTTGTCGGTCTATTACTCATTTATCACTATAACTCATCGTTCGTCTAATCATATACGTAGAAATGAAGCCGCAATGGCGTTATGTTACCAAAAGCCAATTTTTCCTGATGAGTGGTACTGCCTCCCCCTTCCCCCCGGGAGGCGTTTAGCTGTAGCTCCAGTTGTCACTTTTGCCTGATATACTACAGCAGCCAGGAAAAATAGCCGCAACTGGTAGTTGTTGGGAATTGAAGTGGATGTTTTGTGTTTTATTGTATTGCATTGTATTGTATTGCATTATAGTGTGTTGCATAATATTGTATTGTATTATAGTATATTAAATTGTATTGAATTGCATTACAATGTCTTGTATTGTATTGTACTGTAGTGTATTGTATTATAATGTATTGTTTTGTGTTGTACTGCATTATAGTGTATTGTATTGTAATAAAGTATATCGTATTGTATTATATTGTACTGTATTGTATTGTATTGTATTGTATTGTATTGTATTGTATTGTATTGTATTGTATTGTATTGTATTGTATTGTATTGTATTGTATTGTATTGTATTGTATTGTAGTGTGCTGCACTGTATTGTATTTCGTTAGCAATAACCAGCGCTTCTATGGTTGGGGACAGTCTCACAGCGAAGACCTACGTAGTTGGAGTCGACGCCAGATGGTCCACAAGGATAGAAACGGCGGTGCACTACACCCCAGGACTCTAAATTTTCTTCTTTGAGAGAAGATGAGTAGGAAAAGGATGCAGGTGTTACAAGAAGGTTTTCAAGATTTTGTCTATTTATTTACTTATTTATTTATTTATTTGTTTACCTATCTATTTATTCATTTATTTGTTTGTTTATTTATCTATTAATGCGTTTATCTATTTGTTTTTATTTTATTTTTATTTTTCATTTACCAACTGTGCCCCAAGATAGCGTTACTCGGCTACATCAAATCGACCCGAAGCTCAACTCGCTTTCTCTCTCTCTCTCTTTCTCTCTCTCTCTCTCTCTCTATCTCTCTCTCTCTCTCTCTCTCTCTCTCTCTCTCTCTCTCTCTCTCTCTCTCTCTCTCTCTCTCCTCCTCTCTCTCTCTCTCTTTCTCTTTCTCTCTCACTTTCTCACACTATCTCCCTCTCTCTTCCTCTCTCTCTTTCATTCTCTTTCACTCTCTCTTTCACTCTCTCTCTCTCTCCCTCTATCAATCTCTCTCTCTCCCTCTCTCAATCTCTCTCTCTCTCTTTCCTTCTTGCTCTCTCACTTTCACTCTCTCTCTCTCTCTTTCACTCTATCAATCTCTCTCTTTCTCTTTCTCACTTTCTCTCACTCTCTCTCTCTCTCTCTGGCTCACTCTCTTTTTCACTCTTTCGTCCTCTCTTTCACTCTCTCTTTCACTCTTTCTTTCACTCTTTCTTTCACTCTCTCTTTCTCTTTCTCTCTATCTATATCTATCTATCTATCTATCTATCCCTTTTCATTATTTTTCATTATGATTCTTTTTTTTATTTCATTTTTTATCCAGATGCTTTTTTATTTATCCTTGATATTTTATCATTTTTTCTAAATACTTCCTTACTTCTTTTCATATGTCCTTTGTCTTCTAAATTCTTTGATTTACACTGTTTAACTCCATTTCTTTCTGGAAGCGGAAGGCGTTAAGGTGCCTCTTTTCTTACTAAAAGAAGAAGAAGAAGAAGAAGAAGAAAAAGAAGAAGAAGAAGAAGAAGAAGAAGAAGAAGAAGAAGAAGAAGAAGAAGAAGAAGAAGAAGAAGAAGAAGAAGAAGAAGAAGAAGAAGAAAAAGAAGAAGAAGAAGAAGAAGAAGAAGAAGAAGAAGAAGAAGAAGAAGAAGAAGAAGAAGAAGAAGAAGAAGAAGAAGAAGAAGAAGAAGAAGAAGAAGAAGAAGAAGAAGAAGAAGAAGAAGAAGAAGAAGAAGAAGAAGAAGAAGAAGAAGAAGAAGAAGAAACCACCTTCTCGGTGGACTCAACGTCTCCGGAGGGACGTCGAAGACCTTTATTAACTTTCGATCCACCGAGGAGGCTTCAGGCTTGAGCGGTGTTGCCCGTGAAACCCAACACGGGGTGGGCGGGTAGGGGGGTGGGGGGAGGTGGCGTTAATCCCCTCCCCCCACACGACCACCTCCTCACTCTGGCTCACCCATAAGAACATAAGAATGGAGGAGACTGCAAGAGACCATAAGGCCTATACTAGACAGTTAAATGTCCCTTACCACCTGTCATCCCTATCCATAAAATGCCATAAAGATATCTCGTCTTCTCTTAAAACAGCCCATTGTTTCAGCGCTCACGACATGGTTACTAAGGCCTCTTTCAGACGGCGCGGGCGATGCCCGCGTCCGCGCTTAAGCGCGGATGCACCCACTTCCGCGTTGGTATTCAGACAGCACGGGTCAAAACCACGCGCCTCCCGTGAAGTATAGGGATGGAAGAGATATATTTGTGCACTTACCATACTTCCTTTTATCTGCCTCTGATAAACTCTCGAAGTCTGGGTTGAGCTTGATACACACCTCCCTCCAGCATTCTGTTGTGTGTGTTCTGGATTTATAATCTTCAAGTGATTTGTCCCATAGAGCTGGTCTCTCTTGCACAAGGGATATCAACTGCTCTGTATCAATATGAGCTTCCATTACAAAGGGACAGTCACCAACAACCAATCGCCTGAAAATTCAATCGGCTATTGAATGACTTTC